>NC_142492.1:14545657-14880129 GCF_965113065.1 Corylus avellana
CAACGCTAATAATCAATAGCGGCGACTTGTGTGAGTTGCCGCTAATGATCACTCAATAGCGGCGACATTTAATATTTTTGGTTGACACAAAAAATAGTTTGAACTAAAGCATATGTCACTGCTATTGGTCTATCATTAGGGGCGACATGGTTGTCACCGCTAATGAGTATCATTAGCGGCGACATGATTATCGCCGCTTATGAGTATCATTAGCGGCAACCTGGTGGTTGCCACTACTGGGGTGTATCATTGTCGCCACTAATGATACAGCATACAGAAAGAAAGGGACAGTCCTATGAAATTTAAGTCACCCCACAGACAGTCCTCACAAGCAAAACCTCAATCTCTTCAAGATCTTAATATAGCTTTTGTGTTCCATTCTTAGTAAAGTAAATAAATGCAGTCATGTGAGATAAAAACTATCCCCAAGGTTCAGGACATTTCCAACATTCACCAAGATGTGGATGTTAACCACCATCAGAGAACTGTGAGATGTGGGAAAACCTGATATTTTGACTAAATTATTTTGTAAAGAACAAAAATGAGAAATAAGAAACAAATGAATACTACTGTATACTTCGTGGTTCATACAATGTATCAAAACGTGAAGAGAAAAAAAAAATGGCAAACAAACCCGAATCAAAAGAAGTCCCATGTTCTGTAACAAATATTAGGTATTAGGCACCGTCAAGCACACTCAATCCTTCTTATTTAATGGTGGAAACATTCTCCAAATAAATATATAAATAAAAAGGGGCCTTTTCAGCTTTAGATTTCTAAAACGTTGGGGTGGATGTGATTGTGATGCGAACAAAAAGCTTGAACCGTGTGGAAAATTTGGAAACCTTTTTCATGGATCATGGAGGAATATTTGCGAGCTATATATATATATATATATATATATATATAATTGGACAATAATGGTGCAAATGGCAATTTCATTCTATAGATCATCATCATATATGTCCAGTTTGGTAGTTGATAAATAAACTAGCAAACAACAAAACGTCCATATTCAAAGCATGTGAATACAGTGCCTAACGCAGATTAGATTTTAGTATTCAATGATTACTAAATTATCATTACCTGAATATAAATCTCATGCCCAAAATCCCATACCCAAAACCAAAACACCAAAATAGAAACCAAACACCCATAAACATCAAACCAAAACCTAAAGGGAGGATTTACCTGAAGAATCTGCCGGAACAGAGTCGCCGCCCACCTCCTGCGATCACCGGAACAACCGTGAACGAGCCCCTCCAAGGGAAAGAAAAATACACTAGCTAGGCAAATTGAGAGGGAAAGAAAAAAATTTCTTTCCCTTTCACCGTACAAGGGAAAGAAAAATTTGAGAGAGAATTTAAGAGCGGGAGTGGAAAATTTTTACCTATGCGAGTCTTGCTACGCGTCTGCGAGAGGGAGGGAGTTAAAATTAGCCAAAAAAATTTCAATGGAAACGGTGTCGTTTCCTTATCAGCGGCAACAGTCAGACAATTTTCCCATATATACTTTTTTTTTTTTTTTTTTTTTATTGGATTTTCCCATATATACTAACTCCCCTTTTCTTTTTCTTTTCTTTTATTTTTATTTTTATTTTTATTTTTATTTTTTACTTGTAAAAGTACACTAGTTAGGCTTTCTTGCCATTAATTACTAAAGTAATGATACATTGCACGCCTGGCGTGCATCAACAGTGATGCACGCCAGGCACAAAATTTTTTTTTTTTATTATTTTATTATTATTTAAAAAAAAAAAAATTTGCACTAGCGTGCGTGGGCGTGCCACGCACGCCGCGTGCATTGTATCATTACTCTAATTACTATACGTGCTTGTCAAGTGGCCTATCTTTAATTAACTACAACAAAATATCTCCTCATATTTGTAAGAAGAGAAAACCTTTGATCAATACCAACACCAGCTTTACAGCATCCAATAGAACACTGACACGTAAGCTAAAAACACCTAATAAAATAGTAACGAAAATACTGATTCCTTTAAGCCCAAATGGACAAAAAAAAAACCATTTTCTCTTTCTCTTATTCAATCATAACCACAACGCAGTGGCGGAGCCACGTGGTAAGCCACAGCACCCCCGAGGATTTTTTAAATTTTTTTTTTTTTGTTTTTTGAGGATGCCGTGGGTTAAAAAGAAAAAAAAAATTACAATTTTACCTTTAACCCACGGCAACGGCACCCTCAAAAAAAAAAAAAAAAAATTACAATTTTACCTTTAACCCACGGCAACGGCACCCTTAAAAAAAAATAAAAAAAAAATAAAAAAAAAAAAATTTACAATTTCACCTACCCTTCGGCAATCTCCCGCACCCCAGCAATCAGCACCCCCATCCCAGCATCCCTTCTCCTGTTCAACTGTTCTCCAGTTCTCCCGCAGGACCCGCACGACTGTATACCCCCATCCCCTTAACCCATTCAACCCAATCTGTAGACGGCAAATAAATCAGTCCCACCGAGAAAAAAATCGTTCCCTTTCTCAATTTCTCACCGCTTCAGTGCTCCGTTAGGCCTCAATATCGAGCGAATCGACCACCAAACAAGCCACCTGCATATCTCAATCAAATTTCTAGCTACAACCTACAGGTAACCATGAAAGCAAAATGGATAAACTTAGTGCTTAACATTTTTATTTTCTTTCACTTTCTTCAAGTTTCTCTGCAACCGAATATGATTCCCATGATTTAATCTTGTCGCATTTCTTGTTAATTGTTATGCTTGATTATGGTTGTGGTTGTGTGTATACACATTGTTTGTGATGTATTTAGGTATGATTTTCCATTATCCGTGAGTTCTTTGCACATGACTAAATATTTGTGCACACCACATGTTTGACAAAATGCCTAAGTGACATTCTTGAGCCACTTACCTTGATTCATGACTTGAATTGCTTTTGTTTATTGTCATTATGGTTTAAGCTTTGATTGTGAGGGATATAAGCATTTGTTTCCTTTTTTGGCCTTGCTCAAACTTAATACGCATCACATGTTTGATGTAATATCTCAATGATGTGTAGTTGGTCAAATTTCCCTTGTTTTTCTTGGAGTGATTATGGCCAGTGGCGGAGCACCCCCCCAAAAAAAAAAAATCTCTAAGACACTCTCTCTCAGTCTCTCAGACTCTCTCTAGTCTCTTCGTTCTCTGTTCTTTCTATCAAAGATTGTCAGATTCACAGGTAACTCCTTGTCTCCTCCTCCCTGGCTTCTCAATTGCTTTTGTATTTTTATGTTCTAGTTTTAGATTTATATTTTGCTCCTTTTACAGGAAGAGGGTTTGGGAGAAAAGTTCAAATACTTTGGTGTTTTCTACAATTCAGTTAATTTGGCCCTTTTGGGTCCGGCGGGTTCTTAGGAAATCGAAATCAAAGACACACTCTCTATCTTCTCAGGTGAGTCACAACACTAGTAATTTCCTAAACCCTAAACTTTTGTGCTACATTTTTTATTCATCCTCTGTTTTTCCTCTGTTTAATTTGTAGGTTTTAAACTTTAATGTTTATTTTGTTGCTTATATCCATATAAACTTTGATTAAACATTAATTTAATTTCACTATTAATTTGAATGATTGAATAAACTTTAATATCCGTATGATTGCTTATTTTGTTGTTTAATGTTTATAAACTTTGATTGTCTCTTACGGGGTCATGATTTAACTTGAAAATTTTAGGTTCATGAATCATGTCAAAATTTAAAACTATCGATTCATTCTTCAAAAGGAAAGAAGCCGACATTTCAAAAAGTAATACACTGTTGGAATCTAATGCCGAAACTTCAAATCCCAATGAGCGTCATCTTAAATCTCCAAGGTTTGAAGATGAAGAACATCCTTTTGAATCTCCAATTGCGGAAACACAAGAGATTCATTTTAAATCATCCACACTCAATGTTAATGAAGTTGATGTTTCTTCTATTTCTACAGAGCGAGATCCAGGATTACGTCCTCCGATGTGGGACTATCCAATCAATCGACGTGATGAAATAAGACGGGCTTATTTGAAAGATGGTCCAAATCGATTTATTCTTGCAAATTATCCACTTTCTGGACTAGAAAATCACCCTCGTCGCTTTCAAGCGTCTTGGTTCACAAAATTTCCTTGGCTTGAGTATTCTCGTTCTAAGGATGCTGCATATTGTCTGCCATGCTATCTTTTTACTATGAAAAGAGATGGACATCCTAGATGGGATGTATTTACTATCAAGGGATTTAGAAATTGGAGAAAAGTTCATGAGGGAAAAAATTGTGCCTTTTCGACTCATATTGGGGAGGATCCTTGTTCACCTCATAATAATGCTATGAAATCTTATGAGGATTTACGAAATCAATCACGGCATATCGTTAAAGTATTGAATGCACAAAGTATTGAACAAATTCAAAATAATCGACTACGTGTGAAAACTTCTATTGATGCTGTTCGGTGGCTTGCATTTCAAGGATGTGCTTCTAGAGGTCATGATGAGACTCTTGATTTAAAAAATTGAGGTAATTTTCTTGAGCTGATTAAGATTTTGGCATCATATAATGATAAAGTTGCTAGTGTTGTTTTGGAAAATGCTCCAAAATTTGCGAAGTATACTTCACATACAATTCAAAAGGAGATTTTGCAAGTCATTGCAAGTAAAGTGAGAAAGAAAATTTGTGAAGATATTGGAGACTCTAAATTTTGCATCATTGTTGATGAGGCATGTGATGAGTCTAAGAGAGAACAAATGGCAATTGTTTTGAGATTTGTTGACAAAGATGGCTTTATACAATAACGTTTCTTTGATATAGTTCATGTTAAAGATACATCGGCGTTGACTCTAAAGAATGGAATATCAGATGTTCTCTCTCGTCATTGCCTTGATATTCAAAATATCCGTGGACAAGGATATGATGGTGCTAGTAACATGCGTGGTGAATGGAAGGGATTGCAAGCATTATTTCATAAGGACTGTTCTTGTGCATACTATGTTCATTGTTTTGCTCATCGATTACAATTAGCATTAGTTGCTGCATCTAGAGAGGTGTCTATTGTTCATGTGTTCTTCACAAATTTGAACTTTTTTATCAATGTGGCCAGTGCTTCATGTAAACGTCATGATCAACTACAAGCTGTTCATGCAACACAAATTGCTCATTTGGAAGCTATTAGTGAGCTTGAAACTAGAAAATGGGCTAATCAAATTGGCACTTTGAAACGAACTGGTGATTCTCGTTGGGGTTCGCATTTTAATTCTATTTGTAACCTAATAAGGATGTTTGGTGCTACTTGTACAGTGCTTGAAGATGTTAAAAGAGAATGAGGTACTTACTCTCAACGAGGAGATGCTAAGGCTGCTTATAAAATGCTTTCATCCTTCGAGTTCATATTTATTTTACATTTAATGAAGGAAATCATGGGCATTACTGATGTTCTTTGTCAAGCTTTGCAGCAAAAATCTCAAGACATTTTGAATGCTATTAATTCAGTTTCTATTGCAAAAAAACTTATCCAAAAGTTGAGAGATGATGGTTGGGATAATTTGCTTGAGAACATTGTCTCTTTCTCCAAGAAAGCCGAAATTGACATTTCGGATTTGAGTGCTCGTTATATTGAAGGTCGAGGTCGTAGTCAAAAGAATCACATTACATTGGAGCATCATTATCATTTTGACATATTCAATACTACTATCGACTTTCAATTGCAAGAGCTTGATAGTAGGTTTGGTGAAAAGGCGATGGAACTTTTGATACTTAGCTCTGCTTTGAATCCAAAAGATACTTATAAATCCTTTAAAGTTGACGATATATGTATCCTTGCAGAGAAGTATTATCCTCTTGATTTTTCTGAGCAAGAGAAAATTAATTTGAGATATCAGTTGAGGTATTTTGAACTTGATGTGCTTACTGATCCGGCATTACAACATTTGTCTTCCATTGCAAAATTATGCCAAGGATTGGCAAAGGTGGAAAAATCAAAGACATATGATTTTATTGATAGATTGATTCGTCTCATCTTGACTCTTCCAGTGTCTACAGCAATTACCGAACGAGCATTTTCAGCAATAAAAATTGTTAAAACACGACTTCGCAACAAAATGGAGGATGATTTTCTTGCAAATAGTTTAGTTCTCTATATTGAAAGGGAAATTGCTGAGAGTTTCGATTTAGATTCGATACTTGATGATTTTGTACTTCTAAGAGACCGTAAAGTGCAGTTTTAGACACTTTTTTTTTTTTCTATCTTTTTGATATAGTGTTGACATGTTACATTTCTAATATATCAATTTCAGCATATATTTATGAACTTTTATAGATATTTTTTGTGATGCATATATTGTGTGAATTACCAAACTTTTTTGGGTGAAGAAAATTTTTAGGACGCCAAAAAAAATTTAGCGGCACCCCCAATGTAAAATAGCTGGCTCCGCCACTGCCACAACGTAACTACGTAGAGAGACCAATGCAACAATGCCCATTCGCCTCTTCCCAAATTCCAGCCATTGCCCAACACCAGCTACTCCCCAACGTCGTCCACTACCTGACGCCAGCCACTACCCAATGCCCATTGGTTTTATAGCATTTTCTGCGATTAATTCCTAACCACTGTAAACAACCCTTTGCCTCCTCGCAAGGATTAGTTTATTTGGTTTATTCCACTGCCCACTGCTCTGTTTTTGCAATTTTTGCTGAATCATTATTGCTTGGACTTGCTTCTAATTAATATTGATAGAGTAAATTTAGTGGGCTAATTTTTTCATTGATTGACCTTGCTTGGCTTGCAATTTCTGTTTGTTCCTCTGTCCAATCTTTGGTTGTTGGCGTTTGCTAGTGGAATTTGCAAATTTGATGAATAGAGTTATATGCAATTTTGTTGTGATTGATTGTAATAGAGTTGATTCTAATTTTGCAAATAGCTTTGACTGATTGCAATTTTTATCTTTAGATAAAGTTGTTGCTATTTGTTGGTAGTTCAGATTCGTTTTGCGTGCATTTGTATAAATTGGTTCAGTTGTATTGTTTTGCAAGAGTTGTGAATTGTGATAGCTTTGCTGCTTTTGTATTATAACTTTAAGTCACGTTAAACAAAAAGGCATGCCAATTACAAATTTGAGGAAAATTCTTGGGTTTGCTCATTTTCGTTGTTATTCAAATTGTATATGTACTGATTGGTGCTATATTTGAATTAGGTTTGTGTTAAAATTTGAAGAAAGTCCTCGGGTTTGTTGAAATTTGAAGAATGGATGAAGTTCAGGAGTAGCAAAGTCAACCACTTGGTGAGCTATTAAGCATTTAAACTTTAATTTGCACAATCAAATATATGATGCAAGAGTACATATTAAGCACAACTATTCATTGTTTGCTTATAAAATATATATCACGAGATACCACAATGTTCATAGTTCTAGATAGATGTATATACTATAAGCCTATTGCATTCATCTCATGGTCACGATATTTTGCATGAATATGTAAAAATCAAAACTAAAGTCTTCAAAAAGAGATACTTTTCATATTCCCAAAATTGTATAAGCTTTGAGTATCTTCCAAACATTTAATTAGCATTAAGTAGAATCATTTGTTTAGTTACATATACGGACATAATGATTTAAGATGAAACTTGAAAAATAAGTCATGGCTTCCTCTTCTAGACATTTTTACATCAATGAAATATACTTTTAGAGATCAAACTAATAGGGATGTCAACCCGATCCCGGTTCCCGGTTATTGGACAAAATCAAGAACTAGAACTGGGGTACCCCGGTTATTGATTTTGGAAAACCGGAACCAGGTAACCAGTTCCCGATTAACCGGTTATTAAATAATCGGTTGGTTCCTCAATTTCCCGGTTATCCAGACCAGGTAACCGGTTTTTTTAAAAAATTGGATTTTGGGCTTATTCTACACCCATGACCCAACTCAAAACAGCTCATTGAGCTCAATAAGCTGGCTTGGATTTAAAAGGAAAGGATATGCCTCCCTTTTATTGAAAAGCAAGCTTGGAGGGTTCCATTTTTTTAGCAATGTGGGACTGAACCTACCTCTTCCTGTTTATTATTTCTACATTGTAACCTCCTCAACATCCATGAGTAAACCATGGTATGTCTCAGAGAGAGAATGAAGATGGGGAAGAGGTCCGAATGGGTCACCTTTTGCTTTCTTTACTTCTCGCTTTCTCTGCAGATGATTCAGGTACCTAATTTGATCTTCCATATATACATATTATAAACAAAACCCATGTTAATCTTCTACGTACGCTGCGAGTAGGCCTTGGTTGCTTACTTCTTTGTTAAAATCTATTGCTTTTTCTTCGAACAAAAATTGTTTTTTTTTCTTTCTTTCTTAAACCCGTTCCACAATATTTTGGAACCACATTTTGCTTTTCTTGGTTAAAATGGGGTGCTTATTATACCATGACAAAGGTATAGGGTTATGTATATAGCAGAGACAGTAGTAACCAAGCCTGACCGGTCACGAAACAACCACTGGATTTAAGGCCCATATAACACACAATTGAACACAAAATCTAGTCTATATAGTAAGCCCATAGCTATTATACCGTACGTACCGGTGTACCATGTCATACGATGCATCTTGTTAGTCAATTATTAAGACATTTACCAAGTTGTATGAAAAAGTAATTATACTCATAACATGCTCGTGCCAAGTCAGCTAATATATCACATATTTTTATGGAAAGTAGTCATAAGTATTTACTTACCTCGTATGCTCGCTCGATTCCTCAAACATTTCAAACCCCTGCTATAATGACATATAGTTTATAGTTATGTGTAGTAAGGTCACAAAAACATTAATTTCACCCATTCTGGACACTACTAAAATGTTATGGCTTATGGCCGAACATTCGGGTTCGAGGGCGAATGTTTGATCATAATGTAAAGAACATAATAGCATACAAACCTAAGAAAACATGAAGTGTTTTTAAAACGTTTGAAAACCTTTTCGCTTTTTAAAGAGAATGATAACACAAACTCATCATGGTACCTCAAGACTTTGTAAAGGGCATGAAAATCACAAGAATAGCATGAAAGCCAACCATGTCCAGACGAGTTTACCTTAAAAGATGGCAAACCACTCCAAAATCTCGTTATACTCTCTATAAAATCTCTTCTCACCTTAGGATTTGGGTTTTTGGTGTAGGGGTGGAGTTTGGGGCGAGAAGGAGGTAGTATTTATAGAGGGAGGGGTGTGCCTTGGTCTGAAAATGTGGATAATGGGTTAAAATTACTTTTTAGATTGTCATCGAACATTCATTACTATGTGGGAACATTCGGTGTACTTATTACACACTCGTTCTAGGGTTGCAAGTTGAACATTTGGTCAATGCCCAATGCTTTACAATTTGGTCAACGAACATTTGGAGTGGTCCCTAGGTGAATGCTCACACTAAAGGTTGGGCTTGAATGTTTGGCTGTCCCCCAACGAACATTTGGTCAAAAGCTGAAATTGGGATTTTGTGTTGTTTTTCAAATAAAATATATTTTCCAAAAAGAGTAGCACTTTTATGGTTATAATTAAAACTCTTTAAAATTAATGGGACGTTAGTGATTTAAAACAAGCGATTATTTTTAATAAATTGTCCTTTTAGGGTTTTGATATTTTAGGGCATCACACCACCAGAGAGCTAGAATAACTTCTCTAGTGAAGATGCATGATGTTGTAGTTTGCGCCTCATACTGCCACATTGCTCACACTTACGTAGGTTAAATTTGAGTAGGCATTTCTAAGCTGAAGCTTTGGCCCAATATTGGGTTAAATACCTTTAATAACTGGGTTTTAACGTCTTTATTTTTTTCCACCAAGGTTTTATTTTGTATCATAGATAAATACATGACTTATGGGTAAATACAGAGTTAGTACCTTCGTCTAAATTTTGTAAAAAAACTAACAGATCGCCACGTTAGTCCAATCAAAACATGACACATGTCCTCTGTCCTAATAAAAAATTAAAATCATTAAAAATAATTAAAAAAAACTAAAACTTATATATATATAAGGGTTTGGCCCATTGGGGGTGGTTAAAAGCACCAACATGACCGAAAGAGGGTGGTCGAGCTTTGTTCCTTAGCCATTATCGCAAACACTGACTTGGTCCACCTCTAGCAACTGCTGCTGCAATCGACTTCGGCCACTATTCTTCGATTGACAGTCAATGGCTTCTAGCATAGTTTTGCAATGCCGTTGGTGGCCGTCATTCGCTGTTGTATGCCGACCGTCATCACCACCGTGTTCACCGGCACTGCCAGATTCCACCCTAGCTCAAGATCAGATTCTCTTTTGCACTGCATCAAATTATTGATCATCTGAGCTCACATCAAGTTTTGCTACACCTCCTGCACAAGATCATTGTCCGCTTCATCAACGATTCTAAACATTGAGCTCACACTTAGCTTTTTATGCTTGCCACACTAGATCCTGTCAACACACAAAAGAAAAAGAGATGGGGAAGTCCACATACCCCCTTCAAATTACATTTCAATTGACAATGTCCCCTCCAAACTTTTAATCGTGACAATGTCCTCCCAAACTATCAAAAATTGTCAATGTTCCCCCAGTGACGAAATTACCTTTACTAAAATAAAAACAAAAAATACTAAAACTTCTGAAAAAACCTAAAACTTAAAAAAAAAAAAAAAAAAATCCAAAGGGTGGCAAATTTAAAATTAAAAAAGAAATCCTTTTTATAGGAAAAAAAAAATTAAAAAATTTCGATTTTTTTTTGTTATAAAAAATTGAATTTTTTTTGTTTTGTTTTTTATTTTTATTTTTATTTTTATTTGTATTTTATAACTTTTTTAAATTAAAAATTTTAGTTTAAAAAAAAATTAACAATTTTCGTTTAAGAAAATAAAAATTTTCATTTTCTAAAACTATTTTTTTTTTTTTTAAAAAAAGGTTTCTTTTAAATAAAAATTTATGTTTAGGAAAAAATCGTTTAAAAAAAATTTGTTTTTTGTTTTGTTTTTTTTAAAAAAAAAACTAAAACTTTCATTGAAAAAAGAATTTTTGTTTTTTGTTTTTTTAAAAAAAATCGTTATTTTTAAATTAAAATTTTCCTTTTTTTTAATTAAAATATTTTTTATTTTTTTATTTTTTTGAATTTATAGGGGTATTTTTGTCTTATTGAGAAATACATTGGTTTTTTTTGTTTTGCTAGCCTAAGAGGGGACATTGGCAATGATTTGGTAGTTTAGGGGGGACATTGTCAAGATTAAAAGTTTTTTTTTTTGGGGAGGGGAGGGGAGACATTGTCAATTTGGTGGTAGTTTGAGGGGAGTATGTAGACTTTACCCAAAAAGAAAAATCAATTCTTTCTCTTTTCAAATTCAAGCTTCCACCTTAAGTTTAATGAGAGATGGTATAATACTTCCTATGTAAGGCTTTTTCCATCTTAAGCCTTGATTTAATCTTCTTGTAGACCTATCTTAAATTTGCTACACTTTTTACTACACCTTACTTTCTCTATAAATACCATACATTAATTGTAAAATAATTTCATATAGTTGGATAAAATAATTAAAGACATACTTAGTCCCAACACTTCACAGTGGTTAATTGATGCAAGCATCTAATTCAAAACCACTCAGAAATTTATTGTCTTTTTTCTTCTTTCTTTTTCTTTCACTAATTCTCCTCTACTTTATATTTTATTATATACTTCTTGAATTCAGGTCATAATGGTCCAATTGTAAAGTTGGAGCGTATTGTATTGCTAAAAGTAGCATGCATAATCCATAGCTTAGGGAAAAAAAAAAAAGAATAGAAAAGAAGAAGGAATAAACTATCATTGATGGAAGAAATCAATAGAAGCAGAAGTGATGAGTGTGACTGTTTAAGATATATATATTATCCAGTACTAAGATATGCCATTGGATGTAGAGATTGAAAGCAAATGATAAAAAGAATAGGAATTGTGGAATGTCAACAAGGAATCAATCATGTTTGTTGATGATAGATTTTCGAGGAGTTATGTGGCACGATATTCAAGGAGTCGTCAGGCTGTAAAAGACAACAAACAATAGGATAACAGCTGCCAGGGTGTGCCGGTGGAGCATAGCTCCAATGCCTAGGTCAGTAATTGATTTTGAGAGGGAGAGAGTAGTAAGCAATGAGAGCATGTGAGAGAATTCAGATTTTTAAATAATGAATTGGAGCTTCCCTTTTATAGGCATCAGGTAGCAGATGTCTCCTAAAATAATCGGCCCCACGTTCTCGAGAATCCACGTGTGCCATGTTGGCGAAGTGGATCGTAGGTTGTGGGTTACTCCACGATTATGAGATTGTGGAGTGTATTAGTGGGTGGGTCGGCCACGATTGCGTCGGAAGTGGGTTCCGAGTAATCCTCGGGTGCACGTGTCTTGATTTGGCGCTGACAGCTGTACCACGTTCTGGCGAATGTGGGTGCTATGTTTGGGCGTTGGCTGAATCCCACGTTCATTGTTGAACATGGATTATCTTTAATCGTCGAATGACTATTGTACCTTGGGTACAAGGACATTATGCTTTGGGTGGGCTGACTATGCATCAGGCTGGGCCGATTATGTCTCGGTCAGGGCCTGGCCTTTAGTGGGCTTGTACATTGGACTGGAACTAGAGGCCTGTTGGGCCTTTATATGGCCGATCCATGACCCAACAGTTACCCCCCAATTTTCTTGCCTGAATGACTATGGAAATTTCATGTTCTTCAGAATGGGTCGGCCTTCAGAATCCCAAAATTTTTGATCTTCTCTTGGATCGATATTTGGAGATTTGAAATTTTTGAAATTAATTTTCACGAGGTAATTTTGGAGCGAAAATTTTGAATAAAATTACTGAGGGCAAGTCTTGTCTTTTGAACTTCCCGAGCTGTCTAGAGACTGTTGATCTTCCCAAGTGACAAACAGTTCGCGCGTCAGTTTGCAAGTTTCAAGGATCCTTGCACATGTCGGCAGGAGAGTGGTGGCAATCTACGGCAGCTATGTGTCGTTTTCTACGTGGTGGAAGGGATCGAGGCCCGCCTTCTCGAGGAACCCTATACCCTAGGATTTTCAATGCCGTGCCGTTGACCCTTCATCTTCATGGTCTCTGTAAAAAGGCTTCCTCCTCCATTTCTTCAATTTAACCTTTCTGCACTTTGGTAAACCGCTCTATCAGAATCCTCCATTTTTGTTCCTTCAAAGATTTTTTGGAAATTTGTAGACCACTGGCTTGCCAACATCCCAATCACTTCTCATAATACTACTTCTTGCGAGTAGTGTCCTTTAGGGTTTCGTTTGAATTTGTGCCATCCGCCGAGCCCTTTGTCGATCCAAGCAGCCCAATGCTTGACTATCTTCGATTCCTTCTCCCTCTGATTGAACCTGTGCTCGATCACCTCCGGCTCAGTGTCACCCACCTTTTGATTCAGAGAAGTTATCTGTGTGTTCCTCAACCGCTTGTCCCGAGCCTTCTTTATTTAATGGGTCACAACGACAAAGAGGAGTTTGACGGCTTAGGCGAGGTATACCCGGCCCTGTGGCAGTCGTCCCTTACATCTGCCGACGAAGGTCGGATTAGAAGGATCTGTTTCATCCTCTCAACTGTGAATATTCGGTTTGACGAAGCACATGATGGGGCCGTGGTGCAAGAAGACGTGCACGAAGTCTCCCTCTACGAGGCAATGTTCAGAGATGGGCTTAGATTGCCTTTCCCGAAGATTGTTTGGGATACTCTGAGTCATTTGAACCTGGATCTGCATCAGCTCACACCGAACGCTTGGCAATACCTTTTTCCCTACGTCGCTTTGTGGCCGCTTGTCCTCGGGGATGAGCATCCCATGACCGCTTGGGACTTTTTGGATGATTACAAAATTGCCAGAACCCCAAACCGATGCCATTTATACCTTCCAAGTTTGCGAGAAGTTGAAGATGATCCATCTGAAGCCTACTCACTCGAGCAATAAGAAGTGGGAGAAAAACTTCTTCTTCGCCTAGGGTGATTGCGTGCCATGAGCGTTCCTCGGGAAACCAACATATCGAGCGCTGAAGGTAACGCCCTGAACATGCCTTTACCTGTTGCTTGGTTTTTGTTTATTGATTTCTGATCTGTATTTCTTCAGTATACAAACGCCCTAAGCTGTTCGATGAAGAGCAGGGCAAAGTGGATCGGAATCTAGCATTTGCTCAGAACAAGATGCCACCATGGCCAATTTGGACAAGTATTTGGGGTATCCCCTAGCTGGCAGATCGAGTGGCGCTACTCAACCGAAGAGGAGACCCCTTCTCGAGGCTCCAAAGAAGCCAGTTGCTGAGGCTTCGAGGAAGTCGATTGTCCAGACGCCAAGGCGGCCCGTTGTTGAGGCTCCGAGGAGAACTACTACCAATAAGGGCAAAGATAATTCTAGTGAGCCTTATAAGAAGTTTGCTGCGGAGAAAGGCAAGAGTTCCCGAAGACTCCTATGGCGGTCGGGTCCCAAGCCTTTGCCAAGACTCCGCCAAGGCTAGTGGATGAGCCCGAGGACCCAGAAGTTCTTCCTTTGAAGATGAAGAATTCTGAGAGGCCCAAGGTTGGCTCGGGGGAGGAGAGGCCTGCCCCTCTTAACGCCTTTGCCCAAGTGATGGGCGCCTCCAAGAAGACCTTCACCTCAAAGCCGATGATCTACTCGGTGGGGGACTTTGAGGCTCTCCTTAGAGCCTGGCCTTCAAGGCCATTGGCAGTAAGGCTGTTAGCGGCCCAGCCAATTGACGCTATGCCCGTCTCCCCGTTCCCTTGGAGTCCGCATCTTCGTTAGCTTCTGGCTTTGACAAAGTGTCCCCGACCAACATACAGCACATCCTAGAGGAAATTGCCCGAATGCCTAACGGATTGGGAGGCTTGGTAGAGGTTGATCCTGCCATTGTCGGGAACAACACTGCAACTCTAGTAACGGACAAGTCCTAGACTCCCTCAGTTAACTCCGAAGGTGATCAAATCGGGCCCATGGGTGCCGAGCCTGCCCATGAGTTGACTAAAGAGGCTAAAGGGTCAGGCTCCACGAGCACGGTTCACCAGACAGAGGGAGTGCCAAACAAGGCCAGCCCTCAGGCACCAACCCCTGTTGAAGGTCTTCATTCGACCGAGGATCATACCAACGCTGCTTCTACGAGTAACACCTTGCTGAAGCCTTCTACAGTCAGTTGGTCGGTTGGGAGGTCTCTCTCTAACCTAAGTGAAAAGTTACTGCGGTACCTTTTTAGCGTCTTGGTTGATTTAATCCCTCGGAAAGCCTGAAAGGTATCGGTGACCAGTCTCCCCTAGAGTTGATGGAGCGGATGATTTTCTATAAGCTCATCGTAAGTGCTTCTCCTTTTCTTAGTTTGTATTTTTCTTGCTTTAACGATCCTGGCTCGTTTTCTGAATTCTTTTAGAGCGTTATGAAGTCAATCTACCACTACTGCGAGTTCAGGAAACTTCTCCAAAGCTCAGCTTCGGCGACCGAGGAGTTAATGAAAAAGCTGGCGAAGTCCGAGGTTGAGAACACAAGGTTGAGGGGGCTCATGGCTCAGCACGACAATGACCTCCTCCTTGCAGGTCAACAGCAGTCTCTATAAGACCCGAAAAAATAATTAAATTTATTATTAGTAACCTCATAGTAATCTGAATTAATTAGTAGAATAAAATATGCATGGAATGATTTAGACTATTAGATATAATAATAATAATGACTTTATCATAATTGATATATAAACAAGATTGGTTAGTAAAAATGACAATAATTGTGTGATAATGATATAATAATAATATTATTTAATGATGATATATTTATGTAATGTAAGCTTTAGTGATAAAGAGATTAACTAATAATAATAAATAAAACAGGTTAATGGTATTAGAATAATAAAGTGTAATAATAAGTTATAGTGTGGTAAATGATTAATGGTAATGATAAGTTGTGGTTAGAATAAATAAAAGTGGCGTGGGGAATTAAAGAGAATATAAAAGAGAGAATTAATATGAGGTAGGGTAATATTGCAAATTATGAAAGATGAGGCTTTAAAATAAAAATGAAATCTAACTAGTGCCATGTGTCGGCCTGTGGTTGGATAGAAGAAGATAACATTATCTTCTCCCTTCTTCCAAAACAAACGCACGTTTCTCCCCCCATTTCCCCTTCTTCCTCCTATCTCCTTCTCCCTTTCTTCTCTCCTTTCTCTTCACGCACAAACACATGGCCGAGAGAAAGAGATTATGAGATTGAGAGAGAAAGAGATGCAGACCATGATGAGAGAGAGAGAGAGAGAGCTACTGCCGTGAAAGAAGAAGAAGAAAGTGACAAAGCCAAAGAAGAAGGAGAAAGTGACAAAGCCAAAGGAGATTTTGGCCATTGAAGCTTGGATGATAAAGACTAAAGCTTTTCTTTGTGATCTCGTCTTACCCATCGATTATAGGGAACAAAAATTATATGAATCATTAGGGATTTCTTTGGGTCCAAAAATTAGGGTTCTTGAAAGGGATTTTGGGGATTTTGTCATACTGTTGAAATATCTAGTTTCTCTTTAAAGTTTTGTTCTACACATTGGATTTCAAGCTTAAAATCATAATAATTTGGGGAACTTTTGATTAGGTTTGAATTGGGGGGAATTTTAGTAAGAAGCCTAATTCCAAAAAAATAGCTTGGAGCTTTTATGTGTAATAGATTGCTATGCATTATACAAGTTTCAGGTTATTAAATTAATGGGTTGAAACTCCAATTCTACCTATTGGTAAAGTATGGACATAAACCCTAATTTTATATGGTTTGAATTAATTTGGGGCTTTAGGTATGTGAACACTAGGAATGTTGTTTGAATGGATTAATTACATTTAAAGTGTTAATTAATCCTAGGTTTTATGGGATTTCTCTGAAATTGATACCTATGGGGTTTAGGTTCTAATATGACATTTTAGTGTTTATGAGTATTATAAATTAGGGTAAACGACAATGAAAATGAATATATATATACAAAAAGGGAGGGGGGAGGAAGCGCAGTATGCATATAGATGCAGGGGATAGGGGAGAGTGATGTACATGCAATAAGATAATTTAAATCAAAGCAATAGAACCGTCCAAGAAGGCGGTATGATAGTTGAATAAATCAAGATATAAAACTGAAATTAAAGATAGTTTATAAGATAAACAAACCTTGATAAAAAGCTTAAAATCGTTATAGATTTTAGATAAGGCTTACAAAAGTAAGTGTTGGGACTTACTGAAGTCAGAGACAGAGAGGAGAAGGATATTAAGATAGGGGAATGACAAGAAAGTTTCTGAGGAAGAGCTTTGGAATCTCTAGAAAACCTCTGCCTTACAATGGGGGAGGGGAGCCCGTTATATAGGCTGATTACATTGCATAAAACAAAATACAATCATGGACAAACAGTAAAAGCATATGCCGCGTCAGTGCGGTCACATGTGAACAGTAGAGGCACGTTTGGCGCCAATCTGGAACAGTAAAAGTAACCAATCTTGAACAGTTGCTGTCAACACTGTAGTGTCGGCAGACAAATCTTGAACAGTGAAGTGAACAGTGCGTCTGAATAGTAATCCTGTACAGTGTCGTCCGGACAATGAACAGTAAAAGTGAACAGTGGTATTGCACAGTAACTTCAAAACATGATGAACAGTGACCCGTTGGAGATCACAAATTTTCTTTGCTGGCTTCATGACCAGTGAACTGAGAACGAACCGTCAGTGGAATAGTAGCAGCTCTTTTTCTTGAGAACATTGTGGTTGTTAGGGACCAAACAAGAGCCGTTAAGAGACTTTTTCACAAGTAGCCGTTATGGGCAAGTCTGGAATTGCCAATTATTCTTCGTTATCAGCAGCAAAGTTAATGGAATCAAGGTAAGTCTGAATCCATTGTTTCTTCTTGGAAGAATATTTAGGAACTGGTGGTGGAGGAGATGCTATGGTTGGCATAGCAGCAGCCGTAAAGCACGATTTTCTTTTGAATAGAAATCTTTGGACAAAGCAGGCCAATCAATAACAGAAAAGAAATCTTTGATAGGAGCAGTAAAAACATTACACTAATGATGAGCAGTGGGAAGAGGAGCATTAAAATCAGAAGCAGAAGGAGAGATAGATCCACCTTCGTCATCCATTTAGGGATGATTTCTAGTAGAATAGAAAGAAGAAGAAACTTGGGAATCGGTAGAAATTCCTTTGAGTTTCAAATCAGGGTTAATCGGACAAAGAGGAGGAGGAGCGTTAAGGGACTCATCCACATCTTTATCACGACGTCGAAATCCTTCTGAGGTTGTGGAACCAGCAAAAGAATTCCTTTGTTCGTTAACCAACAGAGGTCTTTCGAACAGAGGTCTTTCGATTATGTTAGAAAGTCCTAAATCAGAAAAATTGATTTTGACAGATCCATCCATGTATTGCTGGATGTAATCAAGATTAGAGGCATCGTTTACTACTCGAGAAGGTTTTGTAACACCTTCCAAAAGCCACTCGTTGGGGAGGTCAATCTCATCCCAGTGAATCATTTTTGGAGTTTTGATATTAGCATTCTGAGTAGAACATTGAATTAACAAAGTAGATTCACCTGGATTCTTGATCACAGCTTGTGGATCTAGATTTGTCTTCATCAACTTGTAATAAATACGACAGATGATAGCAAGTGGTCTGCTACCTTCTTCCATATTATAACCATAAGTTAAAACATTAAGCATTAATGCTTTCAAAATATGCATATCATTTAAAGCAAGAGAAATGTTGGGGAAGACATCAAAATGGACAGGACCAATAAACAAGGAAGATTGAATCATTCCAAGGATATTGGTTATGAAATCAATAAATCTTGCGTCAAGCAAGCATAACAAAACAGAAGCATTAATACCAAGTCGAGTAAATGGCTTGACTGCAACTTGCACAGAACCAACATGCAAAAACTTATAACCTTTAGTAAGAGAATCGTTAATGAATTTCTTGTTAAACAAGGTCATAGTCTAATCTTTACCGGTAATAGCAAAGGTTTGTTCAACAGTTTTGACAGAAAATTGTGATTTAAAAGAAGATTTAAACCCAGAAGTAGTGTAAACATCCTTAGCGTCTAGCTTAGGGATGTTCCATTTATCAAAACATAAATTATTATCACTTTCAACAGAAAAGTTTTCAAAATTAACCAAGTCAGGTGGTAAACTGGAATTAGAGCAAACAGAAGAATTAGATCTCCACATTTTGACACACAAACTAAACTCAAAATCTCTCACTGGGCAAAGTCTTAAAGGATCTCATCCTAGGTACTCACTCACAGGGCAAACTTTCTAAGTATGTCCTTCCTAGACGCTAAACTATCCTCACAAGACCCTTGGCCTAACCCATAGTTGAAACCAGAACTATTCACACATACCCTTGGCCTAGCCCACAGTCTCTTCTTCACGCCCTAAACGCCAACCCAGGCTTCAAGCGGGACTTACAGATACCTCAACAACTGTAGTGACGGGGTGGTGAACTACCGTTCCTTACAACCAAAGTGACGGGGTGGAGGACTACCATCTAACAACTAGGATCTCGACACAGAGAAAGGTTAACAGGGAGTAGGTAAAGAGGAGAAGAGCAAGACTATACTCAGGGGGTTCAAAGGAGAGCAGGGTGTACATCAAGCAGCAAAGAGACCGGAACTCTTATGGCTTTGATACCATCAAGGGAGGGGGAGGAAGCGCAGTATGCATATAGATGCAGGGGAGTAGGGGAGAGTGATGTACATACAATAAGATAATTTAAAACAAAGCAGTAAAACAATCCAAGAAGGCGGTAATGATAGTTGAATAATCAAGATATAAAACACTGAAATTAAAGACAGTTTATAAGATAATCAAAGCTCGTTAAAAAGCTTAAAATCGTTACAGATTTTAGACAAAGCTTACAAAAGTAAGTGTTAGGACTTACTGAAGTAAGAGACAAAGAGGAGAAGGATATTAAGACAGGGGAATGGCAAGAAAGTTTCTGAGGAAGAGCTTTGGAATCTCTGGAAAACCTCTGCCTTACAATGGGGGAGGGGAGCCCGTTATATAGGCTGATTACATTGCATAAAACAAAATACAATCATGAGTAAAACAGTAAAAGCATGTGCCGCGTTAGTGCGGTCACATGTGAACAGTAAAAGCACGTCTGGCGCCAATCTTGAACAGTTACTGTCGGCACTTTAGTGTCGGCAGACAAAACTTGAACAGTGAAGTGAACAGTGCGTCTGAACAGTAATCCTGTACAGTGTCGTCCAAACAATGAACAGTGATATTGCTCAGTAACTTCAAAACATGATGAACAGTGACCCGTTGAAGATCACAAATTTTTTTTGCTGGCATTATGACCAGTGAACTGAGAACGAACCATCAATGGAATGGTAGCAGTTCTTTTTCTTGGGAACATTGTGGTCGTTAAGGACCAAACAAGAGCCGTTATAAGGCTTTTTCACAAGTCTTCAATCCCTGGGTAAGGATAGTATTCTTGTGTGTCTTCATAATAAGGATTTTGAAGGGACTTCTGAAGGGGCTTCTGGGACGATGCGGACTTTTCGTCTTCTTCGTCGTTGTCAGAATCATCTTCGAGGGCAGCAAGAAGGGCTTTAATCTTCTCTTTCTTGGAGGAAGATTTCTTCTTGGAAGAGCTGGATACAGTAGAAGGGGAAGAAACAGGGGATATTTCCTTTTCTTCTTTTGGGGAGGAAAATATGCTGGGAGTAATTAGGAGAGGGGATTTAGCCGTTAGTGGCAAAGCAGGGGCCTTGAGGGCCTGAGACATATTTTTGATTGAGATAACAATGTCATCAACTAGTGAGCATTTATCCCACCATTTGAGAAACCATTGTCGTTGGATCTTGTCTTCTGAAAGGTGATATTTCCATTTCAGAATCCATGGAATTTTGTATTTAATGACAAAATAAATCATAGTTGGAAACTTAGCACCATAAGAATCAACTTTGTAGTTGTTCTTGAATAAATGGAAAGCTTCAACTAATTGGAGAGGGAGGATGTCAGGGAGGAGGCCAAATTGGTTCCACCATCTGGAGAACTAGAGGGGAAGGATGCCGGTAAAATTCTTATCAAAATTAACAAACCAGGAATGATCAAAGACAGAGGTTTGGCAAAGTAAGAATTTGAACCAAGCTTCGACATAATCATAATAAGTGCAAGGGATAGAAAATCCGTTAAGGGATTTTGCGACAGAGGGATGGTTACCCCATTCCTTTTCGGAGATAATCCGTTTGAAATAGACACTATGATACAGTATCTTTTGTGGATTATTCCTATCAGGAATAGATTTGAAGGAAACAGAATCAGTCTGCTTTAAGGCAGCAGAATAGAAAGCCAAATTTTTCTGAGGATGTTCAGGGATCCAATGAAAATTTGGGGGAAAGTAGGAGAGGGCAATATCTCCGGCACATTTAGAAGAAGTAGAACGTTTAAGTTCGACAAAGAATAAGTTCTGGGAATAAGGGAGAGTCATATAGGCAGACGTTTTATCATACCTTATGAAGGGATTTTTTGGTTTGTGATTAGTGAGATAGGCATTAGCAACCATGGACATGTGATTCATCTTATTGAGCAGTTCTTGCTCAGACAAACCGTCAATATTCCATTCATACAATTTATCAGCAGAGACAGAGAATTGGGATTGGAGAAACCTTTCCTCAAATTGTAAATCAGGAGGAGTGGGTTTTGAATAAAAATTCTTTGTAAGATTGAAGGGTTTAGATCCGTCAAAGATCCTTTGGAGTTTTGGTTCCATTTCAATCTTTCCAAAGTTTTGTTCAAGAACTTTGATGTCAGAATCAGTAGATTTTTGAGAAGAAGTTGCAGAATCAGAAGAAGAAACTTTTTTGATGCCGAAGTTCTGTCCAGAAGAACTGGCACGAGCAGTAGTTAATTCAGAAAGCAATTTGTTGACTTTCTCAAGGTTCATTTGAGAAGTCGTTTTCAAACCAGAAGATTTTTTCAAATCAGGGAAAGAAATTAGAGGTTTTTCAATCTTTGAGGGAGCAGAGGAAACTTTTGGATCAGAAGAGAGAGAGGGAAGTTTCTCTTCGATACGGTCCAATTGTTGTCCTAAAATATGCAAAGATTGGGCACAAAAATTGTTTTGTTCAATAATTTTCCTATCGTTAGTAATAGGATCCTTATCATGAGTTTTGAAAGGAGAACATTTAACAACAATTTTGTTGACATCAAGAAGAGTGTTTTCAAGAGGAGGATGTGTAGATCTGATAACAAATTTATCCTGTTTGGTAAAACTCTTTTTGACAACATTCAAAACATTATCAACAGGGAAATGTTTTTGAAGATAATCAAAAAACAGAATGTGTTTTTGGGACTTAAGCATCATCTCAGTCCATTTGACCTTGATGAGATTTTGTTCCTTTTCAGAATATTTGGCATGATAAGCATGCCGTAAAGCACGATTTTCTTTTGACAAGAAATCTTTGGACAAAGCAGGCCAATCAATGATAGAAAAGAAATCTTTAAATGGAGCAGTAGCAGTGATGACATTACACTGATGATTAGTAGTGGGAAGAGGAGCATTAAAATCAGAAGCAGAAGGAGAAATAGATCCACCTTCGTCATCCATTTGGGGATGATTTCTAGTAGAGTAAAAAGCAAAAGAAACTTGGGAATCGGTAGAAATTCCTTTGAGTTTCAAATCACGGTTAACAGGACAAAGAGGAGGAGGAGCGTTAAGGAACTCATCCACATCTTTATCACGACGTCGAAATCCTTCTGAGGTTGTGGAACCAGCAAAAGAATTCCTTCGTTCGTTAACAAATAGAGGTCTTTCGAACAGAGGTCTTTTGATTCTGCTTGAAAGTCCTAAATCATAAAAATTGATTTTGACAGATCCATCCATGTATTGCTGGATGTAATCAAGATTAGAGGCATCGTTTACTACTCGAGAAGGTTTTGTAACACCTTCCAAAAGCCACTCGTTGGGGAGGTCAATCTCATCCCAACGAATCATTTTTGGAGTTTTGATATTAGCATTCTGAGTAGAACTTTGAATTAACAAAGTAGATTCACCTGGATTCTTGATCACAGGTTGTGGATCTAGATTTGTCTTCATCAATTTGTAATAAATACGGTAGATGATAGCAAGGGGTCTGCTACCTTCTTCCATATTATAACCAGAAGTTAAAACATTAAGCGTCAAAGCTTTCAAAATATGCATATCATTTAAAGCAAGAGAAATGTTGGGGAAGACATCAAAATGGACAGGACCAATAAACAAGGAAGATTGAATCATTCCAAGGATACTGGTTATGAAATCAATAAATCTTGCGTCACGCAAGCATAAAAAAACAGAAGCATTAATACCAAGTCGAGTCAATGGCTTGACTGCAACTTGCATAGAACCAACATGCAAAAACTTATAACCTTTAGCAGGAGAATCGTTAATGAATTTCTTGTTAAACAAGGTCATAGTCTGATCTTTGCCGGTAATAGCAAAGGTTTGTTCAACAGTTTTGACAGAAATTTGTGATTTAAAAGAAGATTTAAACCAAGAAGTAGTGTAAACATCCTTAGCGTCCAGCTTAGGGATGTTCCATTTATCAAAATATAAATTATTATCACTTTCAACAGAAAAGTTTTCAAAATTAACCACGTCAGGTGGTAAACTGGAATTGGAGCTAACAGAAGAATTAGATCTCCACATTTTGACACACAAACTAAACTCAAAATCACACACTGGGCAAAGTCTTAAAGGATCTCATCCTAGGTACTCACTCACAAGGAAAACTTCCTAAGCATGTCCTTCCTAGACACTAGACTATCCTCACTAGACCCTTTATCCTAACCCCTAGTGGAAACCAGAACTATTCACACATACCCTTGGCCTAGCCCACAGTCTCTTCTTCACACGCTAAACGCCAACCCAGGCTTCAAGCGGGACTTACAGATACCTCAACAACTGTAGTGAAGGGGTGGTGAACTACCGTTCCTTACAACCAAAGTGATAGGGTGGAGGACTACCGTCTAACAACTAGGATCTCGACATAGAGAAAGGTTAAGAGGGAGTAGGTAAAGAGGAGAAGAGCAAGACTATACCCAGGGGGTTCAAAGGAGAGCAGGGTGTACATCAAGCAGCAAAGAGACCGGAACTCTTATGGCTCTGATACCAAAAATGGAGGGGGGAGGAAGCACAATATGCATATAGATGCAGGGGAGTAGGGGAGAGTGATGTACATGCAATAAGCTAATTTAAAACAAAGCAGTAAAACCGTCCAAGAAGGCGGTAATGACAGTTGAATAATCAAGATATAAAAAACTGAAATTAAAGACAGTTGATAAGATAACCAAAGCTCGTTAAAAAGCTTAAAATCGTTATAGATTTTAGATAAGGCTTACAAAAGTAAGTGTTAGGACTTACTAAAGTAATAGACAGAGAGGAGAAGGATATTAAGACAGGGGAATGTCAAGAAAGTTTCAGAGGAAGAGCTTTGGAATCCCTGGAAAACTTCTAGAAACCCTCTGCCTTACAATGGGGGAGGGGAGCCCGTTATATAGGCTGATTACATTGCAAAAAACAAAATACAATTATGAGTAAAACAGTAAAAGCATATGCCGCGTTAGTGTGGTCACATGTGAACAGTAAAGGCACGTCTGGCGCCAATCTTGAATAGTGAAAGTAACCAAACTTGAACAGTTGCTGTCGGCACTTTAGTGTCGGCAGACAAAACTTGAACAGTGCGTCTGAATAGTAACCCTGTATAGTGTCGTCCAGACAATGAACAGTAAAAGTGAACAGTGATTTTGCACAGTAACTTCAAAACATGAAGAACAGTGACCCGTTGAAGATCACAAATTTTCTTTGCTGATGTCATGGTCAGTGAACTGAGAACGAACCGTCAATGGATTGGTACAGTTCTTTTTCTTAAGAACATTGTGGTCGTTAAGGACCAAACAAGAGCCGTTATGAGGCTTTTCACAAGTCTTCAATCCCTGGGTAAGGATAGTATTCTTGTGTGTCTTCATAGTAAGGATTTGGAAGGGGCTTTTGGAGAGGCTTCTAGGACGATGTAGATTTTTCGTCTTCTTCGTCGTTGTCAGAATCATCTTCAAGGGCAGCAAGAAGGGCTTTGATCTTCTCTTTCTTGGAAGATGATTTCTTCTTAGAAGAGCTAGATGCAGTAGAAGGGGAAGAAACAGGGGATATTTCCTTTTCTTCTTTCGGGGAGGAAAATATGCTGGGAGTAATCAGAAGTGGGGATTTAGCCGTTAGAGGCAAAGCAGGGGCCTTGAGGGCCTGAGACATATTCTTGATAGAAAGAACAATGTCATCAACTAGTGAGCATTTATCCCACCATTTGATAAACCATTGGCTTTGGATCTTGTCTTCTGAAAGGTGATATTTTCATTTCAGAATCCATGGAATTTTGTATTTTATGACAAAATAAAGCATAGCTGGAAACTTAGAGCCATAAGAATCAACTTTGAAGTTGTTCTTAAATAACTGGAAAGCTTCAACTAATTGGAGAGGGAGGATGTCAGGGATAAGGCCAAACTGGTTCCACCATCTGGAGAACCAAAGGGGAAAGATACCGGTAAAATTCTTGTCAAAATTAACAAACCAGGAATGATCAAAGACAGAGGTTTGATAAAGTAAGAATTTGAACCAAGCATCGACATAATCATAATAAGTGCAGGGGATAGAAAATTCGTTAAGGGATTTTGCGACAGAGGGATGGTTACCCCATTCCTTTTCAGAGATAATCCGTTTGAAATAGACACTATGATACAGTATCTTTTGTTGATTATTCCTATCAGGAATAGATTTGAAGGAGACAGAATCAGTTTGCTTTAAGACAGCAGAATAAAAAGCCAAATTTTTCTGAGGATGTTCAGGGGTCCAATGAAAATTTGGAGGAAAATAGGAGAGGGCAATATCTCCGGCAGATTTAGAAGAAGCAGAACGATTAAGTTCGACAAAGAACAAGTTCTGGGAATAAGGGAAAGTCATATAGGCAGACGTTTTATCATACCTTATGAAGGGATTTTTTGTTTTATCAGAAAAGGGATCGTAAGAGGAGGCAAGTGTACTTGAGTACGACATTTGGGAATCAGGATAAGAGGGAGCAAAAGGAGCAAATCTGTTGGTTATGGCAACAGAGGAAATTGGCAGAGAAGAAGCAAGGGGGGACTCTGATTTTATAGTCTGAGCTTTTGAACCAATTTTTTCTTTATCCTTTTTGCTAGCCATAGTGGCACTGCAAAAATTCAAAAGGAAAGTAATTAAAACCAAAATGGTTAAAACTTTTATAAAATATATGCAAAATAATGTCAAAATTATTTTTTGCAAAGCAGAAATAATAATATGCGCCATGTGTTGGGAATAGGTATGAACAAAGAATTCCGGGAAAACACAACCGTTAGGGGGGTGTTTAGACAAGATAAAACTCTGATGGCAATAGGGTCCCTATCTGATTCTAGGTCTAAGGACTGCCTAAACTTAATATCCAACCTATTAACATCAATCTCAAATTTTGAAGCAAAAGGTATTTGAATATTAACACCAAATTTAACAGTTGAAACACCAATCTCGTCAACAGAGAATGGATAAAGTAAAGCAAGAAAAAGCATCCCAAGAATTACCCTTTCACCCATGTTTTTGACAAGAACAGTAGGAATATGAAAATGAATATTATTGAAACAGACATAAGCATTGTTTAATTCAAAATCAATGTGCAATTTGCTTCCACTGGCTGAGTGCAACCGTTCTGTGGATTTTTCAAAATATTTGCTAGGAATGAATCCTTCTTGAATGCAATTCAAATCAAAACCAGAATCAATCAAAGCAAAAACATCAAAAGCATAATCAGGATAAATGGTAATTCTGACTTTTGAATACCATCTCGGAGGGACAACCTTACTGATCATACTAACAATCTTAACATCATTGGACAGAGATTTATGACTGGATTCAGCCTCATGAACATGCTCAGTTGTTTCGTTATCAGAAACACTTCTAGGAAAACATTGGTTAAGATTTAAAAGCAAAAGCTTTTGTTGTAAATCTTTGTTTTCAGTATTAACATCTTGCAAGGCAGTTTGCAAGTTGACAATGTCTTTCTTGATGATACTAATCTCATGCTACAAATCTGAGATAGTAACTACCTTGGATTTTTGTTTTGAAAATCGTTTCAAGGTGTCTTCAAGAGAGACTTTAGTGCCAACAGGTTTTTCAACAACATCTTTAATCATGAGTTTCTTAAGTTTTTTAAGATACTCTTCTTTTAAATCAGGGTTTTCAATTTTTGAAATCAGGGTAAGAAGCAAATCTTCTTGTTCTTCTAATTTGGTCAGAACAAAACAAGTTTTTGGGTTGCAGCAAGATTCAGTACAACCAAAATTGACACAATTTGCAGAAATATCAGAAGCAGAGCGATATTCAGAATCAAAGGAGGATAGAAAATCATTATCAGAAGAATAATCAGAAAAGGCATTGTTTTGAAAAATTCTAAAATTTTTTTGCTTTTCATCGTCATTGATGTTTAAAGCATTAATCTCTTTTTTAATCTTTTTGGGAGGTTTTGGGCACTTGTCAGCATAGTGTCCTGATTCTCCACAATTGAAGCATTTATTTTTTGAAAAGTATTTTTCAAATTTAGATTCTTTACTCCGTTTAGGAGGAGGTTTAGAAAATTTAGGTTTATTAAATTTTCTTTTCATGTTACTATTGTAATATGGAGAGGGCGATTTCATGAAAGCTTTAGATTTCTTCCTTTGCGTTCTGGAAGGAGCAATAGGAGGTAATCCAAACTGTTCACAGAAATTTCCCATTTCATACAAAGCTTTCTTGGCGTTCTTAAGCTGCTGTCTGATCGTCTTTTGATCGATGCACATCTTAATACCAAGTTTTTTGACAGTTGAAAACAAGTCACCATAAGTCAGGTTTTCAAAACCGATGAGACCAGTGTTAGAACTGATCAATTCATCTTTAACTTTGTGAGCAAATAATGAAGGCAATCCGTCAATCAACTTTTCTTTCCAATAAGGTTTTTCACTATCTGGTCTAACCATGACACGGGAAAGAAAGACATCTTGATACCATCTATAGTCAGACATAGTAGGGCATCGAAGATTGTTCAAATAATCAGAAATACGGGAAGTGATATTGGAAGGAGTTCCGACAAAATGTTTGATAATTGTATAGATCAAGGAGTTAACACCATCAGGTTCACCTATACCAATTTGCTCATTGAAAATGGGTAATCCTTCTTCATCACTCTTTACTGCTTTCCTGATCTGATCTCTTCTTAGTTCAGTGAGATAATTGTCCCACCAATTTCTAAGAGTACTAGAAAACCCAGTAGCAAGTAAATCCACAATATCAGCTTGGCTTTTATTGTGATTAGTGAGATAGGCATTAGCAACCATGGACATGTGATTCATCTTATTGAGCAGTTCTTGCTCAGACAAACCGTCAATATTCCATTCATACAATTTATCAGCAGAGACAGAGAATTGGGATTGGAGAAAACTTTCCTCAAATTGTAAATCAGGAGGAGTCGGTTTTGAATAAAAATTCTTTGTAAGATTAAAAGGTTTAGATCCGTCAAAGATCCTTTGGAGTTTTCGCTCCATTTCAATCTTACCAAAGTTTTGTTCAAGAATTCTGATGTCAGAATCAGTAGATTCTTGAGAAGAAGTTTCAGAATCAGAAGAAGAAACTTTTTTGATACCAAAATTTTGTCCAAAAGAACTGGCACGAGCAGTAGTTAACTCAGAAAGCAATTTGTTGACTTTCTCAAGGTTCATTTGAGAAGTCGTTTTTAAACCAGAAGATTTTTTCAAATCAGGGAGAGAAATCAAATGTTTTTCAATCTTTGAAGGAGCAGAGGAAACTTTTGGATCAGAACAGAGAGAGGGAAGTTTCTCTTCGATACGGTCCAATTGTTGTCCTAAAATATGCAAAGATTGGGCACAAAAATTGTTTTGTTCGATAATTTTCCTATCGTTAGTAATAGGATCCTTATCATGGGTTTTGAAAGGAGAACATTTAACAACAATCTTGTTGACATCAAGAAGAGTGTTTTCAAGAGGAGGATGAGAAGATTTGACAACAGATTTATCTTCTTTGACAAAATTCTTTTTGACAACATTCAAAACATTATCGACAGGGAAATGTTTTTGAAGATAATTGAAAAACAGAATGTGTTTTTGGGACTTAATCATCATCTCAGTCCATTTGACCTTGATGAGATTTTGTTCCTTTTCAGAATATTTGGCACGGTAAGCATGCCGTAAAGCACAATTTTCTTTTGTTGTAAATCTTTGTTTTCAGTATTTACTTCTTGCAAGGCAGTTTGCAATATGACAATGTCTTTCTTGATGATACTAATCTCATGCTGCAAATCTGAGATAGTAACTACCTTGGATTTTTGTTTTGAAAATCGATTCAAGGTGTCTTCAAGAGAGATTTTAGTGCCAACAGGTTTCTCAACAACATCTTTGATACCAACAAGGGAGGGGGGAGGAAGCGCAGTATGCATATAGATGCAGGGGATAGGGGAGAGTGATGTACTTGCAATAAGATAATTTAAATCAAAGCAATAGAACCGTCCAAGAAGGCGGTATGACAGTTGAATAATCAAGATATAAAAAACTGAAATCAAAGACAGTTGATAAGATAATCAAAGCTTGATAAAAAGCTTAAAATCGTTACAGATTTTAGATAAGGCTTACAAGAGTAACTGATAGAACTTACTGAAGTAAGAGACAAAGTGGAGAAGGATATTAAGACAGGGGAATGGCAAGAAAGTTTTTGAGGAAGAGCTTTGGAATCTCTGGAAAACCTCTAGAAAACCTCTGCCTTATAATGGGGGAGGGAAGCCCGTTATATAGGCTGATTACATTGCAAAAAACAAAATACAATCATGAGCAAAACAGTAAAAGCATATGCCGCGTCAGTGCGGTCACATGTGAACAGTAGAGGCACGTCTGGCACCAATCTGGAACAGTGAAAGTAACCAATCTTGAAAAGTTGCTGTCGGCACTGTAGTGTCGGCAGACAAATCTTGAACAGTGATGTGAACAGTGCATCCGAACAGTACTCCTGTACAGTGTCGTCCGGACAATGAATAGTAAAAGTGAACAGTGATTTTGCACAGTAACTTCAAAACATGATGAACAGTGACCCATTGAAGATCACAAATTTTCTTTGCTGACGTCATGGTCAGTGAACTGAGAACGAACCGTCAATAGAATGGTACAGTTCTTTTTCTTAAGAACATTGTGGTCGTTAAGGACCAAACAAGAGCCGTTATGAGGCTTTTTCACAAGTCTTCAATCCCTGGGTAAGGATAGTATTCTTGTGTGTCTTCATAGTAAGGATTTTGAAGGGGCTTCTGGAGAGGCTTCTGGGACGATGCAGATTTTTCGTCTTCTTTGTCGTTGTCAGAATCACCTTCGAGGGCAGCAAGAAGGGCTTTGATTTTCTCTTTCTTGGAGGAAGATTTCTTCTTGGAAGAGCTAGATGCAGTAGAAGGAGAAGAAACAGGGGATATTTCCTTTTCTTCTTTTGGGAAGGAAAATATGCTGGGAGTAATCAGAAGTGGGGATTTAGCCGTTAGAGGCAAAGCAGGGGCCTTGAGGGCCTGAGACATATTCTTGACAAAAAGAACAATGTCATCAACTAGTGAGCATTTATCCCACCATTTGATAAACCATTGTCTTTGGATCTTGTCTTCTGAAAGGTGATATTTCCATTTTAGAATCCATGGAATTTTGTATTTTATGACAAAATAAAGCATAGCTGGAAACTTAGAGCCATAAGAATCAACTTTGAAGTTGTTCTTAAATAACTGGAAAGCTTCAACTAATTGGAGAGGGAGGATGTCAGGGATAAGGCCAAATTGGTTCCACCATCTGGAGAACCAAAGGGGAAAGATACCGGTAAAATTCTTGTCAAAATTAACAAACCAGGAATGATCAAAGACAGAGGTTTGATAAAGTAAGAATTTGAACCAAGCATCGACATAATCATAATAAGTGCAGGGGATAGAAAATTCGTTAAGGGATTTTGCGACAGAGGGATGGTTACCCCATTCCTTTTCAGAGATAATCCGTTTGAAATAGACACTATGATACAGTATCTTTTGTGGATTATTCCTATCAGGAATAGATTTGAAGGAGACAGAATCAGTTTGCTTTAAGACAGCTGAATAAAAAGCCAAATTTTTCTGAGGATGTTCAGGGATCCAATGAAAATTTGGAGGAAAATAGGAGAGGGCAATATCTCCGGCAGATTTAGAAGAAGCAGAACGATTAAGTTCGACAAAGAACAAGTTCTGGGAATAAGGGAGAGTCATATAGGCAGACGTTTTATCGTACCTTATGAAGGGATTTTTTGTTTTATCAGAAAAGGGATCGTAAGAGGAGGCAAGTGTACTTGAGTACGACTTTTGGGAATCAGGATAAGAGGGAGCAAAATGAGCAAATTTGTTGGTTATGGCAACAGAGGAAATTGGCAGAGAAGAAGCAAGGGGGGACTCTGATTTTATAGTCAGAGCTTTTGAACCGATTTTTTCTTTATCCTTTTTGCTAGCCATAGTGGCACTGCAAAAATTCAAAAGGAAAGTAATTAAAACCAAAATGGTTAAAACTTTTATAAAATATATGCAAAATAATGTCAAAATTATTTTTTGCAAAGCAGAAATAATAATATGCGCCATGTGTTGGGAATACGTATGAACGAAGAATTCCGGGAAAACACAACCGTTAGGGGGGTGTTTAGACAAGATAAATCTCTGATGGCAATAGGGTCCCTATCCGATTCTAGGTCTAAGGGCATATATATATATATATATGTGTGTGTGTGTGTGTGTGTGTGTTACATAGATAAGGGAGTAAATAAGTATTTAATGTGATAAGTAGTAAATAGATAAGTAGATGGGTATAATGAGTTTTAATAGTAAACATGTAGATAAACATAAAGTATGATAGGGTCATAGAATAATAATTATTGGGTTAACTAATGGAGCGTGATACTTGTAGTCTTCAAGTATCTTTATCGAGTATGAGTTGTTAAGCTAATAATAGAGCTTAATTATGTGTTTATGTTGTAAATGCTTAGGTGCATTGTGGTTGAGTCAAGAGTTCACCGAAGGGTACTCAAACGAACAAGGTAAGTATTTTACTTACTGGGCAAAAAGATACTATTTTTAAAGTATAAAAGATGTTTGGATGAATGATTGATGTAAAGTGTTTTGTGATACTATGACTAGTGATGATGTTTCATGAGATGTGTTGGATGAATGTTTGATGAAATGTTTCTATGAGCTTTATGGTTTTGCAAGATAATGAGGTGATTATATTGTTATGAGCATTGGTTGGTTTACATGGTTTATGACATGATTCTACGATGTTTATGATAGTATATGAGTTCAAGCTTTGTTAACATGATCATGAACATGGCATGAGCAATGAAACAAAAACGGGGTTCGTCTCCCGGTGGTGATTGAGTATGGTCTCACTACCGTCGAGCTGGCCCATCCATAACGGAAACGGGGTTCAACTCTGGCGGTGATTGAGTATGGTCTCACTACCGTAGAGTTGGTCTCATGCGTAATGGAAAACGGGGTGACGGCTCCCAGTGGTGATTGAGTATGGTCTCACTACCATAGAGCTGGCCCCATGTATGACTCCGGTGGTGATTGGGTATGGTCTCACTACCGTTGAGCTGGCCACATGTATGACTCCGGTGGTGATTGAGTATGGTCTCACTATCGTTGAGCGGGCCTTATGTATAACTCTGGTGGTGATTGAGTATGGTCTCACTATCGTAGAGCTGGCCACATGTATGACTCTGGGGGTGATTGAGTATGGTCTCACTATCGTTGAGTTGACCTCATGTATAACTCTGGTAGTGATTGAGTATTTTCTCACTACCGAGAGCTGGCCTCATGTATGACACTAGTGGTGATTAAGTATGGTCTCACTACCGAGACCTGGACTTATGTATAACGGAAACGGGGTGACAACTCCGGTGGTGATTGAGTGTGGTCTCATTACCGAGAGCTGGCCACATGTATAATGGAAACGAGGTTCAACTCTGGTGGTGATTGAGTATGGTCTCACTACCGTAGAGCTGGTCCCATGCATGATGGAAAACTGGTGACCACTCCAGTAGTGATTGAGTGTGATCTCTGATAAGCGCTGAATGTTGCACATTCAAGCCCCTTAATTTGCATATGTTAATTCCTTAGCGTTGTTTTTTGTTTGATTTTGTTTTGTTTTTGTGTTTTCAGATGTTTAATAAAGATACAAGAAAATCATTGATTTTGAGCTCAAAATGCATTCCAAGTACTGTAGCAAATTCACTGTAGCGGAGTTACTGTAGCACGTTACTGTAACTACAGCGCACTCGAGCGCACGCGGGCGGCAGAGACAAAAATGAGTCTGAAATTGAGAAGGAAAGTTTTTCTAGGTCTCCCAATCCGACTGGAAGACTGAATTACGATTTTTCTAGGATTCTTAGGGCTTCTAGGGTTCTCCTAATCCTTATAAATAGGCCTCTAAGCATTGAGAAAAAGACACCACTTTCTAGAGTAAAAATTCAGTAAATTGTCTTTGGAGCTTAGAAGATCATGAGCGGCTAAACCCCTTCGTGGGGTGTTGATGTAACCCGAAGCACAATGGTTTGATTGTACTTAATTTCTAGATTTTCAATTTATGCATGTTGATTGTATAACCCGGAGGATTGCTACAATTGATTTCTGTTCTTCATATTAAATGTAATTGTTTTTAAATTCCGAAATCAATATTTGTGAAATTCTTCTCTTGTCTTAGAAAGTATTTTACTTTTATTGAAATCAAATCATTCTTGTTTTCTGTGATTATGAGGATGATGGTTATACAATGGGTTTAATTGACATATGATCAATAGGATTTGATAGGCCATGCCTAGGGAAGACAGATTGTACTACACCCTAGTTTAGTGTAATTTAGGTAGACAGTCTGTGCCAACCGAAGATGGGTTACACTTATTCATTGATTGTATGTATCCTGTTAAAGAATTTGATAATTTATACTTAGGGAAGACGGGTCGTACCGCATCTTAGTGGTTAGGTGGACGATTCGTGCCCATCAAAGATAGATTATGCTTATTCTTTAATAAGGTAGTTTCTTGTTTATTTATAACATGCATGGAATGAATTTCTGGGATTAATTATGATCGGCCATTGTTGTGCGGATAGAGGTGAAGTCAATACCCTACACTCTCTCTCTTATTTTAATCTCTTTTATTTTCATGCATTTTACTTTTAATGAAAATCAAATCAATTCTCTTTTTAATTAAGTTAATTTTAATCTTTCGAATTTTGATAATAAGACCCCTGCAGTCCTTGAGGTTCGACACCCTCTCTATAGCCGTATCCTACAAAGATTCGTCCTATTGCGAGTGGTTATTTTTATAATTCATATTTTTGGTCACAGAAATACCACATCAATTTTTGGCGCCATTGCCGGGGACTGCTTAACGGTTTCATTATCTAAATTTAAGGATCAATTTCAGCTTAATAATTTATTTTTCTGCTTTTATTTTTATTTTAGAATTTGCAATCAGGTCCGTAGCTGCCTTCTCTGTGACTGCGATCGAGCGCACGGACGCATTCCAGCAGGAATCTAGCTAGCAGCGCTCGAGCCCTCCCCGTCCACGCTCGCACCCATCGAAGGCAGTATGCTCGAGCGTACCCTGCCGTACGATCGAGTGCACCAGCAGCAGCCTGCAACCAAAATCCCAGCGCATCTAAGGGCCGTTTGTGAGCTTTACTTTTCTGTTTTAGCTTAGTTTTTCTTTTCTTTCTGTTTTTTTTATGCTCGGTCGCCGTTCTTTGTCTTTTCCATTAATTTCTTGCGACCCTGAAATTGAACGCACTTTTAGACAAATTAGATCCCAAAGGACCCCTAATTTGCTAGAAGAGCGTTCCACTGAGACCATGGGAGACGGTAACCATGTAGCTTTGCAAGATCATTACCTTCCTACCATTTACACTACTCACATTACGGCAACCCATTATGAAATTAAGCCCAGCACTATACGAAGTTTGCCTTCTTTCCTAGGGCTTAGCACTGAAAATCCTTATGACTTCCTTAGTGATTTCGAAGCAATTTGTGATACCACTAAAATGAATGGATTCACTGAGGATGCCCTAAGGATGCATCTTTTTCCTTTCTCCCTCAAGGAAAAAGCCAAACATTGGTTCCAGTCCTTAACACCCAACTCTATCACTTCTTGGGCTCATTTGCAGCAAGAATTTCTTAATAAGTATTTTCCCATAGGAATGACCAATGACACTAGGAGAGCTATCACTACCTTCTCCCAATATGAGGGAGAAGATTTTCATGAGACTTGGGATAGGCTGCTAAGCTTTCTTAGATCATAGCCATACCACGCTGTCCCGAAATGGTAGCTAGTGCAGTGTTTCTATGATGGCCTAATAGAGTCCAATAGAAAAATGGTGGATGCATCATGTAGAGTAACATTCATGTTAAAAAGCGAAGATGAAGCATGGTCTATGTTTGAAAATTTAAGTAACAATTCTCTTTAGCAGGTTTCCACTAGACGAAGGGCACCAGCACCTAAAGCTCTCAAGACAGAAAGTTTGTATGAAGCAGGCCATTCCCCAAACATGGCCAACCAAGTAGTTGAGGCTATCACCAAGAAGCTAGACCAATGGATGATTGCTGGTTTTGCTCTTAATGCTGCTCACACTCACACACTACGTGAATCATGCTCATTCTGTTCTAATCCTATGCATCATGTAAATAATTGTCCAATTACTGGAAATTATACTGATATTGCTAATGAGCAGGTTAATGCAGCTTTCTCCAGACAGGGTAATGATCCGTACTCCAACTCCTACAACCCCGGGTGGAGAAATCATCCAAATTTCTCATGGAAGAATCATCCAAATTCGGGCAAATCAGCCCTAGGGCCACACAATCAAGCTCAATCCAACAGGCAGCCTTACCAACCTCATTCCACTTATCGGCCTCCACAGCAGCAATACCAGGCCCGCCCCACCTCCCTCATATTCTAATTTTGAGGATCGGATGCTAAAAATGATGAGTGAGCTGGCGGGCGAGATAAAGCAGACGGTCAAATCTCAAGAGGAAGTAGTAAACTAACATTCCCAATCCATTGCGAAGCTAGAAGCTCAAGTAGGACAACTTGCCAATGCCCTCAATAGGAGCGATGAAGGAAAGCTTCCAAGTCAGCCAGTGACAAACCCTAGGTGACTATACATGGTAGAAGAAAGCACGCCTCATCTGGAGCAAGTTCAAGTCGTCACCACATTGCGAAGCGGCAGACTGGTTGACAATCATGTGGAAGAAAAGAAGGATGAGCAAATTGAGGCCCCACAGAATCAGCATCAGGACAAGGGTAAACAAGTAAGCATCGAAGCATCTTCATCATCTGCCCCCACTCCTGAGGTACCATATGAGCCTAAGGTCCCATTCCCAGAACGACTTAAGGCACCCTTCCACTTCGGGAAACGAGAGAAGATACAAGACATGATGAAAACCTTCAAGCAGGTTCAAATCAACATCTCACTCCTTGATGCCATCAAGCAAATTCCAGCCTATGCAAAATTTCTCAAGGACTTGTGCACTCAAAAGAGGAAGAATCAGAAGCACATTCCCAAGAAGGTCATTCTCACCGAGCAAGTAAGCTCTCTGATTCAACATAACACTCCTCCAAAGTTCAAAGACCCTGGAGCGCCTACAATGTCGTGCGTCATCAGAAACACTGAGATTGAGAGAGCTCTCCTCGACTTAGGAGTTGGTGTTAATCTGCTTCCATACTCGGTATATCAGAAATTGGGCTTAGGGGAATTGAAACCGACAAGTATAGTCTTGCAATTGGCTGACCGCTCGATCAAGAAACCCCGTGGGATTGTGGAAGATGTCATTATCAAGGTGGACAAGTTCTACTATCCAGTTGACTTTATAGTTCTGGACACAGAACCGGTCTTAAATCAATAGAAGCAGATTCTAGTCATCCTTGGGCGCCCTTTCCTCGCCACAGCCAATGCATACATCAATTGCCGGACCGGAGCAATGAAGATTTCTTTTGGGACTATGAAGATCAGATTGAACATCTTCACTGCCTTCCAGAACGCGCCCGATCAGAATGCATGTTTCTTCTTGGATAACATTGGAGAAACTGTTGAAGACCCACCTTCTGATCCTCTATCTGAAGTTCCATCATGGAGCAACCCACCGGAGCCTATGCCTTTCACTTCAAGTACTCCACCACCTGATGACAATCCCATAGGGGACATATTTCATTCAAAGGTTGTTGAAGTGGATTTCATTGGGGTGAAATTTTTTTTGGCAAATTCCCTGGCTACCCCAGTTTTTTTTGTCATAGAGACAAGACGTTGATCATGAAACCAGTTTGGGACAAACACCTTGAACATCATCACGGGGAGCATCAAGACCTATTAGCTGGGAGAAGCAGTTTCGGGATGTTAAGAGGAATCCTTTTCCTTGTGGAGTGCTATATGATCATAAAGAAGAAGGGATGGAAGAGCTTGCTTGGACTTCTGAAGGATCGAGGTAAGATCCTTTGGGACTTGGACTTACATTGAGAAATACCTCATAGGATCAAGCGTAGGCCCTGTGCGCTTGACTCCTCACTCCACCAGGGTACATGATCTCCATTCAGTTTTATTTTATCCATTGTTTTTTCATTATTTGATTATATTTTTACAACAATGTATGCACTTGATTGGTATTTGGTTGGAGTATCACCTTTTTTAGGATGTGTTTTTGCATTCAAGTTTGGGGGCATAATATGCCCCCATTTGCTCATTCAGGTATTCCTATACTCTTGATCTTATTCTTTAGTTCTATACATACATTGGGGACAATGTATGGTTCAAGTTTGGGGGAATGGAAAAACAAAACATGGTCCATTTTTGTTGTTATGTCATTCTTAAGCATATGGTTGAGCTTTGATTCTGGTTTAAATTTCATTGATAGGCTTAAAGTTATGAACACATGATGACTTAGGGATTTTAAGTCTTGTTACTTACTTTTGGCAACATGAGATGCTTCTTATTTCAATTTAAATCTATCTTGAGCACACTAGCACATGTTTGTGAGGTATGAATTTTGAGACCAACTATGTTTGTTTTCAATATCTTGAATTCTGTTGGGTGACATACTGGGTGAATAACTTTGGCATGCTATAAAACAAAGAAAAAAAAAATCAAGTTTGAATTTTTTGTTGAGTAACTGGACCTTTTGCCTCATTAAACAGTGAGTGTTCGTATCAAAAAGTGAAATTTCTGGGTTGATTAATAAAATGGCTAGCTTAGCTTTGTAGCCTTTTTGACTCGAGTTAGTAAGTTCTTAGGAGTGTCTTTACACCTAGTGCCCTAAAGCCATTTGGTTTGGGAGACATTGGCCTAACATTCGATACATGGGTCAACTAGAAAGCTTAAGGGAGCTAAGCATTGCAAAGCCTACCAAAAAAAAAAAAAAATGTATGCCTTAGTTGTTTCATTTGATATGAAGTCCAATGAATTCTGAGATGTTGATTCATTTATATTGGAATTATTTTGAAGCCTCATGATTATGTGTTAGTTCACTTTGCACAAATTGAAACTGGTTGTATCTCAATGTGCCATTGGTAACTGATTTGACTTATAATTCCTTGGAATTTTGAAGATGGAGTTTATAATTTTAAGCTTGCTAATAAATGAGAACCATTATTTTTGTAATGCTTTATCCTTTTGAATGACATAATGATGACAATGTTTGTGGGTATCATTCTTGGAAAACCCTCATGAGACTTCACTCGTCCTCTAGGGAATGCCTAGGAGTTTAAAAGGCTTGTTGCATACGCTAAGTGCAATCGTACATCCTACGAAAGATGGATCTATCTTTTTGATTTTTCAGTTTATTTTCTGTTTTGTATTGCTAAGGGACTAGCAATATGTAAGTTTGGGGGTGTGATAAGCGTCGAATGTTGCACATTCAAGCCCCTAAATTTGTATATGTTAATTCCTTGTTATTTGTTTGATTTTGTTTTGTTTTTGTGTTTTCAGGTGTTTAATAAAGATACAAGAAAATCATTGATTTTGAGCTCAAAATGCATTTCAAGTACTGTAGTGAATTCACTGTAGCGGAGTTACTGTATCACGTTACAGTAACTACAGTGCACTTGAGCGCACACGGGCGGCAAAGACAAAAATGAGTCTGAAATTGAGAAGGAAAGTTTTTCTAGGTCTCCCAATCCGACTGGGAGACTGAATTATGATTTTTCTAGGATTCTTAGGGCTTCTAGGGTTCTCCTAATCCTTATAAATAGGCCTCTAAGCATTGAGAAAAAGACACCGCTTTCTAGAGTAAAAATTCAGTAAATTGTCTTTGGAGCTTAGAAGATCATGAGCGGCAAAACCCCTTCGTGGGGTGTTGATGTAACCCTATCCAAGCACAATGGTTTGATTGTACTTAATTTCTAGATTTTCAATTTATGCATGTTGATTATATAACCCGGAGGATTGCTACAATTGATTTATGTTCTTCATTATAAATGTAATTGTTCTGAAATTCCAAAATCAATATTTGTGAAATTCTTCTCTTGTCTTAGAAAGTATTTTACTTTTATTGAAATCAAATCATTCTTGTTTTTTGTGATTATGAGGATGATGGTTATACAATGGGTTTAATTGACATATGATCAATAGGATTTGATAGGCCATGCCTAGGGAAGACGCATTGTACTACACCCTAGTTTAGTGTAATTTAGGTAGACAGTATGTGCCAACAGAAGATGGGTTACACTTATTCATTGATTATATGTATCTTGTTAAAGAATTTGATAATTTATACTTAGGGAAGACGAGTCGTACCGCATCTTAGTGGTTAGGTGGACGATTTGTGCCAATCGAAGATAGATTATGCTTATTCTTTAATAAGGTAGTTTCTTGTTTATTTATAGCATGCATGGAATGAATTTCTGGGATGATTGGCCATTGTTGTGCAGATAGAGGTGAAGTCAATTCCCTACACTCTCTCTCTTATTTTAAATCTCTTTTGTTTTCATGCATTTTACTTTTAAAGAAAATCAAATCAATTCTCTTTTTAATTACGTTAATTTTAATATTTCAAATTTTGATAATAAAACCCATGCAGTCCTTGAGGTTCGACACCCTCTCTATAGCCGTATCCAGCAAAGATTCGTCCTATTGCGAGTGGTTATTTTTATAATTGATATTTTTGGTCACAAAAATACTACATCAGTCTCACTACCAAGAGTTGGCCCCATGCATAATGGAAAACGGGGTGACAACTCCGATGGTGATTGAGTATGTTCTCACTACCGAGACTTGGCCTCATGTATAATGGAAAACGGGGTGACAACTCCGGTGGTGATTGAGTATGGTCTCACTACCGATAGTTGGCCTCATGTATAACGGAAACGGGGTGACAACTCCGGTGGTTATTAAGTATGGTCTCACTACCGTAGAGTTGGCCTCACAATGGAGATGGCACAAGATGATGAACATAGGCATGAGCATGCATAGCATATGATTGTATGATGATGATGATTGGTTTTGTGTGATTTTTATACTAGGCGTATCAGTATGCCTATGTGCAGGAGGCACAACTGCGCATAATGTATACCAATATGAATGGTTGATTTTTATGCTAGACGTATTAGTATACATATGTGACTGGTATGTGACGGACGCATATGTATACCGTTACGGATAGATGTTGCATATGATGATATTTATGCTAGACGTGTCAGTATGCATATGAGACGGGAGATGGAACCATGCATATGTATATCGTTATGGATAGATGATGCATGATGACATATGTATACTGTTATGGCTAGATGATGCATGATGACTTTCAATATGTTTTATTGTTAAGCTATATAATTTGTAAGTATGTTTTCAAATGACGACTCTTTTGGAAAGCCCAGTGAGTTCTATACTACTGTGCGTCTCTATTTAATAGAGATGGCTGGCTCATAATTCAGCCTGTATCATGGGTGGCGGTGATTCCCATGGTATAGACAATGTGGTTAATGTGGATGCAGGTACAGAGACGGTAGATGAGGATCTTGTAGCCTTGTATTTGAGCTACAATGTCTGAGGTCTAGATACGTCGGAGGTTGACTATGTTGGACTAGTTGTTAGTCCTCTTGGGTAGAGCATTCATGGATATGCTTAGATGTTGGCATTTGGTATATGGCTCGTGTCGCATGTGACGCTATTGTATTGCCATTATTTTGTATGTAAGATTTATTCACATAGAGGTATATGTCAGCTCAAATGTGATATGTTATGTCTAATGTTATCTATATTCCGCTGCAAAGATATAAACTTTGATTAATCATGGATGATGCATATAGTTCTGGGAAACTTATTATATTGTCAATCAGGTTGATGCATGGGTTCGTGGCATACTTCGGTATCGCATGCCACTGTGATAATCTGCTTTGTTGTGGGTTATTGGTTTTTAAAAGAAAATTTTTAGTCATGTTTTCATCAAGCGGGTCGTCACAGTCTTTGCTGCAAGCTGTTGTCACCGAGGCCGTCGAGGCTAACACTAAAGCGAGCTCCTGGATCTCGTGGTTGACGGCCAAGCTGTAAGTTATCCAAGAAGACTATGGGCGGCTTGAAAAGGATCACTCCATTGTCGAGGAGGATCTAAGGCAGTTGGGGGAAAAGTTCTCCGAGGCTATCCTTCGGTGTACTGTGCTGTCCGGGCAGCTTCAAGAAGCTCAATTGGCGGCCTCGGCTCAATGGTCCAAGGCCGAGGAGTCAGCTGTAGAGCAAAAGGTGTAGAGATGAGGATGGAGGTCTTTAAGGGTAAATTTAGCTCTGTGAAGAGTCAGCTGCGCAAGGCCAAGGATAGGGCTCGGGATTACCTCAAGTAGCTGTCTTTTGCCTCTTGGACCCTAGACCAAGGCTGGGCCTGAGGCTATATTGTGGGTTTTAAGACCTTCCGAGGCTTGGCTTATGACCCTTCCTACTTCGTCGATCTTGACACCGTCAATCCCGAAGCTTGTCCTCCCACAGTTGAAGCCATTAAGGAGCTTGTTCGCCTTGGTCAAAAGCATATGCCAGATGCTTGGGGAATTAGGGAGTTTGGGTATGATCCTTTCAATGTAACCTCGGGGAGTGTTGACGCTCCAAAGTCACAGGAGTTGTCGGATAATGCCGACACTCCCGAGGCTAAGGATGATGAGACCCCTGAATCTAAAGACTTGTAATTTTGTCCAATCATTAATGAAAAGATCTTTTGACTCAAAATGTTGTCTTGTTTTCCTTTTTGTTTCGCAATCTTTAAAAAACCAACTTAACAAAGTTTAATTTTTTCGTTGCTTGGCCGAATGCTCGGTTGACTGCTCATTAATAAGAAAAATGTATTTTGCTTAACTTATATGTGATTTTCCTTTTTGTTTCGCAATCTTTAAAAAACCAAATTAACAAAGTTTAATTTTTTAGTTGCTTGGCCGAATGCTCGGTTGACTGCTCATTAATGAGAAAAAGGTATTTTGCTTAACTTATGTGTTTGCTTATTTCCCTTTTTCTTTCTACAATCTTAAAATTAAACTTAAGTTTAATTTTTGTGAATGCTTGGCCTCGAGAAAGCACCTTTATGGTTGTCTTTCACCGAGGTATTTTAGCCTTTGAATGAGCCTTCTTTCGAGGCTGTTCATTCTTAAAATGGGATAAGTTCAGAAAGCGCCTTTATGGCTATTTTTCTTGAACGTTGGCCGCGAGAAAGTGCCTTTGAACAACCCTTCTTTAGAGGCTTTATGTTCTCGACTATATTTCTCTTAGGTATTTTAACCTTCGAACAATCTTCTTCAGAGGCTTTATAATCTTAATAGGTTAAGTTCAAAAAGTGCCTTTACACCTATCTTTCACGAACGTTAGCCTCGGGAAAGCGCCTTGTTGGCTATATTTCACCGAGGCATTTTAGCCTTAGAATTAACCTGCATGGAGGTTTTAAATTCATTAATTGAACTAAGTTTGGAAAGCACCTTTACAGCTATATTTCTCAAACGTTATTCTCGGAATGAGTCACAATCGAATTGTTTACCATTCACTTGGTCTTTATGCCTCTCTAATATATTTAACATTGTATCAAAGCCACTTTTATGTGGCCTTCAATAAACGTCATTCCTAACGTTTTCCTTTTGACAAATTTCAGTCTTGTCATCCTACATCAAGCGCCGCCAAAATTTTTGCTGCCCATAGCCTCAAAAGTCATTCCAAGTCTATAGACCAAGAGCCAGTCAGTCGATTGCCTGCCAACGGTATCCAAACGAGCCACCACGACCCTTAAAGAATTTGCTCGTTCTGTTACGCACCGTCACAAAGCGCCAATCGGCTTGTTAAGAGCGCCAATCGACATATCAAGCCCAAACGAGCTAGAGCCATTGAGCACAGTCTTTTTGGATCATCGACGCGCCTCCACACACCGCTAGAAGTTTCTACTGTTCCATCACGCTCCGGCAAAATGTTTTGTGCGTGGGCTTCATGTGCCCCAGCGCCGCCACAGTGTAACGCGTGTGCAACACGCTCTAGCCTCTCTTCCCTACTGATGTGATCTTTGTATACCAAAGTATATCAATAATAATAAAGTACTCACAATAGTACGAATCCCTATAGGATAGGGCTATATTGAGGGTGTCAAACCTCAAGGACTGCAAGGAATTGTTATTAAGTTCTTCAAGATTAAAAGTAACTTAAGAAAAGATGATTGTTGTGACAAAATTTAATACTCACAAGTGAACAAATCATTTGCAGTTAATGGATTGCAAGTGCGAGGTCGATCCCACAGGAAATTGTGTTTTTGAAAGCAGAATTTATGTCTAAACAAATTTAACCTTAACCTAGCTCTAAAAGTGGAGAGGTTGTTTTTGTGAATGAAAAATCAAAAGCATAAACAAACTTAAGTGAAATTAATCTAGTAAAGAAGCACTAAGGTGTCAGAATCTGCACTCACAAATTCATAGCAACATATTCCCATGATCAATAATATTTCCCAAAGTTCTCACAACAAAATCTTAAGTATGTTTTACTTATGCTTCAAAGGGTTAACCAAAGCATCCCTTGTATCCATTCTTAACACAAATCGCAAAATAAATCCAATGCAAATCAAATCATCAAGTGTACCCGTAAATTAAAAAAGATATCCAATTTGAATCAAAACATCAATTGTATTCATAGAATAAATCACAAGGGATATCCAATTTTTTCAGCAAATAAAACCAAACAATCAATTATTTGAAATTATCTCAAATTATCAAATGTATCCTTGAATCACAAAAGATATCCAAGAATCATTCAACAAATTGGGTTAAAGTAAAACAATTGGAAAATATTACATCACATGAGAATAATGTTGCTAATCATTAGTGAGGCTGCATCCTCAACCTTAGTTGAGGGTTTAGCCTCTCATGGAATTGAAAGATAAAACAAAATTAATTGAATCCATGAAGAGTTAGGAAGCTTACAAATTAAAAACCCCAAATTTGAGAGCTCCAAAGGCTAGGAAAACCCTAAACTCTCTTCTCTTTACTCTGAAATTTTGTACTCTATAGCCTCCTATGCAATCCCCTGAAGTCTCTTCTATTTATAGGGCTTTAACTAGGGTTTTTAGAGCTTTTTAACCTAATTTTGGCGCCAGGTCAGACGAGCACGCTCGATCGCACTCGGGCATGTGTTTCCTTCTGCATCGCATGTGATCTCGTGCGCTGGTGATTATCTTCGGTCGCAGGTGCGCTCGATCGCATGACAAGTGCGCTTGAGCACACTCATTGTTAAGTGCCAAAATACTCATATTTTAGTCCTTAAACTTATATGTGTTAATTCCTTAGTGTTGTTTGCTTATGCCATTTTATTCTTTTTCTACATTTTCTGTGTCGTTATAGGCCTTTCGAAGAAAATGAAGAAAACTTGGAAATATTGAGCTTAAAGAGCAAATTTGGGAAAAGCTGAAGGCTCTGGTAGTGCGATCGATTACAAGAGACCTGCTGATGTGGTATTTTTGTGACCAAAAATATCAATTATAAAAATAACCACTCGCAATAGGACGAATCCCGTAGGATAGGGCTATATTGAGGGTGTCGGACCTCAAGGACTGCAGGGGTTTTATTATCAAAATTCAAAAGATTAAAATTAACTTAATTAAAAAGAGGAGAGTCCTAGAAGCCCTAGTAATCCCAGAAATTTCGGAAATTTAAGTCCAAGTCCAATTAGGATAAAGAAAACCTAAGTCCAAATCGGAATAGGATTCGCCCAAAATTGTGTTCCTATCTTACGGGGCGATTTTGGCATTGCGGTGCTCCGAATTAGGAAAAAGCTATTTCACAATGATTTGTATAAATTTGAGTTAGCTTTCCAGTGCTGCTTTAATCTTTTCAATCGGATATTTGAACTGAAAGTTATGGCCAAAATACCGAGACATATGCAGAATCCAAATTTGAATCCAAATTTGAATCCAATCCGATTTTGACTCCAATTTGAGAAATTCCGAATTAATCTCTTCCTTTATTTGATTAAACTTAACCACAACATATAGGTCCTCTGTTATGATTGGCTAAGCATAATCATCTCAAAGTGTGCTTTTAAGCCCAAAATCAATGGAATTAATTGCATCTTTATTTATAACCTGAAAACACAAAAACAAAACAAAATCAAACAAAGAACAACGCTAAGGAATTAACATATGCAAATTAAGGGGCTTGAATGTGCAACATTCAGCGCTTATCACACTCCAAACTTACATATTGCTAGTCCCTTAGCAATACAAAACAGAATAATCCCATCTTTCGTGGGATGTACGATTGCATTTAGCGTATGCAACAAGCCTTTTAAACCCCTAGGAATTTCCTAGTGGACGAGTGAAGTCTCGTGAGGGTTTTCCAGGAATGATACCCACAAATAGTGTCATCATTATGTCATTCAAAAGGATAAAGCATGACAAAAATAATGGTTCTCATTCATTAGCAAACTTAAAATTATAAACTCCATCTTCAAACTTCTAAGGAATTTACGAGTCAAATCACTTACAAATGGCAGATTGAGATACACAAATTTCAATTAGTGCAAAGTGAACTAACACATAGTTATGAGGCTTCAAAATAATTCTAATATGAATGAATCAACATCTCAGAATTTATTGGACTTCATATCAAATGAAACAACTAGGGCATACATTTTTTTTTTCATTTTTTTTTTTTTTATACATGTATAGCATGCCAAAGTTATTCATACAATATGTCACCCAACAGAATTCAAGACATTGAAAACAAACATAATTGGTCTCAAAATTCATACCTCACAGACATGTGCTAGTGTGCTCAAGATAGATTTAAATTGAAACAAGAAGCATCTCATATTGCCAAAAGTAAGTAACAAGACACAAAATCCCTAAGTCATATGATCATGTGTTCACAACTTTAAGCCTAACAATGAAATTTAAACTAGAATCAAAGCTCAACCATATGCTTAAGAATGACATAACAACAAAAATGGACCGTGTTTTGTTTTTCCATACCCCCAAACTTGAACCATACATTGTCCCCAATGTATGTATAGAACTAAAGAATAAGATCAAGAGTATTGGAATACTTGAGTGAGCAGATGGGGGCATATCATACCCCCAAACTTGAATGCAAAAACACATGTCCTAAAAAAAATGTGTTACTTCAACCAAATACCAATCAAGTGCACACATTGTTGTAAAAATATAATCAAAGAATGAAACAACAATGGATAAAGTAAACCTGGATGGAGACCATGTACCCTGGTGAAGTGAGGAGTCAAGCACACAGGGTCTGGGCTTGATCCTATGAGGTATATCTCAATGTAAGTCCGAGTCCCAAAGGATCTTACCTCGATCCTTCAGAAGTCCAAGCAAGCTCTTCCATCCCTTTTTCTTTATGATCATGTAGCACTCCACAAGGAAGAGGATTCCTCTTAACATCCCGAAGCTGCTTCTCCCATCTAATAGGTCTTGATGCTCCCCATGATGATGTTCAGGGTGTTTGTCCCAAACTGGTTTCATAATCAACCTCTTGTCTCTATGGGAGTTCTCAAAAACTGGGGTAGCTAGGAAATTTGCCAAAAAAATTTCCACCCCAATGAAATCCACTTTAGCAACCGTTGAATGAAATATGTCTCCTGTGGGGTCGTCATTAGGTGGTGGAGTACTTGAAGTGAGAGGCATAGGCTCCGGTGGGTTGCTCCATGATGGAACTTCAGAGAGAGGATCAGGAGGTGGGTCTTCAACAGTATCTCCAATGTCATCCAAGAAGAAACATGCATTCTGATCGGGCGCCTTCTGGAAGGCATTGAAGATGTTCAATCTGATCTTCATATTCTCAAAAGAGATCTTCATTACTCCGGTCCGGCAATTAATGCATGCATTGGCTGTGGCAAGGAAAGGACGCCCAAGGATGACTGGAATCTGCTTCTCTGGATTTAAGACCGGTTCTGTGTCCAGAACTATAAAGTCAACTGGATAGTAGAACTTGTCCACCTTGATAATGACATCTTCCACAATCCCACGGGGTTTCTTGATTGAGCGGTCAGCCAATTGCAACACCGTACTTGTCGGTTTCAATTCCCCTAAGCCTAGTTTCTGATATACCGAGTATGGAAGCAGATTAACACCAGCTCCTAAGTCGAGGAGAGCTCTCTCAATCTCAGTGTTTTCGATGATGCACGAAATTGTAAGCGCTCCAGGGTCTTTGAACTTTGGAGGAGTGTTATGCTGAATCAGAGAGCTTACTTGCTCGGTGAGTATGACCTTCTTGGGAATGTGCTTCTGATTCATCCTCTTTTGAGTGCACAAGTCCTTGAGAAATTTTGCATAGGCTGGAATTTGCTTGATGGCATCAAGGAGTGGGATGTTGATTTGAACCTGCTTGAAGGTTTCCATCATATCTTGTATCTTCTCTCCTTGTTTCCCGAAGTGGGAGGGTGCCTTAAGCCGCTCTGGGAATGGGTCTTTAGGCTCATATGGTACCTAAGGAGTGGGGGTAGATGATGAAGATGCCTCGATGCTTACTTGTTTACCCTTGTCCTGATGCAGATTCTGTGGGGCCTCAATTTGCTCATCCTTCTTTTCTTCCACATGATTGTCAACCAGTCTTCCGCTTCGCAATGTGGTGACCGCTTGAACTTGCTCCAGATGAGGCCTGCTTTCTTCTACCATGTATAGTCCCCTAGGGTTGGTCACTGGCTGACTTGGAACTTTCCTTCATCCCTCCTGCTAAGGGCATAATCAAGTTGTCCTACTTGAGCTTCTAGCTTGGCAATGGATTAGGAAGGTGAGTTTACTATTTCCTCTTGAGATTTGACCGTCTGCTTTATCTCGCCCACCAGCTCACTCATCATTTTTAGCATCCAATCCTCAAAATTAGAATCCGAGGGAGGTGGTGAGGCCTGATATTGCTGCTGTGGAGGCCGGTAAGTGGAATGGGGTTGGTAAGGCTGCCTGTTGGATTGAGCTTGATTGTGTGGCCCTAGGGTTGGGTTGCCCGAATGTGGATTCTTCCATGAGAAATTTGGATGATTTCTCCACCTGGGGTTGGAGTATGGATCATTACCCGGTCTGGAGAAAGCTGCATTAACCTGCTCATTACCATCATCAGTAAAATTTCCAGGCAAGATGGCAGTTATTTACATGATGCATAGGACTTGAACAAAATGAGCAAGATTCATGTAGTGTGTGCATGTGAGCAGCATTAAGAGCAAAACCAGCAATCATCCATTGGTCTAGCTTCTTGGTGATAGCCTCAACTACTTGGTTGGGCATGTTTGGGGAATGGCCTGCTTCGTACAAACTCTCTGTCTTGAGTGCTTTAGGTGCTGGTGGCCTTCGTCTGGTGGAAACCTGTTGAAGAGAATTATTATTCAAATTTTCAAACATATCCCATGCTTCATCTTCACTTTTTAACATGAAAGTTCCCCCACATGATGCGTCCTCCATTTTTCTATTGGACTCGGTTAGGCCATCATAAAAACACTGCATTAGCTGCCATTTCGGGACAGCGTGGTGTGGACATGATCTAAGCAAGCTCTGTAGCCTATCCCAAGTCTCATGGAAATCTTCTCCCTCATATTGGGAGAAGCTAGTGATAGCTCTCCTAGTGTCATTGGTCATTCCTATGGGAAAATACTTCTTAAGAAATTCTTGTTGCAATTGAGCCCAAGAAGTGATAGAGTTGGGTGTTAAGGATTAGAACCAATGTTTGGCTTTTTCCTTGAGGGAGAAAGGAAAAAGACGCATCCTTAGGGCATCCTCAGTGAATCCATTCATTTTAGTGGTATCACAAATTGCTTCAAAATCACTGAGGAAGTCATAAGGATTTTCAGTGCTAAGCCCTAGGAAAGAAGGTAAACTTCGTATAGTGCTGGGCTTAATTTCATAAGGGGTTGCCGTAATTTCCGGCGGCCAGAGACATGTGGGAGTAGTGTAAGTGGTAGGAAGATAGTGATCTTGCAAAGCTACGTGGTTATCGTCTCCCATGGTCTCAGTGGAACGCTCTCCTAGCAAATTAGGGCTCCTTTGGGATCTAATTTGTCTAAGAGTGCGTTCAATTTCAAGGTCGCAAGAAATTAATGGAAAAGACAAAGAACGGCTACCGAGCATAAACAAAACAGAAAGAAAATAAAAACTAAGCTAAAACAAAAAAAGTAAAGCTCACAAACGGCCCTTAGATGCGCTGGGATTTTGGATGCAGGTTGCCTCAAGTGCGCTCGATCGCACGGCAGGGTACGTTCAAGCGTACTTCCGCAGATGTGTGCGAACGCAGGATGGGAGGGCTCGAGCGCTGCTGGCTTGATTCTTGCTGAATTGCGTCCGTGCGCTTGATCGCACATGACCTGCGCTTGATCGCACATGACCTGTGCTTGATCTCAGTCACAGAGAAGGCAGCTACGGACCTGTTTGAAAATTCTAAAACAAAAATAAAAACAAAACACAAAACAGAATTAAAGTTAGCAACTTAAAGCAGAAAAATAAATTATGAAGCTAAAATTGATCCTTAAATTTAGATAATGAAACCGTTAAGCAGTCCCTGGCAACGGCGCCAAAAATTGATGTGGTATTTTTGTGACCAAAAATATCAAAATTATAAAAATAATCACTCACAATAGGACGAATCTCGTATTATAGGGCTATATTGAGGGTGTCGAACCTCAAGGACTGCAGGGGTTTATTATCAAAATTCGAAAGATTAAAATTAATTTAATTAAAAAGAGAATTGATTTGATTTTCTTTAAAACTTAAAGTGCATGAAAATAAACGAGATTTAAAATAAGAGAGAGTGTAGGGTATTGACTTCACCTCTATTCGCACAACAATGGTTAATCATAATTAATCCCAGAAATTCATTATATGCATGCTATAAATAAACAAGAAACTTCCTTATTAAAGAATAAGCATAATCTATCTTCGGTTGGTACGGATCGTCCACCTAGCCACTAAAATGCGGTACGACCCGTCTTTTCTAGGTAGAAATTACCAAATTCTTTAACAGGATACATACAATCAATGAATAAGTGTAACCCAACTTCGGTTGGCACGGACTGTCTACCTAAATTACACTAAACTAAGGTGTAATACAATCCGTCCTCCCTAGGCATGACCTATCAAATCCTATTGATCATATGTCAATTAAACCCATTATATAACCATCATCCTCATAATCACAGAAAACAAGAATGATTTGATTTCAACAAAAGTAAAATACTTTCTAAGACAAGAAAAGAATTTCACAAATATTGATATTGGAATTTAAGAACAATTGCATTTAATAATTAAGAACAAAATCAAAAGGTAGCAATTCTCATAGTTATACAATCAACATGCATAAATTGAAAATCTAGAAATTAAATACAATCAAATCATTGTGCTTGGATAGGGTTACATCAACACCTCACGAAGGGGTTTAGCCACTTATGATCTTCTAAGCTCCAAAGACAAATTTTTGATTTCTAGCTCTAGGAAGCGGTGTGTGTCCATTTACAATGTTTAGAGCCCTATTTATAGGGATTAGGAGAGTCATAGAAGCGCTAGTAATCCCAAAAGTTTCGGAGATTTAAGTCCAAGTCCAATTAGGATAAAGAAAACCTAAGTCCAAATCGGAATAGGATTCGCCCAAAATTGTGTTCCTATCTTACGGGGCGATTTTGGCATTGTGGCGCTCCGAATTAGGAAAAACTTATTTCAAAATGATTTGTATAAATTTCAGTTAGCTTTCTAGTGCCACTTTAATCACTTCAATCGGATATTTGAACTGAAAGTTATGGCCAAAATACCGAGACATATGTAGAATCCAAATTTGAATCCAATCCGATTTTGACTCCAATTTGAGAAATTCCGAATTAATCCCTTCCTTTATTTGATTAAACTTAACCACAACATATAGGTCCTCTGTTATGATTGGCTAAGCTTAATCATCTCAAAGTGTGTTTTTAAGCCCAAAATCAATGGAATTAATTGCATCTTTATTTATAACCTGAAAACACAAAAAGAAAACAAAATCAAACAAATAACAACGCTAAGGAATTAACATATGCAAATTAAGGGACTTGAATGTGCAACATTCGGCGCTTATCACCTGCGAACGAGCACACACGGTCTGTGATCGAGCGCACCCGTGCGTTGGAGAACAATGAGCTACGGCTAGAATGCCCTTTCCTTCCATATTAGGTTTTTTCAAGTTCCACTTGTAATAGGACTAAACCCTACGAATTTTCTAGGTTTACTAGTGTGTCAAGGACTTCTAAAGGCCTATAAATAGACCTCTAAACTTTGAGAATAATTATCCTGGAATAGACACAACTTTGGGGAGAGGAATTGGAGGCTACTTCTAGGAGCAGTTTTCGGTTCTTTCTTTCCCTTTTCTTTTTAGTTTTATTTTAATTATGTGTAACTAACTCTTAAGGAGGGTTAGATTGAAGCCCTAATTATGTTTATTTAATATTTCAATACTGGCGCCTTTGTGATAATTATATTGTCTTGCTTAACTTGATTAATTCCTGTTTTTTTGAATTTCTCATATGTATGTGATTGGCCATTATATGCATGTGGAATGGATTAGTTAATTAAATCAATTTGGATGATCAAGTCCTAGGTTTAATAAGAGTAACAAAAGAAATCCACACCGGATTCTTGGGTTAATCAACATGGAAAACCGGGAGTACACACCCATGCCCTAGGTTCCGTGTGTTTGTCAATTTCCATAGATTTATGCTTTCTTAAAGATCAACTTAGTATACACCCATGCTAAATCCTTTGAGAAAGAAAAGAGTTAGAGTATACACCCATGCCTAACTCGTTACTTAGGAAAATCAATAGCTTAAGGAGTATACACCCATGCCCTTAGGTTGGCAAATATTAAGTATTTATAATATGATTGGATCATTGGCATATTGTTATATTATTTGAGCATAATTAGTGGTGGATATCAAAGCCCTACCTTTACTTTATCTTTATATCTTTTTATTTCTTTTTCATAATATCAATTTAGTGAGAACTTGATATTTTTAATAAATTCTAAATAAAATCAACAATCCTTGTGGGATCGATCTCGTACTTGCTGCACTATACTATCGTTTGATCTTGTGCACTTGGGAGTAAAACGTACTAAATATTATCTATTAATTTAGGTAGTATTTGGCACAACACTCGTGCATTCAATTTCCCTTCTGCGGTGCAGTGCTTGAGTGCTGCTTGCTTGCTTGTGGGTGTTGGTACGCTTCAACGTAAGACAGGTAGGCTCGATCACACTTCCAGAAATGTACTTTTTTTTCTACTTATTTGCGTCTTTCACATTAAGACCACAGTTTCCCTTAGCAACCTGCAAAACACTAAAATCACAAAACTAGCACAATACATCAAATTATAACACAGGTAAAAGATTAACACATGTAAATTAGGGGGCTCAAATATGCAATATTTTGCACTCATCAATGATTGATTTGTTTTATAAATAAAGTGCATAAAATAAATGCAAAAGAGAATTTGAAATATAAGAGGGAGAGAGTGTAGGGTATTGACTTTACCTCTATCCGCACTATAATGGTTAATCATACTTAATCAAGAAATTCATTCTACGCATGCCATAAATAAATAAGAAAATACCTGATTAAAAAATAAGTATAGCCCATCTTCGGTTGGCACGGATCGTCCACCTAACCACTAAGATGCGGTACGACCTGTCTTCCCTAGGTATGGATTATCTAATTCTTTAATAGGATTTATACAATCAAGGCAATAGTATAACCCATCTTTGGCTGGCACGGATCGTCCACCTAACCACTAAGATGCGGTACGACCCGTCTTTCCTAGGTATGGCCGATCTAACCCTCTTGATCATATGTCAATTAAAATCATTATATAACCATCATCCCATTATCACAGAAAATAAGAATGATTTAAGTCCAACAAAAGTAAAAGACTTTCTAAGACAAGATAAGAATTTCACTAATATTGGCTTCGAAATTAAGAACAATTGCATTTAAACATTAAGAACAATATCAAATTGTAGCAATTCTCATAGTTATACAACCAACATGCATAAACTGAAAATCTATAAATTAAGATACAATCAAACCATTGTGCTTGGATAGGGTTACACCAATACCCCACTAGGGGGTTTAGTGATCATGACTCCGCTAAGCCTCCAAGAAGTATTTGCTAAATTTTTACTCTCGGCAGTCCTGTGTTTCTTCAATGTTTAGAGGCCTATTTAAAGAGATTAGGAGAACCTTAGAAGCCCTAGAAACCCTAGGAAAATCGTAGGTCAGTCACCAAGTCCAAGTGGGAGACTGAAAACCCAATCCAAGGTGGAAAAGGACTGCTGCCGTGTGCTCTACGCCCGAGTGCGCTCCCAAGGGATTGCGCTTGAGCGCAAGTGCGCATGAGCTTAGGCCATGATGCGCTCGAGTGCACCTGCGCTCGAGTGCACCTGCGCTCGAGCCCAGATGATGGGGTGCTCGAGTGCATGTGCGCTCGAGCCCTTGGCTGGTGTGCTCGATCCCAGGTGACCAGAATGCATTCAAATGGTCCTTTAAAGCCCAATTTTCATTGAAATTCTTGCATCTATCAAATAAAACCCTGAAACATAAAAACATAACAAAATCAATCAAATAACAACGCTAAGGAATTAACAAATGCGATTTAAGTGGCTTGAATGTGCAACATTCAGTGCTTATCACACCCCCAAACTTACATATTGCTAATCTCTTAGCAATACAAAACATGAAATAAAACTAAAAAATAAGATAAATCCTTCTTTCATGGGATGTAAGATTGCATTTAGCGCATGCAACAAGCCTTTTAAACCCCTAGGCATCCCTAAAGGACGAGTGAAGTCTCGTGAGGGTTTAACATAAATGATACCCACAAACATTGTTATCATTATGACATTAAAACGGATGAAACATCACAGAAATAATGATTCTCATTCAATGGCAAGCTTAAAATCATAAACTCCATCTTCAAAATTCCAAGAAGTCACAAGTTAAATCACTTACAAATGGCAGTTTGAGATATGACATGCTCCAATTAGTGCAAAGTGAACTAACACAATCATGCAACATCAAAATAATTCCAATATAAATGAATCAATGTCTCAGAATTCAATGGACTTCCTATCACATGAAACAACCAAGGCATACTTTTTTTTTTTTCTTTTTATGAAGGTCGTGCAATGCTTAGCTCCCTTAAGCTTTCTAATTGACCCATGTATCGAGTATTATGCCAATGACTCCCAAACCAAATGGTTGTAGGGCATTAGGTGTAAAGACACCCTAAGGACTTATTAACTTGAGTCAAAAAGGCTACGAAGCTAAGCTAGCCATTTTATTAATCAAACCAAACTTCTCACTTTTGGACGTGAACACTCACTGCTAAATGAGGCAAGAGGTCTGGTTACTCAATGAAAAACTCAAACTTGATTTTCTCCTTTTTTTTTTTTTTTGTTTTTATATATAGCATGCCAAGGTTATTCATCCAATACGTCACTCAACTATATTCAAGATATTGAAAACAAACATAATTGGTCTCAAATTTTGTACCTCACAAACATGTGCTAGTGTGCTCAAGGAAAATCTAAATTGAAACAAGAAACATCTCATGTTGCCAAAAGTAAGTAACAAGAGTCTAAATTCCTAAGTTAAATGATCATGTGTTCATAACTTTAAGCCTACCAATGAAATTCAAATCAAAATCAAGGCTCAGCCACATGCTTAAAATGACATAATAACAATAATGGACCATGTTTTGTTCTTCCATATCCCCAAAGTTGAATTATACATTGTCCCTAATGTGTGTCTCGAACTGAGAAATAAGATCAAGAGTATAGGAATACCAGAATGAGCAGATGTAGGGCATATCATACCCCAAACTTGTATACAAAAACACATGTCCTGAAAAAGAAAGTGATACTCCAACCTAGAAACAATCAAATGCACACATTGTTGTCAAAATATAATCAAACTATAAAAATGGAACAACAATGGAGAAGATAAAACCTGGAAGGAGATCATGTACCCTGATAAAGTGAGGAGTCGAGTGCACACGACTTGCGCTAGATCCTATGAGGTATTGCTCAAATTAAATCTAAGTTCCGTAGGATCTTACCTCGATCCTTCAAAAGTCCAATCAAGCTCTTCCAACCCTTCTTCTTTATGATCATGTAGCACTCCACAAGGAATAGGACTCCTCTTAAGACGCCAAAACTGCTTCTATCAACTGGAAGACCTGGAGACTTCCCATGGTGATACTCAATGTGTTTGTCCCGAACGGGTTTAGTGATCAACCTTTTGTCTCTAGGGGGTCTTCAAACACTGGGGCAGCCAAGGAAATTGACAAAATATTTTCCACCCAAATGAAATCAACTTCAGTAACCTCTGAATGAAATATGTCCTTTGTGGGGTTGTCATCAGGCGATGGAGTACTTGAAGATGTTCAGTCTGATCTTCATATTCCCAAAGGAGATCTCCATTACTCTGGTCTGACAATTGATGCATGCATTGGCTATGGCTAGAAAAGGTCGCCCAAGGATGACAGGAATTTGCTTCTCTGGATTTGGGTCAGGTTTTGTGTCGAGAACTATGAAGTCAACTGGGAAATAGAACTTGTCCACCTTGATGATGACATCTTCCATAATCCCTCGGGGTTTCTTGATAAATCAATCAGCCAGTTGCAAGACAGTAGTTGTAGGTTTTAGTTCCCCTAAGCCAAGTTACTGAAACACTGAGTATGGAAGTAGATTCACACCAACTCCTAAGTCGAGTAGAGCCTTCTCAACCTCAGTGTTTTCGATGATGGATGAAATTGTAGGAGCTCTAGGGTCCTTGACCTTTGGAGGAGTGTTATGCTGAATTAAGGAGCTCACTGCTCGGTGAGAATGACTTTCTTGGGAATGTGTTTCTGATTCTTCCTCTTTTGAGTGCACAAGTCCTTGAGAAATTTTGCATAGGTTGGAATTTGCTTGATGGCATCAAGGAGTGGGATGTTGATTTTGATCTGCTTCAAGACCTCCACCATGTCTTATATTTTCTCTCATTGTTTCCTGAAGTGGGAGGGTGCATTGAGACGCTCTGGGAATGGGACCTTGGGCTCAAATGCTATCTCACGAGTGGGGGAAGATGATGAAGAAGCCTCAATGCTTACTTGCTTACCTTTGACCTTCTGCAGATTCTGTCAAGCCTCAGGTTTCCATCTTTCTTTTCTTCTACATTATTGTCGACTTCTTTCCCACTTCTTAATGTTATGATAGCTTAGACTTGTGTTGTGGCAAATTCCCACCTAAATTAATAGGCAAATACTTGGTACGTTTTACTCGCAAGTGCACAAGATCAAAAGATAGTATAGTAGGTAAATACGAGATAATTCCCACAAGGATTGGTAAATTATGCTTAGACGTAATTTCCTATTTAATTAATAGATAAAACTCAATTGTCACGATTGAATTAAAATAAAGAAATAAAATAAAAGATAAACTAAAACTAAAAAGGATTAGGGTTTCGATATCCAGCACTAATCATGCTCAATAAGAAAGCAATATGCCAATGCACCAATCATACCAGTATATTTAATGTTTGCCAACCTAAGGGCATTGGTGTATACTCCTTAAGCTATAGATTTTCCTAAACAATGAATTAGGCATGAGTGTATACTCTAATTCTTTTCTTTCTTAAAGGATTTAGCTTGGGTGTATACTAAGTTGTTCTTTAAGAAAGCATAAATTTGTGGAAATCGACAAACACATGAGGCCTAGGGCATGGGTGTATACTCCCGGTTCCCCATGTTAATTAACCCAAGAACCCATGAGGAAATTCTTCTTTTACTCTATTAATCCCAAGACTCGATCATCCAAATTGGCTTCAATAACTAATTTATACCACATGCATATGCTAGCCACACACATTCATATGAGAAATTCAATAAAACATGAATTAATCAAGTTAAATACACCAAAATATAATTGTAGCAAAGGCGCCAATATTGAAATCCTAAAAAGACATGATTAGGGCTTCAATCTAGCCCCAATTAAAATATAAACTACATGAGAAAATAAAAGGTAGAAGAGAGGAAAAACCCAAACTCCTCTTGATCTAGCCTTCAGTTCCTTTCCAGAGCATGTGCCTCTTTCTCCCCACTTTTTTCTAGAAGCTAAGAGGTCTATTTATAGGCCTTAGGAGATTCCTAGAAGCCCTAGTAATCCTAGGAAATTCGGAGTCCAGCCTCCTAGTCCAATTAGGAAGTAATCCTAGTACAAATTGGAATAGGATTCATCGATTTGTGTTCTTTTATTGCGGGATGATTTTGGCATATCGGAATTCTGAATTAGGAAATACTATTTCATAATGATTTGTATAATTTTGAGTTATTGTTCCAATGCCACTAGAATCACCTCAATCAGATATTTGAGCTACAAGTTATGGTGAAAATACCAAGACGTGTGCAGAATCCAAATTTGAACCCAATCCGATTTTGACTCTAATTTGAGAAATTCCGATTTAGTCCTTTCATTGATTTGATTAAACTTAACCACATCATATAGGTCATTATTATGATTGGTTAAGCTTAACCATATCTTCTAGGTCTTCCCAATTTGCCCTTTAAGCTTGGAACTTTTCTGGAAATGCTTTCTTTTTTTCCATGACCTATAAAACAAAGAAAATACAAAAAGGAAATAAAATTGAAAAACTAACGAAACTAAGGAATTAACAAATATAAATTAAGGGGCTAAACTATATATATTTTAGCACTTATCAACTTGCTCTAGATGAGAAGTTCTTCCTTCCACCATGTAAAGTCCCTTGGGATTGGCCACTGATTGACTTTGAAGCTTCCCTTCTTCCATCCTGTTGAGGGTTTTAGCCATTTGTCCCATCTAAGCCTCTAACTTGGAAATTGCTTGAGTGTATTTCTTGTTGAGACTTCACAATCTAATTACTATCCCCCACTTTGCTGAGAATATTCAACACTGTATTTTGAAGGTCAATCTCCAACAGAGGAGGTGGTGTGGCCTGATACTGCTTTTGTGGAGGCCGGTATGTGGAAGAAGGTTGATAGGGCTGCCTGTTAGATTGAGCTTGATTATGTAGCCCTAGAGCTGACTTGCCCGAAGCTTGAGCTTTCCATGAGAAGTTCAGATGATTTTTCCACCTCAGGTTTTAAGTATTGGAAAAAAGACCATTACCCGATTGTGAAAATGCTGCATTGACCTACTCATTAGAAACATCAGAAAAATTCCTAACAGAGGGACAATCAGTATCTTGATGCATAGGACTAAAACAAACTAAACATGGGTCATGCGTTGTGGTCCTATGAGAGGAAGCGACTACCTCTGCCATAAGTTGGTCTATCTTTCGAGATAGAATGGCCATCTTGGGATTGGCACTATTACTAGGCCTGCGACTAGCTAATGTATGATGTGTAGAATTATCACTAAAGTTCTCAAAAAGGGTCCATGCTTCATCCTCACTCCTCATCATAAAGGTCCCCCCACACGATGCATCAACCATGTGTTTATGAGGCTCGGTCAAGCCATCATAGAGGCTTTGCACCAGCTGCCATTTCGAGACAGCGTGGTATGGGCATGATCTAAGAAGGTCCTTCAATCTCTCCCAGGTCTCATGGAATTGCTCACCCTTAAATTGGGAGATACTAGTGATAGCTCTCATAATATCATTGGTTTTTCCTATGGGGGAGATACTTCTTCATAAATTCTTGTTGAAATTGAGCCCAAGAAGTGATAGAGTTTGGTGCTAAGGAATGAAACCAATGTTTCGCTCTTTCACCGAGGAAGTAGTAAGGATCTTCAGTACTAAGCCCTAAAAAAGGTGGTAAACTTTGAATGGTGCTAGGCTTAATCACATAGTGTATCGCCGTAATGTTCGGCAACCTGAGACATAAGGGGGGAGTTAATGTGGTAGGGAGATAGTGATCTCTCAAAGCTATAGGATCACCCATGGTCACAGTGGTACGCTCTTCTAGCAAATTAGAATTCATTTTGGACCAAAGTTGTCTAAGAGTGTGTTCAATGTCAGGATCACAAGTAATTAAAGGGAAAGATAATAAACTAAGACCCAACATAAACTAAAAAATAAAAATAAAAACAAAAAAAATAAAAGCTCATAAACGTCCCGTGGGTGCTCGAAGTCGGAGGAAGCAGCTGCTGGAAACTGGCAAACTGGTGCTAGTGCACTTGATTGCATTGCAGGGTGCTCTCGAGCATACTGCTGATGATGGACGCGAGCGCAGGCATGCTGGGCTCGAGCGTAGCTTGCTAAACTTTAAGGCAGGCGTGCGTAGATTGTCGTAGATGAGCTCAATCACACTAGAAGGTGCGCTTGAGTGCACTGCCGATTGATGCTGGGGGCTTGAGCAGCTACAGACCTGAAATAGGGAAAAAAAAAAAAAAACAAAGCGAAACAAAAAACGAAAAATAAAAAGAAACAGAAAATAAAATTAGAAAATAAAGGAAAGTAGGAAAATAGTTAAGCTAGATTTAATCTTTAAAACTTAATAACATAACCGTTGTCCCCGACAACGGGGCCAAAAATTGATGTGGTCTTTTGTATACCAAAATATATCAATAATAATAAACCACTCGCAAATGTACGAATCCCTGTAGGATAAGGCTTTATTGAGGGTGTCGAACCTCAAGGACTGCAAGGAATTGTTATTAAGTTCTTCAAGATTAAAAGTAACTTAAGAAAAGATGCTTGATTTTTTTTTTATAACTAAAGTGCATAAAATAAATGCAAAAGAGAATTTGAAATATAAGAGAGAGAGTGTGTACGGTATTGACTTCACCTCTATCTGCACATCAATGGTTAATCATACTTAATCAAGAAATTCATTCTATGCAAGCCATAAATAAACAAGAAAATACCTTATTAAAGAATAAGTATAACCCATCTTCAGTTGGCACAAATCGTCCACCTAACCACGTAGATGTGGTACGACCCGTCTTCTCTAGGTCTGGATTATCTAATTCTTTAATATGATACATACAATCAGTGGAATAGTATAACCCATCCTTGGTTGGCACAAATCGTCCACCTAACCACTAAGATGCGGTATGACCTGTCTTTCCTAAGTATGGCCTATCTAACCCTCTTGATCATATGTCAATCAAAAACCATTGTATAACCACCATCCCCATCATCATAGAAATAAGAATGATTTGAGTTCAATAAAAGTAAAAGACTTTTCAAGACAAGATAAGAATTTCACTAATATTGGCTTTGAAATTAAGAACAATTGCATTTAAACATTAAAAACAATATCAAATTGTAGCAATTCTCATTGTTATACAACCAACATGCATAAATTGAAAATCTATAAATTAAGATACAATCAAACCATTGTGCTTGGATAGGGTTACATCAATACCCCCACTAGGAGGTTTAGCCGCTCATGACTCCGCTAAGCCTCCAAGAAGTATTTGCTGAATTTTTACTCACGGCAGTCGTGTCTTTCTTCAATGTATACAAGCCTATTTATAAGGATTACGAAAACCCTAGAAGCCCTAGAAATCTAGGAAAATCATAGGTCAGTCTCCCGGTCCAAGTGAGAGACTGAAAACCCAATCCAAGGTGGAAAAGAACTGCTGCCGTGTGTCGTACACTCGAGTGTGCTCGATCCCAAGGGATTGCGCTCAAGCGCAAGTGCGCTTGAGCTTAACCCATGATGCACTTGAGCCTAGATGGTGGTGCACTCGAGCGTAGGTGCGCTAGAGTCCTTGGCTGGTGTGCTAGATCCCAGGTGTCCAAAATGCATTCAAATGGTCCTTTAAAGCCCAATTTCCACTGAAATTCTTGCATCTATCAAATAAAATCCTGAAACATAAAAACAAAATAAAATAAAACAAATAATAACGATAAGGAATTAACAAATGCGGGTTTAGGGGCCTGAATGTGCAACATTCAGTGCTTATCACCTGCAGCCATGTCTCACCCAACTAGATCGTCACATCAGCGCTAGTCCTACAGTTGACCGTTGGGTTTGACCAGACTCAAAGTTGACCAGGTGTGTCCCACTCAAATTTTCGTCCTGATTTCATATTTGTCGTCTATTTTTGGCTTTTGGCATCTCTATATGGCACAAAATGAGATTCTTCACCAAGTTAAGGAGTTTGTTTTGATTGATTCAAGTCGGTTCATGCATTGTTCAATTCAGATTTACAACCATTCTCGGTGTAGTTCAACCCAGTTCAATCTTCTTGTGGTGGGCACTCTCGAGTCAAACTAATCTTTCATCTGGTCCATGGGTTTTTGGGCCAAACAAGCCCCTTCAACTGGCCCATTCATGCCTTGCCAACCCCTATCATCACCGGTCACTGCAGCCTTCGATCCATTACTAGTCAAAATTTTCAGGTTAGACCTTTCAGTGGTCCATGGGTTTTTGGGCTTGATTAGCCTCTTCAACCAGCCCTACTTACCTCGGTCGACCAGGCAAGATAGTCCAAGGGTTTAGGCATGATTAGCCCCTTCAATCAGCCCTATTTAGCTCAGTTAACCAAGTAAGACGGCCCAAGGGTTTCAAGCATGATTAGCCCATTCAACCGGCCCTACTTAGCTGAGTTGACCAAGCAAGAAGGTCTAAGGGTTTCAAGCATGATTAGCCCTTTCAACCGGCCCTACTTACCTCAGCGACCAGGCAAGACAGTCCAAGGGTTTTTGACCACATACAACCATTTTTCCTACACTCAGCCGACCAGGCCAGCTAGTCTATTACTAGTATATGGTTTTCAAGTCAAACTACCTCCAAGTGAACCAAGCTCCAACTTAAATGCATGGCTCAATTTAGTCAATGCCAATCACAGCTATAAAATCCATTAGTGCAGACTAGCAACTTTTATGGCTTCCCTCCGGCAACTTTTCTAGCACTAGCAGCTTTTTTGGCGCTTTAACTCTTTCTTTCTCTTTATTTTTCACTAACTCAAGCTTACACCTTGAGTTTGAGGGGAGATGTTAAGAATATATTAGATATTATTGTAGGGTTATTTACTTTCATATGTACTTGAAGGCTACTAGGTTTACCTTTCCTTAGTCTACTAGGTTACTTGCATGTCACTCGTAGCCTCTCTATAAATAGAGGTCTCTGTAATCCTTTACACACATCATTCTCAATACAATGTAGTTCATTATATGAATCCGCTCTCTCTCTCTTTCCCTCTCTTCTTCAATCAATCTCTCCAATATATTTAACATTATATTTGATATCCACATAAAAGCACATTTGTTAAAAAATATATATAATTCACAAATTTGATAAAAGATCGAAATGTTATATACAACTTACCGAGTTTGTCAAAATGATGTTTTGGAACCTAAAATAATTAAACTATCAACTATCCAAATTATGAAAGCCGCAAAGTCAAACCAAAAATGAGAAACAATGTACGTAAACCTCATACTTACACAAACCGATATTATCAGAGAGAGAGAGAGAGAGAAGGAAAAGAAAAGAGAAATATAGTAAGAAAGATAAAAATATTAGTGCTTAATGGGTTAGGTGTGGCAGGAAATGTAGCTTGTGCAATGCTTTCTTCTTCTTTTTTTAAAAATAAAAAATAAAAAAAATTATATGACATTGCAGTAGAACCCATGATAGTGTTTTCTGTTGTGCACGAAAATAAATTCTAATCAAACCTGGTGTATGTAAAACTGACTCCACGCTCTTTCCTTTGAAAGTCCTCTCAACAGTTAACCTAACAAACCATAAATACTGCATAAGTCTAAGACTTAGGGTGTGATAAGTGCCAAATATTGCATATTTGGACCCCTTTATTTACATTAGTTAATCATTTAGCTGTGTCGTTATTTAATATTTTGTGTTAGTTTTGTGTTTTTAGTGTTTTGTAGGTCATTGAAGAAACACTGCAGCTTTAAAGGGAAAAATGCGAAGTTTGGAAGAAAGCATACTTTGAGAAGACCTAGATTGTGTGGTTAAGTCTAACCAAATCCAAGAAAAGGTTAAATCAGATTCAAGTTCAGATTGAATAAGATTTTGGATCGGATTCAAATTCAGATTCTGCACATATCTTAGTATTTTGACCATAACTCTCCGTTCAAATATCAGATTGAAGTGATTCAAACGGCATTAGAAAGCTAGCTCAAAATACTACAATTTGTTCTGAAATAGGATTTTCGTAATTCGTACAGTTACTATGTCAAAATCGCCCCGCAATTAAAGGACACAAATCTGGACGAATCCTATTCCGATTTCAGACTTCTATTTTGACTGAGAGACAGACCTCCGAATTATCTAAGTTTACTTGGGCTTCTAGGACTTCCCTAAGCTTATAAATAGACTTCTTTGCATTCAAGAAAATAGACACAATACCAGAAAGCAAAATTCTTTTGTTTAGTTTTTCTTTAGGTTTAGATTTAGGTTTAGATTTTATTTTTATGTGGAGCTAAATTCCCAACTAAGGTTGGGGATGAAGCCTCACCGATGAAGAACAACATCACTTATATGTAAGTTTTTATTATTCTGATTTTATGGGATTTTATATTTCAATTGTTTTACTTCTAATCAATTGTATGGAGTGATTCTTGGATATCTCTTGTGATTCAAGGATACATGTGATGATTTGAGATAATTTCATATGATTGATTGCTTGGCTTTTAACTCATAAAAATTGGATATCCCTTGTGATTTGTTCTACAGATACATCTGGTGTTTCAATTGAATTTGGATTCCTTTTGTGATTTGGTCAATGAATGGATACATGGGATGGTTTTGATTAATTCTTTGAAGCATAGTAAAACATATCTGTGATTTAATTTGTGAGAACTTCGGATTAATATTGATGAACATAAAGTATGTTGTTATGATTTGGTGAGTGTGAATTCCCAAACCTTAGTACCTTTATCCTTAGATTTACTTATTTTATTTAGTTTATGTTTATCCATTAATTTTCAAAACTCAAAAATCAAAACCCTTTTGGAACTAGATTAAGATTTAATTAGTTTAGATATAAATTGCTCTTTCAAAAATACAATTCTCTGTGGGATCGACCTCGCACTTGCAATCCATTAAACTACAATTGATTCGTACACTTGCGAGTTAAATAAATTTGCACAACAAGTTTTTGGCGCCGTTGCCGAGGAAATCCAAAATCAAATTACTCATAAATGGACAATTGAGACCTCATATGTTCTAAAAAGTGTAAAGTGTAATTAGGATACAATCATGAAGCTTTCTGCTTAAACTCAAGACAAGTTCCATAAAATTTGAAAGAATCCCTAACATATGAAACAACCGAGGCAAGATATGCATTTTTTTTTTTTTTTTTTATGTTAGTTGTTATTTTCGTTTATTTTATTTTATTTTTAAAAAATTAAAATTAAAAAAATATATATATATTGGTTAATGTTTTATGTGGGATATCTGCATGCTAAAAAGTGAGGGGAAGCATGAATTTTCATTTTAATGATTTTAATGCATCTCCTAGTTGTAGGACACCAGCTCCTACCAACTACCCTCAAAATTTTTATCCAAATAAACCATGTTCATTTTGTTTCAATCCTTATCATGAGGAGAACAATTGTCCAGATCTGCGAACTGAGCTCAACGACTTATGGGACAAATTAGATCAAATCAGAGCAGCTAGATCTAACTTTTCATATGAACAAATGAACACCAGTTTCTCTAGCCCGGGGTTTGATTCAAATTTCAATTGTTATAATCCGGACTGGAGCAACCAATATGATTTCTCAGGATCAGCTCAAGCTACAGCAAATTATGCTCACCAATTTGATGAATTGCATCATTCAGAATATCCACAATTCGATCATCAAGCTCAACCTCCTATTTATCAGTCTACCACTCAAGTGCCTGCACCACAGTCATCACTGGAAGACATGATGAAAGCATTCATGCAATCAATGGATAAGAACATACAAGAGATAAAGCAAGATATGAAGAATACTACCCTGAGCAATTCCCAAGATATACAAGAGCTAAAAGGTTTCACCAATCAAGCCGTACAGGAGATGAAGAATTCCAACATGGCTAATGGTAGAGACATACAAGAACTTAAGCAGGCCATGACCAAGATAGAAGGACAGATCGGTCATCTAGTTGCTGACTTCAACAGAATAGAGGAAGAAGAGCTTCAAAGTCAGCCGATGGCTGAAAGGCAGTACATGATGGATGAGGATGATTCCGAAAATTCTTATCATGAGCATGCCCAAGTCACCATCACACTTGAGAGTGAGGAAATTGTGGATAACAAAGAGGAGGAAGAGAAAGATGAGCAAGTTGAGCATCTTGAGCAAGTTGAGCACCATGAGAATAGTGAGCCCTCAATGGATCCTAATCTGCCCAATGACATGGAAGTGAGTACTGAAGCTCCTGCCTGCATCATTGTACCTCTTGAGACATATCAAGAGCCCAAAGCTTCATTGCCTAAATGTCTCAAAGAGCCATCTTATATCAAGATACTCAAGGACTTGTGCACACAAGCACACAAATCTAGGAACCACTTTCCTAAAAAGATCCTTCGAAGCAAGAAATTCTACATAAGATGGCGAAACATCCTTCCAGAGGGGTATGAAGTTTTGAAGAAGAAGGGGTGGAAGGGATTAGTTGGACATCCGCATGATAGGGGGAAGCACTGTAAAGTTTTCTCCTCCAGTTTATTTTCTGCACTTCACTCCAAAAATTCTTTCTTTCCTTTTCCATTACATGTTAATTTTATTTGTTTTTTGTTTCTAACAGCAATTAATCTTTTGATATTGTTTCTATGAAAAAAATATTGCTGTTAGTTTTTATTGACAGGTGTTTTGGTGTTTAAGTTTGGGGGACGCCCTAGCCTTGTTCACACTCAGATTTCTTTATTTCTGGTAATGTATTTCTATACTACACATTGAGGGCAATGTGTAATTCAAGTTTGGGGGTATGGAAAAACACTTTGTCTATTTATTTTTGTTTTTATTTGTTTATTTTTATTTGTCATTTTGTGTTAAAAAAATTTGAAAAGAAAAAAAAAAAAATTGTGCTATGTTGTTGTCAAGTTTGAGTTAAACTATAACTGTGATTTGCATTTCATTAGCTTGTTTAAAGGGTTGAACATCATCATTATGTCATTAGAAGTTTGAGTCCTTTGACTTATTTTTGGGTAAAAGAGATTTCACTTGTTTTGAAGTAAATTTTTATGAGCACATTAGCATGTTTTCTGTGAGGTATGATGTTTGAGCTTAAGCTTGTTCTCTTTGATATTTGTTGGATGACCTATTGATGAATAACCATTGGCTTGCAAGATATATATAAAAAAAAAAAAAAAAAAAAAAAAAAAAAAGAAGAAAAATAAATAAAAAAGATAAGGAAAAAGAAAATAAAGATCATGTTGAGTTTTTCACTGAGTAACCAGACCTCTTGCCTCGTTAAGCATTGAGTGTTCGCGTCAAAAGGTGTGAAGTTCAGTGTTGATTTATGATATGGCTAATCTGACTTCGTAGCCTTTTTGACTTAAGTTAATAAGCCTTTAGAGATGTTCTACATCTAGTGCCCTAAAGCCACCTGGCTTGGGAGTGATTGGCCTAACACTTGTTACATGAGTCAATTAGAAAGCTTAAGGGAGTTAGACATTGCAAAGCCTATTAAAAAAAAAAAAAATGCATATCTTGCCTCGGTTGTTTCATTTGTTAGGGAGTCTTTCAAATTTTATGGAACTTGTCTTGAGTTTAAGCAGAAAGCTTCATGATTGTATGCTAATTACACTTTACACTTTTTAGAACATATGAGGTCTCAATTGTCCATTTATGAGTAATTTGATTTTGGATTTCCTTTTGACTGTTATGATGGTGTTTGTCTTTTTAAGTTTGCTCATGAATAAGAACCATGGTTTATGTGAAACTTCTTTCTTGTTAACAACATAGTACACAATGTTTGTGGGTATCATTCTTGTTAAGCCCTCACGAGACTTCACTCGTCCACTAGGGATGCCTAGGGGTTTAAAAGGCTTGTTGCATATGCTAAATGCAATCGTCTCTCCCACGAAAGAGGATTTATGTTTCTTGCTTTCATTTTATTTTTTGTTTTGTTTTGCTAAGGGTCTAGCAAAATGTAAGTTTGGGGGTGTTTGATAAGTGCCAAATATTGCATATTTGGACCCCTTTATTTACATTAGTTAATCCTTTAGCTGTGTCGTTATTTAATATTTTGTGTTAGTTTTGTGTTTTTAGTGTTTTGTAGGTCATTGAAGAAAAACTGCAGCTTTAAAGGGAAAAATGCGAAGTTTGGAAGAAAGCATACTTTGAGAAGACCTAGATTGTGTGGTTAAGTCTAACCAAATCCAAGAAAAGGTTAAATCAGATTCAAGTTCAGATTGAATAAGATTTTGGATCGGATTCAAATTCAGATTCTACATATATCTTAGTATTTTGACCATAACTCTCCGTTCAAATATCGGATTCAAGTGATTCAAACGTCATTGGAAAGCTAGCTCAAAATACTACAATTTGTTGTGAAATAGGATTTTCGTAATTCGTACAGTTACTATGTCAAAATCGCCCCGCAATTAAAGGACACAAATCTGGACGAATCCTATTCCGATTTCAGACTTCTATTTTGACTGGGAGACAGACCTCCGAATTATCTAAGTTTACTTGGGCTTCTAGGACTTCCCTAAGCTTATAAATAGACTTCTTTGCATTCAAGTTTTTGGTGCGTTTGGGATTGTGATTTCGTCAGAATAATCTACGTTTTTAAAAGATATAGCAAAAAGTAAGGAGTTTGGCATTGTGATTTAAAAAGCACTTAATCTAAAATAGGAAAAAAAATCTGCGATTTCTATAAGTAGGCAAAGTGGTGCTTATTTGAAAAAGTGCAAATTAAAACCAAAATCATAATTTCGCATAACAAATATTTGATGAAAAAATAGTTTTTAACATGTTTTACCAAACGCCATTGCGATTTTAAAAGTAGCGATTCCAAAATTGCGATTTTTAAAAACGCAATTGTTAAAATTGCACTTATTGAAGCTGCAATCCCAAATAGAGGTTTGCAGAATAGACCCCTAGAATGAAATAGCTATTCCCATGGAATAGTCATTCCATTGTTTGGTAGGGGTCTATTCCTGGGATTAGTTATTCCCATGGGAATGACTAACTCATCCACGCAAGAATAGCGATTCCTCTAAAAAATGAGAGGAATAGCTATTCCTTATGGAAAGGACAAGATTTTTCCAAAAAAACTTTTTTTATTTTTTTAATCTCAAACTTAAAAAATATAAATTAATTAATTAAAAAAAAATTATGTGGGTGGCCGACTGATAAGTGCTAAAATATTCATATTTTCAGCCCTTAACTTGCATGTTTAAATCCTTTGGTTTTGGTTAATTAGGTCATTTTAATTCCTTTTTGTGTTTTGTAGGCTTTTGAAAGAAAATGACGTAAATCTTTATGATTTGGGCTCAAAGAGAGAAGATGGGAAAAATGGGAGCTCCCTGACACTATGATCGATCACATGGTACTTGCGATCGAGTGCAGTACCCGAGAAGATCAAGGACAAATCAGGCTAGGAGCGATCGAGCGCATGACAGAAGAAGGATCGATCGCAGACCTCCGATTGAGCGCACATAGGTTGCGATCGATCGCACCCGTGCGCACGAGACACATCAAGTGGCGGCCAAATTGTCATTCCTTCCATATTAGGGTTTTCCAACTCCCAATTATAATAGGTTCTGAAATCCTGCAAAATCCCTAGGTTTACTATTTTGTCAAAGACTTATAAAGCCTATAAATAGACCCTTAAGCCTCTAGAATAGATATACTTGGTAAGGAGAAGAATAGGAGCTCTTCAAGTTTAAGTCTCGGGTTTATTCTTTCCCTTTCTTTTTTTTTTTCTTTATGAAGATGCTTAACATCAATTTTATGTATAGCTAATTTAATTAGTAGGGCTTGATTGAAGCACTAGTTTTGTTTAGTTAATATTTCAATATTGGCGCCCTTGTAATGATCTTGTTGTGCTATTTAACTTGATTAACACCTACTTGCATGAATTCCTCATATGTGTGTGCCTGATCAACATATGCATGTGGTATGGACTAGTTAGTTAAATCAATTTGGATGGCCGAGTCCTGGGTTTAATAGAAGTAACAAAAGAATTGACACCGCGATTCTTTGGTTAATCAACATGGGGAACCGGGAGTATACACTCATGCCCTAGGCCTCATGTGTTTGTCGATCTCCATAGAGTACATTCTTTCCTAAGGAACAACTTAGTATACACTATGGTAAATCCCTTAGAAAAGAAAAGAGTTAGAGTATACGTGATAAGTGCTAAAATATTCATATTTTTAGCCCTTAACTTGCATGTTTTAATCCTTTGGTTTTGGTTAATTAGGCCATTTTACTTCATTTTTTGTATTTTCTTTGTTTTTTAGGCTTTTGGAAGAAAAGAAAGCGTTTCTGGAAGAATTACAAGCTTAAAGGGGGCAAATCGGGAAGACCTAGAAGATATGGTTGAGCTTCGCCAATCATGGTTAAGTTTAATCAAATAGAGGAAAGGATCAATTCGGAATTTCTCACATTGAAGTCAAATCGGATTGGATGAAAAATTGGATTCTGAACATGTCTTGGTATTTTGACCATAACTTTTAGTTCAGATATCCAATTGAGGTGATTCAAGTGGAATTGGAAAGACAGCTCAAAGGACTATAAATCATTCTCAAATAGTATTTTCCCAATTCGGAGCAGCACAAGGCCAAAATTATGCCGCAAGTCAGGACCGCAATTCTGGGAGAATCCTATTCCGATTTGGACTTAGGTTTTCTTTTTCCTAATTGGACTTGGACTTAAAACTCCGAATTTTCTAGTTTTACTTATGTAACAAGGACTTATAAAGCCTATAAATAAACCTCTTAGGTTCTACGCATAGTGGGGAGAAAGAGGCACAAGCTTTGGAAAGGAACTGAAGGCTGAATCAAGAGGAGGTTGGGTTTTTCTTCTCTTCCACCCTTTTATTTTTATTATGTAGTTTATATTTTATTTAGGGATAGATTGAAGCCCTAGTAATTTTTAATTAATATTTCAATATTGGTGCCTTTGTGATGATCTTGTTGTGCTATTTAACTTGATTAATACCTGCTTGCAAGAATTCCTCATATGTGTGTGCCTGATCAATATGTGCATGTGGTATGGACTAGTTAGTTGGATCAATTTAGATGACCGAGTCCTGGGTTTAACTTAAGTAACAAAAGAATCCATACCGCGATTCTTGGGTTAATCAACATGGGGAACATGGAATATACACCTATGCCCTTGGCCTCGTGTGTTTGTCGATTTTCATAGAACATATGCTTTTCTAAAGAACAACTTACTATATACCATGCTAAATCCTTTAGGAAAGAAAAGAGTTAGAGTATATACCTATGCCAATGCTTTGATCATATTATGCATATCTAATATTTGCTAACCTAAGGGCATGGGTGTATACTCCTTAAGGTATAGATTTTCCTAAGCAACGAGTTTATATTAGCTGAATATAATTAGTGGTGGATAACAAAACCCTAATCCTTTTTAATTTTTGTTTATCTTTTATTTTATTGAATTCAATCGTGACAATTGAATTTTATCTTTTAATTAAATTGGAATCTACTTCTAAACATAATTTACTAATCCTCGTGGGAATGATCTTGTACTTGCCTACTATACTATTGTTTTGATCTTGTGCACTTGCGAGTTAAAACGTACTAAATATTATCTATTAATTTAGGTAGTATTTGACACAACTTTTTGGCGCCGTTGCCGGGGATTGTGTTAAATTTTGTTTAGAATTATTTTCCTTTAGTTATGTTATTTTAATTTTGAAGTTTTAATTCTGATTATAAAAAAAAAAAAAATTAAAAAAAAAAAAAACAAAAATATTTTCCTGTTTCTTGTTTCTATCTTGTTTCAGCTTGCGGAACCTGCATTTTGTTACTACGATCGAACGTAGGCCGAGTGCGATTGAGCAAAGTGCGATCGAGCGCACAAACCTGCGATTGAGCGCAGTTCCAGGGAGCAATTTTGCCTTTATTTATTTTTCTTTTTATTTTTCTAATTTTTGTTTTTGTTTCCTGTCTATTATTTTAAATTTTATTTCTGTTTTATCAAAAAAAAAAGAAAAAAAAAAGGGGGAGTAAAAAAAAAAAAATATATATATATATATATATATTTTGTTTTAGTTTTCCATTTACTTCTCTGTTTCTGTTCTATTTTTGTTTTGTTTTAGTTTTGCTTATTTTATTTTCTTTGTTTTTGTTTTTATTTTATTTTAATTTTTTGTTTAGACTTTTCTATTTTTCTGTCCGCAACTCTGATACTTTATGCGGCAGTGCGATCGATCGTAGCTCCCCTGCGATCGAGCGCATCACTGCCACACAACAACACTGTGGCTGCTGTGAGTTCTTTATGCTTTGGTGTTGCGACAGTGCGCTCAAGGGCCCATTCCAGGGAGATCGAATGCAGCTGTGCGATCGAGCACAAGTGCACTGCGATCGAGCGCACAGCCAGACAACAGTACTGAAGCTGTTGATTTCAATTTTGCTTTTATTTTTCATTTTCATTTTTATTTTATTTTTTGTTTTTTTTTTTTTAATTTTTTTAATTTTTTTTTTCATTTTGTTTTATGTTTTTGTTTTTAAACTCTGTTAGTTTTTATTATTTTTGTGGTTTTAATTTTTCTCTATTTTTTTTCCACAACTTTGAGCTACCATGCGGCAGTGCGATTGAGCGCACCTCCACCCAGCAATAGTGAAGCTGTTGTACAGTCTGGCTGAAGACGGTTAAATTTAGCGCTCATGGGAAGCGCCCTATAGTTTATCCTATTATTTTTCTATTTGTTTTTCAATTTATTTTTATGTTTGTCTTGAGTTTTGTTTTTGTTTCCTTTTTATTTGTTTGGTGTTTTATTTTGCAGGGACAAGTGTGCTTCAATTCAAGTTTGGGGGTGTACTATGAGCCATGTTATCCCAGACAATTTCGTCCGTATCCCAGGTAAATTCTTCCCTTTACTTAGACACATTGGGGACAATGTGTCATTTAAGTTTGGGGGTATGGGCACACATGATTGTTCACACACCTTGTACCAATTTCAAGTTATTTGTTTGTGTTTGTTTATGTTCAAAGAAAAAAGAAAAAAATATATGCATGTTCATGTTTGTCTTAAAATTTTGGCTGATCTTAAAAATTGTGATTTGATTTTATTGGTGAGCTTAAAATTTTGAACACATGATCTAATAATTGAGTCTTTCAATTTGGTTACTTGCTTAGGACAGTTGAGAATTCATAAGTTTGATCTGATCTTACACAAGCGCATTAGTACATAATTTGTGAGGTATGACATGAAGTCTGATGTGTGTGTTTCTATGTCTTAAGTGAAACTTGATGATTTATTAGATGGATACCTTGGCATATATATATATGAAAAAAAAAAAAAAAAAAAAGGAGAAAAATATGATCATTGATAAGCTTTTCACTGAGTAACTGGACTTCTTGCCTCGAAGCATTGAGTGTTCACGTCAAAAGGTGAAGAATTTTGATTTGGTTAATGTCATGGTTAGTTTGGTTTCGTAGCCTTTTTTACTCGAGTTAGTAAGTCCTAGGGGTGTCTCTACACCTAATGCCCTAAAACCATCTAGTTTGGGAGTCATTGACTTAACACTCGTTACATGGGTCAATTAGAAAGCTTAAGGGAATCAAGCATTGCGCAACCTGACCACGAAGAAAAAGAAAAAAAAAAAAAAATGTCATTGTTGTTCATTCTAATAGGGATTTCTGTGAACTTTGAAATATTGAGACATTGCACATTAGAAACAATTGGAAGCTTCATATTTATGTGCTAATTCACTTTACCCTATTTTCAAACTTGTGATGTCTTAGCATGTCTTTTGTAAGTAATTAAATTTTCAATTCATTTTGAAGATGGAGTTTATCTTTTTAAGCTTGCTAATGAATGAGAATCATGGTTTTGAGTGATACCTTAATTTTCGGATAGCATAAACTCTTGCATGATGTTTGTGGGTAACATTTCTGGAAAACTCTCACGAGACTCCACTCGTCCACTAGGGAAGTCTTAGGGATTTAAAAGGGTTGTTGCATACGCTAAATGCAATCGTACATCCCACGAAAGATGGATTTATCTCCTGTTTTCTATTTTCCATTCTTGTTTTTAGTTTTGTATTGCTAAGGGACTAGCAATATGTAAGTTTGGGGGTGTGATAAGTGCTAAAATATTCATATTTTCAGCCCTTAACTTGCATGTTTTAATCCTTTGGTTTTGGTTAATTAGGCCATTTTACTTCCTTTTTTGTATTTTCTTTGTTTTTTAGGCTTTTGGAAGAAAAGAAAGCGTTTCTGGAAGAATTACAAGCTTAAAGGGCAAATCGGGAAGACGTAGAAGATATGGTTGAGCTTAGCCAATCATAGTTAAGTTTAATCAAATAGAGGAAATGATCAATTCGGAATTTCTCACATTGAAGTCAAATCGAATTGGATGAAAAATTAGATTCTGAACATGTCTCGGTATTTTGACTATAACTTTCAGCTCAGATATCCAATTGAGGTGATTCAAGCGTTATTGGAAAGCTAACTCAAAGGGATACAAATCATTGTGAAATAACATTTTCCTAATTCGGAGCACCGCAAGGCCAAAATCACGCCTCAAGTTAGGACCGCAATTTGGGCGAATCCTATTCCGATTTGGACTTTGGTTTTCTTTATCCTAATTGGACTTGGACTTAAAACTCCGAATTTTCTAGGTTTACTTATGTAACAAGGACTTCTAAAGCCTATAAATAAACCTCTTAGGTTCTAGGCATAGTGGGGAGAAAGAGGTACAAGCTCTGGAAAGGAACTGAAGGCTGAATCAAGAGGAGTTTTGGTTTTTCTTCTCTTCCACCCTTTTATTTTTATTATGTAGTTTATATTTTATTTAGGGCTAGATTGAAGCCCTAGTTATGTTTAATTAATATTTCAATATTGGCACCTTTGTGATGATCTTGTTGTGCTATTTAACTTGATTAATACCTGCTTCCATGAATTCCTCATATGTGTGTGCCTGATCAACATGTGCATGTGATATGGACTAGTTAGTTGGATCAATTTGGATGACTGAGTCCTGGGTTTAACTTAAGTAACCAAAGAATCCACACCGCGATTCTTGGGTTAATCAATATGGGGAACCGGGAGTATACACCTATGTCCTAGGCTTCGTGTGTTTGTCGATTTTCATAGAACATATGTTTTTCTAAAGAACAACTTAGTATATATCATGCTAAATCCTTTAGGAAAGAAAAGAGTTAGAGTATACACCCATGCCTAACTCGTTGCTTAGAAAAATATATAGCTTAAGGAGTATACACCCATGCCCTTAGGTTGGCAAACATTAGATATACATAACATGATCAAAGTATTGGCATATTGTTATATTAGCTGAATATAATTAGTGGTGGATATAAAAACCCTAATCCTTTTTAGTTTTTGTTTATCTTTTATTTTATTGAATTCAATCGTGACAATTGAATTTTATCTTTTAATTAAATAGGAATCTACTTCTAAACATAATTTACCAATCCTCGTGGAAATGATCTCGTATTTGCCTACTATACTATTGTTTTGATCTTGTGCACTTGCGAATTAAAACGTACTAAATATTATCTATTAATTTAGGTAGTATTTGGCACAACAATACGCCATCCTAACTCGTTGCTTAAGGAAATCTATAGCTTAAGGAGTATACGCCATGCCCTTAGTTTGACAAACATTAGATATGCATAACATGATCAAAGCATTGGCATATTGTTATATTATCTAAGTATGATTAGTGGTGGATATCAAAGCCCTACCTTTAGCTTTTCATTTATCTTTATATCTTTTTATTTCTTTTTCACAATATTAATTTAGTGACAAATTAATGTTTTTTTCCAATTCTAAATAAAATCACAATTCTCGTGGGATCGACCTCGTACTTGCTGCACTATACTATTATTTTGATTTTGTGCACTTGTGAATTAAAACGTACTAAATATTGTCTATTAATTTAGGTAGTATTTTGGCACAACACCGACCACCCCAATGGGTGGCCAGCCACCCACAGAAGGCTGGGTGTTAAGTGCTAAAATATTCATATTTTCAGCCTTTAACTTACATGTTTTAATCCTTTGGTTTTAGTTAATTAGGCCATTTTAATTCCTTTTTGTGTTTTCCATACTTTTGCAGGCTTTTGGAAGAAAATGAAGTAAATCTGGAAGATTTGGGCTCAAAGAGAGAAGATGGTAAAAATAGGAGCCCTTGACACTGCGATCCAGAGCGCAGTACCAGAGAAGACAAAGCAGGAAGCAGGCCATGAGCGATCAAGCGCACAACAGAAGAGGCTCGATCACAGACCTGCGATCAAGTGCACACGGGTTGCGATCAATCGCACCCGTGCGCAAGAGACACATCAAAGCTGCGGCCAGATTGTCATTATTTCCATATTAGGGTTTTCCAACTCCCAATTGTAATAGTTTTTGAAACCCTACGAAATTCCTAGGTTTACTAGTTTGTCAAGGACTTCTAAAGCCTATAAATAGATCCTTAAGCCTCTAGAATATGTATGCTTGTACGGTGAAGAATAGGAGCTCTTCAAGTTCAACTTTTGGGTTTATTCTTTTTCTTTCTTTTCTTTTATTTTATGAAGATGTTTAACATCAACTTTATGTGTAACTAATTTTATTAGTAGGGCTAGTGTTAATATTCAATATTGGCGCCTTTGTGATGATCTTGTTATGATATCTAACTTTATTAATACCTAGTTTCATGAATTCCTCATATGTGTGTGCCTGATCAACATGTGCATGTGATATAGACTAGTTAGTTAAATCAATTTGGATGACCGAGTCCTGGGTTTAACATAAGTTAAAAAAGTAATCCACACCGGGTTCTTAGGTTAATCAACATAGGGAACCGAGAGTATACACCCATGCCCTAGGCCTCATGTGTTTGTCGATTTCCACAGAATATATGCTTTCCTAGAGAACAACTTAGTATACACCATGCTAAATCCTTTAGGGAAGAAAAGAGTTAGAGTATACACCCATGCCTAACTCATTGCTTAGGAAAATCTATAGCTTAAGGAGTATACACCCATTCCCTTAGGTTGACAAACATTAGATAAACATAACTTGATCAAAGCATTGACATATTGATATATTAGCTTAATATAATTAGTGTTGGATATCAAAGCCCTACCTTTTTATCATTATCAATTTAAATCCAATCTTTTTGTTTTATTTTACTTTGGGAATTGATTTTAAGACAAGATTCAGCAATCCTTGTGGGAATGACCCCGTATTTGCACACTATACTACTATGTTGACCTTGTGCACTTACGGGTAAAACATCCAATGATTTGCCTATTAATTTAGATAGGTAATTGTGAACAACAAGTTTTTGGCGCCGTTGCCGGGGATTGCGGCGGATTTTGTTTATAATTATTTTCCTTTAGTTGTATTATTTTAATTTAGTTAATTTTTGTTTTTCTTGTAGTGACTGTTCTACCTCTGGAGGTGCGATCGATCGCCCAACTATGGCAATCGAGCGCACTAGTACGATCGAGTGCACCTCACAATGCAATCGATTGCACATCCAGAGAGCAGCACAGTTACTTCACTAATGATAGATCTGATTTTTTTTTTTGTTTCATGTAGGGTCATTCGAGTCTGCATATTAGTAAGTTTTTATTTTTAATTTTGTTTTTATTTTCCTTTCAATTTTAACTTCTTTTTGTTATATTTTATTTTCACACATGTGGGGAGGAGTTCCAACACCCCATGGACCATGTTCTTTATGCCACGACCCTTATCACCATGTTAGAGAATGTCCTTCAATAAGACAAATTTCTAACAAAATTTTTGGGCATAAGAACACATCATTCTCTAGAACGGGGAACGGCCGCTATTTTGATTCCTGTACACCAACATGGAGCCAACAATCCAATCTCTCATGGCAAGCTAAAGCTCCCGGAATTCATGCTCAACAATCTCATGGACTGCAACATCACTCATATCAGCAATTATATGATCATGCATATTCCTCTCAGTCAGTTCCACAACAGCAATGTCAGGCTAAACCACTTTCTCTTATAGATATGGTAAATACATTGATTAAGACTACACAGCAAGCATCTGAGGAGATGAAGACCTACTTCAAACCGAAAGGCAATAGTCTCAAGAAAGAATAAGCATATCAAGAGGAGCCATCTTCCACCTACTGGCCTCCACAATACCAAAAAGAGGATCCATCTCCCATATATGATCATTTGAATTCTTCTCCACTTCAACAATATCAAGAAGAACCACCTCCTCCAAAAAGGTCTGCCTTACAAGAAGCAGTTGCTGCCCTAGAAAAACAGTGTACTGACTTTACAAAACATATAGCAGCTCTTCTTAGCCGCATGGAGGAAAGAGAGCAATCATTTGAATGGATGAAGGCCCACCTCAAGCAAAAAGCAGATACATGTAAAGAAGAAGAAGAAGAGTGTCAAAGTGAGTTGGTGGCCAATCCTTAGGAGCATTACATGGAGGAAGAGTGAACCTACTATCATGAGCAAACAACCACCACACCTGGAAATAAAGAAACTGTTGAGGAGAGTTTTTACGAGCCAAGTCTTGAGGAACCTTTGGGAGAGTGCTTTGATGAATTTGGAAGTAACCTTGACCTCGACAAGCTACTTGAGTATGCTGAGACTTTGAATGAGCTAGGTCTTGAGGATCCAATGAATGAGCGTTTTGATCAATTTGAGTTTGACTTGGATCGTGACAAATTGCTCAAGCAAGCTAAGATGTGTAGTGAGCCAAGTTTGGAGGATCCATTGGCAGAATCCTTTGCTCAATTTGAATTTGATCTAGACCTTGACATGATACGTGAGCAAGCTGAAGCCTTATTGGATTCCACTCCTAAGAACAACAAGGTGGAAGAGAGGAAGGAGGAGCAAACTGAGGTTCTAGAGGAACTACATCAAGAAAAGGAAGAGAGCACTGAGACTTCTTCAACATCAGCTCCTATTCTCGAATTACCAAAAGTTGAAGAGAGAAGTCTGTTGGGGTTATGTGATGAGCAAATTGAGGACATCGAGATAGATGAATTTCCTAAGTATTATCCAGTTCATGATTCCCTCCCGGATGAGACACTGTTGGAGAAAACTCAAAGTGGTCCTCCCCGATTTATAGACACTCAGAAGCATCTTGTAGCATAAAAGATTCATTCCCTTTGGTGCAAGTGCAAGAGAAGGAAAGATTTGGGCTTCAAGTTTAAAGTACCACCGTCTGGCTGAAGACGTTAAATTTAGCGCTCATGGGAGGCACCCCATAGCATATCCTTTTTGTTTTGTTGTTTATTTTATTTTATTTTGTTTTCCTTTGTGTTTTATTTTACTTTGGTGTTTTAGTGTTTCAAGTCTTTTGTCATGTTTTTACATTCTGTTACTGCAATCAATCGCAACCTGCGTGCGATCGAGCGTAGGGCTCCACTTGTGGTTTCATTGCATTCTGTCAGTGGGATTGAACGCACCATGTGTGCGTTCGAGTGAACCTTACCCACACACGCACCCCATTGCGCAAGTACGATCGAGCGCACTCGGACAGCACGCTATGTGACCTATTTTAGGTCACTTTCTCCCCTTTTCTCCCTTCACTTTCCCCTACGCCGTACACACCTCACCCACTCCATCACTGCACACCGACACATTCCTCCACTGTTCTTACACCATTACCACCACCGCACCTCCATAACACTCCCACGCAACACACACACACAGCCATTTTCCCTTCACACATCACACAGCCAACTCCTACTCCCCCAACTTCCATTTTTACATATTTTTTGCAAATTGTGGGTGTTTCTCCACCCACATTTGCATCCATGTGGTTGGATTTTCATCTTTTGCAAGGGGTTTTGGGCAGTCGTTGCTGTGCCTTAGCAACCTTGGTCATCACAGTGCACCCCAGGTGTTCGACAGAATTCTTGAACCAAGCATCTTCTTTGGGACAGCTTTGAGCAGGGACCACAGTTTGGCTGAAGACGTTAAACTTAACGCTCATGGGTAGCACCCCATAGTTATCTTGTTATTCTATTTGTGTCTTTGTGTGTTTTCATTTTTTTTTTTTTTTATCTTTAGTTTTGTTTCCTTTTACTTGTTTTTGTGTTTTCTTATTTTGCAGGGACAAGTGTGCTTCGATTCAAGTTTGGGGGTGTGCTATGAGCCATGCTTTCCAAAACTATGTTGTCCATCTCCCGAGTAAATTCTTTCCATGTTATAGACACATTGGGGACATTGTGTAATTTAAGTTTGGGGGTATGGGCACACATGATTGTTCACACACTTTGTCCCAACTTCAAGTTATTTGTTTGTATGTTTGTTTGTTTATATTCAAAAAAAAAAAAAAAAGTTTATGCATGTTCATGCTTGCCCTTAAATTTTAAGTTGATCTAAAAGAATTGTGGCTTGAATTCATCAGTGAGCTTAAAATTTTGAACACATGATCTGATGAGTGAATCTGTTAGTTTGGTTACTTGTTGAGGACAGTTGAAAAATCACATGTTTGATCTGATCACACAAGCACATTAGCACATAATCTGTGAGGTATGACATGAGGTCTGATGTGTGTTTTTGCATCTTGGATGGAATTAGATGACTTATTAGATGACACTATGGCATATATGTTAAAAAAAAAAAAAAAAAGTGAAATAAATGATCATTGATGGCTTTTCACTAAGTAACTAGACATCTTGCCTCAAAGCATTGAGTGTTCACGTCAAAAGGTGAGAAATGTTGATTTGATCAATGTCATGGTTAGTTTGGTTTTGTAGCCTCTTTGACTCGAGTTAGTAGGTCCTTAGGGGTGTCTCTACACCTAATGCCCTAAAACCATCTGGTTTTGGAAGTCATTGACTTAACACTCTCTACAAGGGTCAATTAGAAAGCTTAAAGGAACCAAGCATAGCACAACCTAACCCCAAAAAAAAAAAAAAAAAAAAAATATGTCATGGTTGTTCATTCTAATAGGAATTTCAATGAATTTTGAGAGATGGAGACATTACATGTTGGAAAGATTTGGAAGCCTCATAATTTTGTGCTAATTCACTTTACACAAATTTCAAACTTGTGATGATTTAGTATGTCATTTGTAAGTAATTACACTTTGAGGTTCCAATTCATTGTGAAGATGGAGTTCATCTTTTTAAGCTGGCTTATGAATGAAAATCATAATCTTGAAGTGATACTTTAATTTCTGTCATAACATGAACTGTGCATGATGTTTATGGGTAACATTTCTAGAAAACCTTCACGAGACTTCACTCGTCCTCTAGGAAATTCCTAAAGGTTTAAAAGGCTTGTTGCATATGCTAAATGCAATCGTACATCGCACGAAAGATGGATTTATTTTTTGTTCTCTATTTTTCACTTTTGGTGTTAGTTTTGTATTGCTAAGGAACTAGCGATATGTAAGTTTGGAAGTGTGTTAAGTGTTAAAATATTCATATTTTCAGCCCTTAACTTACATGTTTTAATCATTTGGTTTTAGTTAATTAGGCCATTTTAATTCCTTTTTATGTTTTCCATACTTTTGCAGGCTTTTGGAAGAAAATGAAGTAAATCTGAAAGATTTGGGCTCAAAGAGAGAAGATGGTAAAAATGGGAGCCCCTGACACTATGATCAATCACAGGTTCCCTGCGATTGAGTGTAGTACCAGAGAAGACAAAGCATGAAGCAGGCCACAAGCGATCGAGCGCACAACAGAAGAGGCTCGATCGCAGACCTGCGATTGAGCGCACACGGGTTGCGATCGATTGCACCCATACGCAAGAGACACTCAAAGCTGCAGCCAGATTATCATTATTTCCATATTAGGGTTTTCCAACTCCCAATTGTAATAGGTTTTGAAACCCTACGAAATTCCTAGGTTTACTAGTTTATCAAGGACTTCTAAAGCCTATAAATAGACCCTTAAGACTCTAGAATATGTATGCTTGTAAGGAGAAGAATAGGAGCCCTTCAAGTTCAAGTTTCAAGTTTATTCTTTTCCTTTCTTTTCTTTTATTTTATGAAGATGTTTAACATCAACTTTTTGTGTAACTAATTTTATTAGTAGGGCTAGATTGAAGCCCTAGTTATGTTTTGTTAATATTCAATATTAGTGCCTTTATGATGATCTTGTTATGATATCTAACTTGATTAATACCTAGTTTCATGAATTCCTCATATGTGTGTGCCTGATCAACATGTACATGTGGTATGGACTAGTTAGTTAAATCAATTTGGATGACTGAGTCCTAGGTTTAACATAAGTAACAAAAGTAATCCACACCGGGTTCTTGGGTTAACCAACATGGGGAACCGGGAGTATACACCCATGCCCTAGGCCTCATGTGTTTGTCGATTTCCACAAAATATATGCTTTCCTAGAGAACAACTTAGTATACCCCGTGCTAAATCCTTTAGGGAAGAAAAGAGTTAGAGTATACATCCATGCCTATCTCGTTGCTTAGGGAAATCTATAGCTTAAGGAGTATACACCCATGCCCTTAGGTTGACAAACATTAGATAAACATAACTTGATAAAAGCATTTGCATATTGATATATTAGCTTAATATAATTAGTGGTGGATATCAAAGTCCTACCTTTTTATCATTATCAATTTAAATCCAATCTTTTGTTTTATTTTACTTTGGGAATTGATTTTAAGACAAGATTCAGCAATCCTCGTGGGAATGACCCCGTATTTGAACATTATACTACTATGTTGACCTCGTGTACTTGCGTATAAAACATCAAGTTATTTGCCTATTAATTTAGGTAGGTAATTATGAACAACACCAGGGTGGCGCAGCCAACCCCAGGGCCATCAAGGGTGGCGCGGCCACCCCTAGACAACCTCGGCAAGGTCTGCGCCACCCCCGATGTGAATTGGGGTGGCCCCCAGAATCTCAGAGGGGGTGGTTCTCACAGTAATAGCTATTCCTCTATTCCTAGTAATAGCTATTCCTTTTCTTAATGGAATACCCAATCCGCGAACCAAACGAGCCCTTAGTAAATAAAGGTCACAGTTGAGTCTGGAATGAGCCCATATCCATATGTATAAATAAACATGTATTTGTGTTGGTAAGAAATTGAGGAGTTGCCTATATTATCACACCATAAAAGTATAGTTTTGGTTCCTGAGACGTATAAGTGTAATTCCAATGACAATCGTCTATAAATTTTAATGCAGAAAACTAAAGCTTTAATATGTCATAACTATCATACATGGTCTACCCAAGATATTACCCCTCCTCAGTAGGGTTGGCGCTGTCTCAAGAGACCTGTAGTACAATATCGGTGCCTAGGTTATAGTAACAGCCCGACTGATTCCAACCTTGTGTGGCCCACACTATTAATGATGTACATCGTATAGTAACCCACCAATTAAACATGGTTTCACCGGTCACGAAACAACAACTGGATCTAAGGCCCATATCACACACATTTGACCATAAAATCAAGTCTATATAGTAAGCACATGGCCATTATACCGTACATACCGGTGTACCATGTCATATGATGCATCTTGTTAATTAATTATTAATACATTTACCAAGGTGTATGAAAAATTAATTATACTCATAACATACGCGTGCTCAGTTAGATGACATATCACACGTATGTATGAAAAGTAGTCGTAAGTACTTACTTACCTCATATACTAGCTCAATTCCTCAGACATTTCAAAACCCCTGCTATAATGAAATATAGTTTATAATTATGTACAATACTATGGAGCCCATTCTGGACACTACTCAAAAGTTTTGGCTTATGGCGGAACATTCGGGTTCGAGGGCGAATGTTCAGTCATAATGAAAAGATCGTTCGATCAGATGTTAGAATGCATTCAAAGCTCCTATCCTCAAATTATCAAGTATCAAATTTTATCTTAGGCTCTTAATGAGTGTATCTAACATAACAAACCATAATAGCATACAAACCTAAGCAAACATTAAGTGTTTTTAAAATGTTTGAAAACCCTTTTATCTTTTTAAAGAGAATGATAACACAAACTCATCATGGTACCTTAAGACATTGAAAAAAGCATGAAAATCAGAAGAATAACATGAAAACCAACCGAGTCCATACGAGTTTACCTTGAAGATGGTAAACCACTCAAAAAACTCCTCATTCTCTCAGTAAAATCTCTTTTCACTTTAGGATCAGGGTTTCTGGTGTAGGCGTGGAGTTTGGAGAGAGAAGTAGGTAGTATTTATAGAGGGAAGGACGTGCCTTGGTCTAAAAATGTGGATAATAAGTTAAAATTACTTTTCAAATTGTCATTGAACGTTCATTACTATGTGTGAACGTTCGGTGTACTATTACACTTTAGTTCTAGGGTTTTAGGTTGAATGTTTGTTAAATGCCCAATTTGATCAATGAACGTTCGTAGTGGTCCCTAGGCGAATGTTCACACTAAGGGTTGGGCTTGAACGTTTGGCTGTCCCCCAACGAACGTTCAGTCAAAAGCTAAAATTGGGCTTGTGCTGTTTTTCGAATAAAATGTTTTTTCCAAAAAAAGTAGCACTTTTATGGTTATAATTAAAACTCTTTAAAATTAATGGGGCGTTATTGATTTAAAACAAGCGGTTCTTTTTAATAAATTCTCTTTTTAGGGTTTTGATATTTTGGGGCATCACACCACCACAGAGGATAACTTCTCTAGCGAGGAATATGAAGGTGATAATGTGTCTTTCCCATCATGTGAAGCCATTTTTTCTGTTCTGAACAAATGAAAAAGTATTTTAAACCCCAAATTGAAACCCTAATAATCCCAGTTCACAATTTTTGTACAAAATTTTAGGACTGGAAAGAATGAAGGAAGATGCATGATGTTGCACTTTGCGCCTCAGACCGCCACATTTCTCACACTTGCGTAGGTTAAATTTGAGTGGGTTTTTCTAAGCCGAAGCTTTGGCCCAAATATTTAAGTACATAAGCCAAAAGATTTAAGATTTACAATCAAATTCCTTAAAAGAAAGGGTCAAATACTCTTTGCCTGATATGCAAAATATCTACCTAAATTAATAGGTAAATAATTCTACGTTTTACCTGCAAGTGCACAAGGTCAACATAGTATTATATGGTATAAGTACAAGATCATTCCCACGAGGATTGCTGAATTTATGTTTAAAAATAAATTCCTTAAGTAAAACAAAGATTGATTGTTTAAGTGATGATAATAAAAGGTAGGGCTTTGATATCCACCACTAATTATATTTAGCTAATACAACAATATGACAATGCTTTGATCATGTTATGCATATCTAATGTTTGTCAACCTAAGGGCATGGCGTATACTCCTAGGCTATAGATTTCCCTAAGCAACGCGTTAGGCATGGCGTATACTCTAACTCTTCTCTTTTCTAAGGGATTTAGCATGATGTATACTAAGTTGTTCCTTAGTGTTCTATGGAAATCGGCAAACACATGAGGCCTAGGGCATGGCATATACTCCCAGTTCCCCATGTTGATTAACCCAAGAATCGCGGTGTGGATTCTTTTGTTACTTATGTTAAACCCAGGACTCGGCCATCCAAATTGATTTAACTAACTAGTCCATACCACATGCATATGTTGATCAGGCACACACATATGAGGAATTCATGCAAGTAGGCATTAATCAAGTTAAATAGCACAACAAGATCATCACAAGGGCGCCAATATTGAAATATTAACTAAACATAACTAGGGCTTCAATCTAGCCCTACTAATTAAATTAGCTACTCATAAAATTGATGTTAAACATCTTCATAAAATAAAATAAAAGAAAAGAAAAGAATAAACCCGAGACTTGAACTTCAAAAGCTCATCTTCTTCTCCTTACAAAGTATATCTATTCTAGAGGCTTAAGGGTCTATTTATAGGTTTTAGAAGTCCTTGACAAAGTAGTAAACCTAGGGATTTCGTAGGGTTTTGAGACCTATTACAATTGGGAGTCGGAAAGCCCTAATATGGAAAGAGGGACATTCTGGCCGCCACCTAATGTGTCTCCTGCACATGGGTGTGATCAATCGCAACCTGTGTGCGCTCGATCCCAGGTCTACGATCGATCCTTCTTCTGTCCTGCGCTCGATCGCTCCTGGCCTTATTTGTGTTTAATTCTCTCGGGTACTACGCTCAATCGCAGGTACCCTGGATCGATCGCAATATCAGGGAGCTCCAATCTTCTCCAAATTATCTAGATTTACTTCATTTTCTTCCAAAAGCCTACAAAAGTATAAAAAACACAAAAAGGAATTAAAATGACCTATTTAACTAAAACCAAAGGATTAAAACATGCAAGTTGAAGGCTTAAAATATGAATATTTTAGCACTTATCATTGCCCCCAAGGGTTTAAGACTTTCTCTTTTTCCCTCTTAGGGTTTCATTTTTATCAAAAGAGTTACCTGTAGTTTTCATAAAGACCAAAATGATACCTCCGTTAAAATTCCATCCAAAACTTAACAGAACGCTACGTCAGCACCAATAAGATGTCGCCACGTGTCAGTTAATTAATTTTAAAAAAAATTAATTGACTAACACGTGGCGACATCTAATTGGTGCTGACGTGACGTTCTGTTAAGTTTTTACGGAATTTTAAGGGAGATACCATCTTGGTTTTTATGAAGACTACACGTAGCTCCTCTGATAAAAATGAAACCTTAAGGAGGAAAAAATAAAGTCTTGAAACCCTAGGAGGTAAAAGAATATTTAACCCTTAAAAAAATCATTATTTTTCTACTTATGAAATTTAGATTTTGTTATTTTTACCTACAAATATAATATTTTGAAAAATTAAGATAAATTAGAGATTAATAAATGCAAAGATAAATAAAAAGAACAAAATTTCCGCTAAACAGCATTGGAAGAATTCCTTGAACCCAATTTATTAAGATGACACATGTCCAAAATTCATATAGAAATTTAAAATGAATGTAAAAATCACATATTTGGAACAAATACCATCTTAATAAAGTGAATTAGAAGAAAACTTTATCCATAATAAAATTGAATCAAGTTAAGGGGGGAAATTTAGAAGATCTTTATTTTAGATATTTCAAAACAAGGACCAATATTTAAACCGAACATGAATCAATATGGCTCATACCAAGTGAAGCTAATGCAAAGTGAAAAAAGTGGGCTCATTCATGTTAAAATATTGGGTTAAATACCCTTATGAGTAAACACAGAGTTAGTACCTTGGTCTAAATTTTGTAAAAAAAACTAACAGATCACCACTTCAGCCCAATCAAAACATGACATGTGTCCTATGTCCTAATAAAAAATTAAAATAATTATATATATATTAAGGGTTTGGCCGAAACCACCCCCATGACCAAAAGAGGGTGGTCGAGCTTTGTTCCTCGGCCATTATCACCGATACTGCCTTGGGCAACCAGCTTCGGCCACTGTTCATCGATTGACAGTCTACGTCTTCCAGCATAGTCCTGCAATGCCATTGGTGGTTGTCATTCACTGTTGTATGCCGACTATCATCACCACCATGTACGGTGGTTCACCGGCACTGCCAGATTCTACCTAAGCTCAAGATCTCATTCTCTTTTGCACCTCACCAAATTATTGCTCATTTGAGCTCACATCAAGTTTTGCTACACCCGCACAAGATCATTGTCCGCTTCATCAACTATTCTAAAAGTAGCTTATTGTATTGCTAAAAGTAGCATGCATGGTCCATAGCTTATAATTAGGGGAACAAAAAAAAAAATGAAAGAGAAAAGAAGAAGGAATAAACCATAGGAATGCCATTGGATGTAGAGATTGAAAGCAAATGATAAAAAGTATAGGAATCGTGGAATGTCAACAAGGAATTGATCATGTTTTATGTTGAACTTCATGTGATGAAAGATAAGGTTGTGATGCCAAGCTGCTTTATTCTTTGCTTACGAAAAGATTGAGGCCTTGTTGTCGCGCTTAAGGGCCAACCCCTTTTGCTGATAGGGTAGATAAATAACAGGCCATGGTTGGAATATGCACATGTTCGGCCTTCATCCTTATTATTCTCATCCAATTGATCAGATTCAATATGTGCTCATGGTGTCAAGGCGGCTCAATGGTAAGGCAAGTAGGCAAATTTGGCCTCCACCTAATTAAAGGCCCTCTAATTAATTTATTAAAGGCTCCTAAAAATAGGCATTTTATATTAAATTTTGTTGTCCTTAAGTCTCAATTTTCATTGAGCCGCCCCTAGTTTCACCCTTACGGAAAATCTTATAATTATGACTTGGGAAAACCAGCTCCTAGGAAGCAAAGAGGATATGGTTTTGCCACTACTTTTCAAGTGCAAGATATGCAGACCCCTCCAAATTGGCTCAACTACTATTTCTCAAACAATTTTGTCACACAATGACCATCTTAATTTGTGCCCTATAAATAGGGCTTCAATACACCATTCCTCTTCAACAAAGATGAAGGCAGATAAGTAAGAAATAGGACCAATATTTCAAGGAATTGGCTGTTCATGACTCTCCCTCAAGGGCTTCTCACCTGAGCCCTGCAGCAAAAGTTTTTTGCTTTTTAAAGGCAGCTGGGGTTAAGGACTTGAGGCTAGAAGCCTGCGGGGGGGACTGAAAAGGTTGTGCCTTGCTTGCGAGTGAAGGTATTGGTGTGTGTATGAAACCAAGGCATTTTCGTTGCTGATCACTCTCCCTCAAGGGCTTCTCACCTGACCCCTGCAGCTCAAGTTTTGCTTTCAAGGCAACTGCTTGGGTTTAAGGCTAGAAACCCGCGGGGGGAACAGAAAAGGTTGTGCCTTGTTTGGGAGTGTGATCATGAAGTTTTTGGTGCTTATGAAACCGAGGCATTTTCGTTGCTCGCTCTCCCTCAAGGACTTCTAGCATTGCCAAACACGGCAAAGCTTGAGGCCTTTGGCGAGAGTGGACAAACGGTGTCCTGACAATTTATGGGAATTGGCTACAACGGCGATTATGGTATAAATTAGGTGCACTGCCTTGTATTGCTTGGTTGCAATAATACTACTATTATTAATGCAAAAAATAAAAAAAAATTGAAGTGGTGCTTTGGAGTGGTTTAGCCACTTTCAAACAATTGATTTTTGGTGGCCGAACCACTCTTAAAAGGATAGGGGTGATTTGGCCACTCCCACAAACTATTATAGACCCGTTTTCTTTTCGTAACTTTTTGTACTGCTTTTTATATTGTATAATATTGTATGGGATCCTTTTTATACTTTCTATTTGCCTGTTTAATAGTTGCACCACATGTATATATAAATAATGTAGTTTTTTTTTTTTTTTTTGGCATGTATGATGTTATTAGTTAATATAATATCAAACTCACTAGTGTAGTTAACTCTCAACATTTGTTCATTTGTGATCTTAAGTGATGATCGAGTCCTTCACATGAAGGAGGTCCAAATGCACAAACCATATCAACGTGTTAATTAACTTATTCACAGACACTTGATTATTCAGAATTATGTAATTTATGTCATATTTTTAAAGCAATCCTTTTTATATTTGGACGGAGTTTCCGATTAGGGTGTTTAAATTTAACTGAAATTCAGACAGTCCACACACTAGGCTATCCCGGGCAAGTAAACCCCATAACTCTTATGTTGACTAAAATTGGAACATCCCAATGGTAGGATCACTACAAAAAAAACAAAATTTTTGCTGACTTACATTTTCTGACGTGTCAAGTGGTCTGACACGTCATAAAATCCTCTTGACGGGTCGGTTTTGACGTGTTTCAGGCGTTAAAATTATGGGTGTCAGAAACGGAAAATTTCTGACGTGTTAAATTTAACACGTCAATATTTTCTTACGTGTCAAAATTGGCACATCATAAAAATTTTCTGACGTGTCACTTTCTAACACGTCAAAAATTTTTCTGACGTGTCAAATTTTGATACGTCAGTAAATGTTTTTAATTGACACGTCAAGAAATTTAAAATTATTAAAAAAAAGTAATTTTTCTTTTTTAAAATTTTTTTCTGGATTTTTTTTTTCAATTAAAAACATTTTTTTAATTCTGGAATAGTACGTTTCTTCTCCCCCCAGCTCTCTCCCTGATCTCTTCCTTCCTCCATTTTCACTCTCTCCCTCTCTCTCTTCTTTCCTCAATTTTCACTCTCTCTCTCTCTTCTTTCCTCAATTTTCACTCTCTCTCTTCTTTCCTCAATTTTCACTCTCTCTCTCTCTTCTTTCCTCCATTTTCAAAAACCCAAACCCAAAAAATCTTCAAAAAATCAAAAACCCAAATAAAAAAATAAACCTTATCCTTCTTTGATCTTCTTCTCTTCAAATCAAAAATCAAAAATCTCTCAAATCAAATCAAAATAAACCAAATCAGGGCTTCTTCAAATCAAAAATCTCTCTTCTTCGATCTACTTCTCTTCTCCTTTTTTTTTTTTTTTTTTTTTTTCTTCAGCTTCTCTTCTTCGATCTTGTCTTCTCCTTTTTTTTTTTTTTTTTTGCTTCTCTTCTTCGATCTTCTCCTTCTTTTTTTTCTTTTTCTTTTTTTTTTTTTTCTTCTGTTTCTCTTCTTCGATCTTCTCTTCTCCTTTCGTTTTTCTTTTTCTTGATTTGCTTTTCTTCTAGCTTTGCTGCCGTGCAAAGAGATTGAGAGAGAAGAGGGAGATTGAGAGAGGGAAAGAAGTTTTGGAATTAAATAAGAAAAGTAGATCTGGGGAAAGAATAAATAATAAAAGAGGGAAAATTAAGTTGAATGTCCCGCTATTTTTTTTTCTTGACGTGCTAGTTTTGCACGTCAGAAACATATATATATAAACCTGATATAAAAATAAAAAAATAAAATAAATAAAAAATAGAAGGCATGGGCGATGAAGGCACATTCCTGACGTGCCACATAGGCACGTCAAGAATTTATATATATATAATAATAAACATGATATGATAAAAAAAAAATTAAAAAAAAAAAAAGATAAAAGAAATTCTGACGTGCCAAAGATGGCACTTCAGAATTTCTATTAACTAATTTTTTTTTTTTTTTTTTTTGGCAAATTCAAACTAAATAATAAGGTGATGGTGAAAATTATTAACAAGTGTAAATAAGATGAATGAAGATATTAATTCACTCAATAAGTAAGATGTGGTTAACCCACACTGATCTAATATTAAATAAAAATTTATTGACGTGCATGGTTCAAACCTAAAGGATATATAACATTTTCCTCGTTCGTTTGGAATCTGATTAAAATAATTAAATTAACATTATTCATATTGAAGTTTTGACACACACACACACACACACACATATATATATATATATATATAGGAAAATATCAAATTGTCATCGTGCCCGTAATATATATAACTGTTTGTTGTATACTAAAACAGCTTTGTAAAATGGTCCGATTGATTGACAAAAAAAGAAGAAGAAGAAGACGAGGAAGAAAGAATTCATGAAGAAGAAACCTAGTAGATGCAACGACAATTTCATTTCATCTTTCTTTGTTTTATCTACAAATAAAAGTGTTTTTTCGTGCAAAAAAAAAAAAAAAAAAAAAAAAAAAGACATAGGGCAAAAAACAGATTTTAATTTTTTAATTTTTATACTAAGCGAATGGAGAATAATAAATCAAAGAAATCCGGATCAGAAGGCCAAGAGCAACAATAAAGTTATTTAATAAAGATTTGGAAAGATTTTGAATCTCATTTTCATTTAAAATCCTTCCTAATAAAAAAAAAAGTTAAATGAAATATATATAATATAAAATAAATTGATATTAAAAAAAAAAAAAAAAAAAGATAAAAGAAATTCTTACGTGTCATTTTCATTATATCATGTTTATTTTATATTATATTATATATATAATATATATAAACATTATATTTACTGACGTGTCAAAGTGACACGTCAAAATTTACTGACTTGTCTAACTTTGACACGTCAGTAAATATTAAAATTATTAAGTTATGTAAATAAAAAGTTTTAAAATAAAATTGAATTCAAATTTACTTACGTGTCAAATATTGACACATCAGTAAATTCTGACGTGTTATATTCAACACGTCAGTAAATGTTGACGTGCCAATTTTGGCACGTCAAAAAAAAAAAATGTTGACGTGTCAACATTTACTGACGTGGCAAAAAATGAATACTGTTTGCCACGTTAAAATATTGCCTTTTTTTTTTTGTAGTGGATCCTTATTAAATTGGCACGTCAACATTTACTGACGTGACAAAAACTGAATACTGTTTGCCACGTCAAAATATTGCCTTTTTTTTTTTTTTTTTTTTGTAGTGTATCCTTATTCTTTACATCTACTTTCTTTTTCATTTGAAAAAAGATTGAGGAGTTCACCAAGTTGACAGACTACTTGTAAACAATTTGGACAACCTTATATCTAAAATATGTGACATATTAAAATAAATACAAAAACCCAAATTCCCAATTAATCTTATTCAGAGAATCCTTCAAATTTTACTTTTACTTTTGCTCTTCTCATGGTAGATTCAAGAAGTACACGTGCTAAGTAGTCAGTGGTAATCATAGAAAACGTCAAGCCAGAGCAAGTGGGAGGTGGGGTTTATTCTACATCGATTCAAGGTGGCCCATGTACTTTTTCCTCAGATGGTGACAAATTCCTTCTGAAATATAGCATCTCGAGTGCTTGCCTATACAATCCAAGAACTAAAAAGAACCGTCTCTTTTTCATCTTTCTTTTTCCCCCATCATGGAATAAAATAAGTGGTGGCCTTCATCAAGTTTACCATCGCTGCTCTCGGACTCGGACCGGCCACCAGCAGCTCAGCCTCTTCAAATGCTTAGACCACGTACACTTCTAAAATCTCTAGATATATGTACTAATTTTTTGACACACTTATTGTTAAATATAGGCTATTTTTCATTTGATATTTAGGTGTTGTTTGGTATAAACACCAGCCACGCCCAAACATTGGTCATGATTTGGTGAAAAAAAAAAAAAAAAGAGTAATGATTGATATATATATATAGAAAAGTGAAAAAAAAAATGGTATTGAAAAGTGAAAAAAGTTTTGTTTCATAGTGATTTTTTTATTCGAATAATTGTAAAAAGTTAATGATGTGATATTAAAAGTACTGATAATGTTTTAATGTTGATTTTTTTAAGAAAAAAAAATGAGGTAAAAGTATTTAGGGGTGGGAGGCTCTTTAACAAATCCCCTTAAAATCATATGATTTCCTTTCCTTATTCCCCTCATGAAATAAAATTAAAAGAAAAAAAAAATTGGTTCTACATTTTGCTGTCTTTGATTTTTTTTTTTTTTTAGGGAAATATTTCATATTTATTCATTGAAAAAATATCAAGAGCATAAAGCCTTTATATCATAGAGTATAAAGCTCTAATAAATCATAGCCAAAGCTATGCGGTTACAACGTAATAGAAACAAACATAAAAATCTTACAATCAAGTCCTATCTATGACTTCAACATCCGCTAACCCATGTCCAAACTTTAGTAATAGAACATATCTGCTTCAAGCAGACTCAATCTAATACATAAGTAGCCCATATTCTGAACTTTTATTTTTTCGGCTATAAGAGCAAAACCCTTACACCAAAACTAATTCTCCCCGACCTCTACGCCACCACAAAAACCTTTCACCCCAAAGATCGCTCATGAAAGCAGATTTAAGGAGAAGTCAAACCCTTATTAAAAAAAAAAAAAAAAAAAAAAAAAAAAAAAAAAAACACAATAAAAAAACCAGCAAACAACTACAATAGCTAAGGCAAGGGAGGCGTAGCATATTGGCTGGCACGTGGTGGACAAGATGGAGCTATTTTGCACTGATAGGCAGCTGAGGACCTAGGGAGCATGGTGGGCTGGCACGTGGCTGAGCGAAATCAGTTGAGAAAACTCGATCTAATTTTTTAAAACTAAATCTAAAGCCCAACTAATTTCGGGAATGCAAAGAACGATGCAGCATGGTAGAGGGTGGATGGAGATAGCGCAACATAAGCAAATTGATAGCTAGAGCAACTGGACCAGTAAAAAAACCAAAAAAAATAAACTTAAAAAAAAAAAAAAAAGGGGGAAAAACTTCAGAAAGCCACCCTGAACTTCCAGCCGTTTTGACAAGCACCCCTTGAATTTTCAAAACTTTTACTTAAGCCCCCTGAACTTTGGTTTGCTCTTACTTTGGACCCTTTTAACGTTAAAGTCAAATAATTTGACTTTTTATACCCATTTTACCCTCCTCCAAAACTATGTCGTTTTGTGTCCTAAAACTACAACACCTACCCAGTCCAAAATGACGTCGTTTTAGGCATTATTATTATTATTATTAAAAAAAAAACAAAAAAAAGCAAAATATTAAAAATAATAATAATAATAAAAAAATAAAAAGAAATCAGGGTGGTCAAACCACCCCCATGGCCAAGGGGGTGGTCCGGCCACCCCCTTGGCCAAAAAAAAAAAAAGGGGGATTGGGTGCATTTGGGGGTGGCCGGACCACTCCTAAGGGGCTATGGTTGTTTCGGCCACCCCATACCGACCGTATGGGGTGGCCGAAACCACCCCCTTGGCTATGGGGGTGGTCCGGCCACCCCCAAATGCACCCCCTCCTTCCCCCCCCCCCCCCCCCCCCCCCCCTTTTTTTTTTTTGGCCTTTTGGGGGTGGCCGGACCACCCCCATGGCCAAGGGGGTGGTCCGGCCACCCCCAGACCGGCTAGGGGTGGCTTCAGCCACCCCAATTTCCTTTTTTTTTTTTTTTTTTTTTTTAATATTACGCTCAAAACGACGTCGTTTTGGGTTGGGTGGTGATTTAGTTTTGAAGCACAAAACGATGTAGTTTTAAAGTCCAAAACGGCGTAATTTTGGTTGAGGGTAAAATGGGTATAAAAGTCAAATTATTTGACGTTAACGTTAAAATGGTCCAAAGTGAGAGCAAACCAAAGTTTAGGGGGCCTAAGTGAGAGTTTTAAAAATTTAGAGGGTACTTGTCAAAATGGCTGGAAGTTCAGGGGGGCTTTATGAAGTTTTCCCAAATAAAAGAAAAGAAAAAAAAAAAAAAAAAAAAAAAAAAGAAGAAGAAGAAGAAAAGAAAGGAGGAGGAAGAAAGAAGAGGGGAGTGGGGAGGGGGCAAAGAAGAGCTCCCCACAGTTTAGGGCCGGCTAATAGGAGGCCCTTTCTTGGATTAAATATTATTGATGTTTCGTACTAGAGAAGTCAAGGGTCTCTTTCTCTTTCTCTCTCTCTCTCGTGCATAAAAAAGAGGCCAAGAGGTGAGAATTAAAGTTGAGTCAACGAATGCGGCCGAACAGTACTACTGCCCCGTCTAACCATAGCATTCCACCACATATACCTTACGCTTGTTACTCTCACCACAAGGACAAGAAAAAAAAAAACAAAAAAACCCAAGGACAAAACAAAAAAAAAAGAGAGAAGTGGGGAGTTAATGAAGAGGTTTTGAGGTAGATTAATTGGTCAACCTGCTTCCCGTCCAATGTACAAGCTAGCTGCTGTTCCGTGTGCTTTATTACTTTTTTTTTTTTTTTTTTACTTTTCTTGCGTTTTGCATCTCATTTTATTTTTTGTGTTGCTTGTTTGTTTTGTAAGTTTCTATCTCCCAGCCCTTTGCCGTTTGTGTAGTCAAATTTGTGTTGGTTCATCCTTATACTTTAATCCCTACATCGGATTATGACAATGCATTTTTCGACTTCAATTTCATTCTAAATTTTGTTGTTAGTTTCAAGTGGAGGTTTAGATAGGTTCACCTTAATATGTATGCATCTTGCTTTTGTAACCGTCATGTGCACTTGGAAAAGAGACGGAGAGCATGACTAACAATGGACTCAATTTTCCAATTGCATAGAGAATCTATGTTGAGCAAAGCAAATGTGACATTAAGTAGTCTCTCTCTAAAATAATATTCTTCAAGCCCAACAACAAGATCACATGGGAGAATTTGTATGTCCAAGTTAAAGTCATGAGTAATTCTTATAAATTAATATTGGGCGTGCAACACTCTTGATTGCGGAAACATAATTTACCATAGAACTGCTGCTCATTTACCATAGAACTGGAGCAGCAGATAAATTTAAACCTTTTTTTATTAATTATATACATACAAATTCATCAGAGCTCTAATCAATTGTAAACTATCATGAGCACTACTATAAAGAATATTTTTTAAATATTCTCACAATAACATCATATCATATTTTATACCTTATGCTTTACTGTTGTCTTGCTCGAGCTCTGATCCTTGTCATTTTTGCCTTGTTGTCTTTTCTTTGTAAATAAAGTTTACAAATTGAAAGATGAGTCCACAGGATCAATAAATAAGAAATTAAGCGGGTGCTATGACTCTCTGAATATTTCATAACTCATTTAAGAACATACAAAAAACAACTTTGTGGAAACCATTGCATTCTTTTCTGAATATATTTCCTTTACAAACAAATGACATTTTCCAAAAACCATGAAATATTCTGACTAAATATTTATTTGTAAATATTTTCCGCAAACCATCTCTTTGGTAAATATATTTCGTAAACCCAACTTTTGTCGACATGCTTTCTTGGAAAACAATTCCCTGTAACATCAAAATGTATCTGTAAAATACTTTGTCATCTCATAGAAAATATTTCACTTTGCTAGAAAACTATTCTAAAAAATAGTACATTTCCCATAAAATTTTGTTAAGAAGTAGCTTATGTGGTATATTTTCTTACTTTATTACTTGTACCATCCTTTATTTTCTTTCCTTCTTTTACGAGTTCTTTATGTTGTCATCTTGTACTATAAATTCCTTTTTCTTTCTGACCTCTTTAACCCCAAGAACATAGGTTGTGTGTCTTGTGCATCCACTCTCATCATCGAGGACCGGTCCATGCATTCCCTCTCTTTGGTAGCGCTTATAAGGCTTAGCCCTCTTTGCTTAGGGCTACCGGTTAAGAATGTATGTATTTAAGTCATGTCAAATACTTAGGATCATAATATACTACCATAGTTTACAGCTAACATTCATAGTAGCTAATTTTATCGACACTGATCGAATGGTTGCATTTTCTCTTTTAGTGGCTCCACTTATCAATTAGTATTTAATAACTTGACACTATGTTCATACACAGTATCAAGGCATTTAAATTCAACCTATAGGTCACCCCTTAGTAACTCGACTACAAAGACTCAACTCATTCGATCATATACTCCTCAAGTTACATCTTATCCCATACTAGATCTGGTACCAAATGGTCAATCCTTAGGTAGAACTTACCATTGAAAACCGCCTTGCGATGAGAAGCCAAGTTCTTAAGAGGTTATATATATACACATGCTTAAAATTGTACTTAAATCATGTGAAATACACTAACAATCTATTTTTGCTGATCTTGATGCCCTAAATATTTACCCATTCGCTCTTATCTTAGAAGGATGGGAGACAAGATTTCTATACCCAAAACAAATAGAAATGGGGAAATCAAATCATTATGTGTGATACCTCTCTTTTGAGTTAAAAAGGTTTAAAGGACTTCCATTTCAAAAATGGAATAAGTTAGTTTATTTTGGCTCATTCGGTGATATGTTTGTTATAAGTTGAAAATTAGGTTTAGCAAGAAGAATTGAAGAAAAGATCCAAGATCTATCCAAGATCTAGAAAGCCAAGATACATCCGATTGATGGGAATGAACCCATAGAGATCCTTGAGGGTTATTTTGGCAAGGGAACGATGATGAAATTGAATGCTCAGCTTCAACTGTTTTAAGCTCAAGGAGATCCTGCTCCTCCAATCATTCCCGACCCACAAGCTGTGTCTTCCTCAAGGTCATCTTCTTTAGAGGTAGCAAATCAATTAAATGCCATCATTGGGCTACTCCAAGCTTAAGGCCAGAGTATCGATGCTATCAACAAATGTCTTGGGGAAATGGAGAAAGATGTGGAGCAAGTCAAAAACAATGTCAAGACTGCTCTTCTCCACCTTCTCCTTGAAGATCAACGGCATCTTGTTTCATGATTGTTTTGTTTGTATTGTTTTGAACTCTTAAATGTTATGTTATTATTTGGTGTTTCTTGAACTCTAAATTCTAGTGAACTATTTGCGCTTCATTTTGTCCTTCTATGACTAAAAAGGGGAGTTTATTTATTTACTCATTTTCATGTAATATTTTGTCCCCAAATGGCCAAAGGGGGAGTTTGTTATATTTTTGCTGATTCGGCCATATGTTTGTAATCAGTTGAAAATGAGGTCTAGCATGAAGAATTGAAGAAATCAGGATGTTCGGACACCCAGAAGATAGGTTCGAACTGCAATTCCAGAGACAACAACAAAGACAGACGTGTCCGAACAGGGTGTGAACACATCCGGACACTGTTTCTCGAGACCTCATTTGAGAAGACATGTCTGGACAACCAAAAGACATGTTCGAACATGATTTCCAGAGAGATCAAATTGCAAGACATGTCCAAACAGCCAAAAGCATTGTCCGAACATGATTTCCAGAGACTCTTATTTACAAGACATGTCCATACATGATTTCTAGAGACTCCTATTTACAAGACCTATCCGGACATATTGGGAACATGTTCAGACTTGAATTACAAAGAGTTCAATTTACCTTGGATGTCCGGACATGGTGATGTCATGTCCAGACATGCTAGGGTTATGTATTTGTAACCCTAGCCGTGTCTAGACATGTACTTAACCTTGTCCAGACACAGCCGCTTGTTAACTGCCGTGTTGTTTTGCTATGTATAGCATCTATGATGTACATTTGAATGTAGGTATTCAATGAGCGAATACTGTAAGGTAAGAAAGTGATTGAGATCTAGAACGTGAGTGACTTGTCTCTCTTAGAGTGTAGGTTGTGCCTTTCATACACAGATTAATGAGCAACACATGAAGTCAATCGGAGTTCTGGTGAAGGAGATCACATAGAAGAAACTATCCATAGGTTATAGAAGAACTACTGTGGTAGCGGACAAGTGGGTCATTTGTCTAGTACACAGGATTGTCAAGTACAAGTTTTATATGTTTTGACATTGTGTAAATTCTTGTTTTTCTAGAATGAAGTGATTTCCTAGGTTTAACTTCTCTGAAGAAGTTTTACATTTAGAGAGTTTTCTAAATGGTTTCATTTTCGTAACCAAATATCTGTGTTCTTTATTATTAATTGTATGTCTGACTATTTGGTTGACTATTTTATGTTAGGTCAGATCTAATTCCGCATATTATTTTGTTAAACATCTATTCACCCCTTATAGGTGTAGATTGGAGTCAATTTGGTTTTTCAGAATAGGTTAGGCTTGATAGATATGCATTGATGAACCCAATTGATACAGGTCTCTAAACACAACTTTTTCATTACCGCTACAATATAAAGCTATATTCCATTTTATTGTATGTCTTTTTCATGTCAAACTTTAAAGTCCTAAAGCCTTCTTTCCCTCTTTTATGTAACAAAAATGGTGTTATATAGTGAATGAATATTCCGCCTTTGTTATATCTAACTAATTTTTTTTGTTGGGTAAACATTAGGATATGAGTTCGACTCTCGCAAATAAAATTTTCATGCCTAATTAGTGTAAATTACCTTGAGGCTCGATATCTTGATGAAACTCGGTCAGACTATGTTTCAATTGGGCCTGAGAAAGCACATGTGATTTCCATTGTATAGGCCACTCCTATCATTGGATCAAAGCGGACAAGTGCTACTATAGTTACAACTAAATAGAGTAATCATTCTAGTCGTTCTCTCCTAGCTTTTTTAACTAGAACAACAAAAAAATAGTTATTTTTGTCTTTTATTAAACTAGCTAGCTACTTCGTCTAATCTTTTTTGGGAGGTAGATAAACTTGGTAAGTACATCTAGATGCATGTGAAACTTATATTTATTTTTGTGTATATATATATATATATACATTCAAAGTGTGGCCAAACAAGCTGTTTTAATCACTTTTCAATATTCATGCATAGTAATTAGCCCCTCACAACTTGCAAACATCATTTCCACCTAATTAAACGAAAATTAACATGACCAACATAAAATAAAATAAAATAAAATAACGAGATAGCTAGCTAGCCTTCTCACACCTATGAGTCTATGACCAACATAAAAGGTATATATATATATATCATCATCATCATTTGGTGTATGCATGAGCTTTAATTAGGATAATACATGAGTATTGAGTAGGTGTAGGTGCCCGGTATTTCAACAAATTAAAGGCAACTATTTGATCGGGCACTACCACCATCGACAGTGAGGGGTAAAGTAGTGGGGGAGTGGGTGCAGGAGATCAGTGGATGGTAACCACAGATGTTGCATGCATGTGATGACAGTGTTACACATGACCCACATGCCTGCTTTTCTCTCGCTCTAACTTTGCTGAGAAATGCAACCATTTCAAGTATGTCTGATGTGCTCCTTTTATAACCTTAAATAGACAAAGTGGGGTGTGGGAGACATCTGTGAGATAAATCAATTCTCACTTTTACGAATACCAGTGAAAAGAATTACATGAGGAATCCTTTCTCTCTTCCTTACCTACCTTCTTGTTTGTGCATGCGTATGTGGGGCTTAGCTATTAATCACCTGTAGGACCCCAAAAAAAAGTAAGTTTATGGGGGTCTAACATATATATATATATACATCTAACTCCCAAGTCAACCCAGCCCAGTCAATCATAAAATTAGCACTTCTTTATGTATACACCTTTGATTTGTAATCCCAAATCTATCGTTTGTGTAGCAAACGATAGATTTGGGATATTTTAGTCTTTTTTTCTTGTCAAGATTCAGACTTTAAACCTCTAGTTTTAATAAAAGTTAAATCACAATTTATTTTAAAAGTTTAAACTGATAAAAAATAATAAATTTAATTATTTGATTAACACTTTTAACAAGTATGAGATGAATTTGGCCTAGCCTTTGACTTTACATCAAATTATGCTTTAATAATCAATCATAAAGGTTTTGAATGTTTTTAGGAGCTCGCAGTGGAAGCACTAGCAAGGAAGCTGCCGTTGAAAAAAAAAATGTTTAATATGAAAAGCAAACCAGAAACTAATGGATTCTATCTATTTAGTGTCCTCATAATCTTAATATTAGTTATTAAACTTGGACTTAGTTAAAGAAGCTGAACCTGCATGGATCAAGATCAAGACAAAAAGAAAGCCTCCAAAAATAGATATGGGTGGCATTATAAAAGCATCATGATCAACACACGAGATTCTCAATGCAAATCTCTCCAAAAATCCTCCTTTTCGGACAAGTCATATATAGTTTAATTAGACATTTCCCAACCTACATTAATTATAAACGTCTTCTCTGCTAGCTACATTAAGCAAGCTCTTGATTCTTCTCCACAACCCTCACTCCATTTGCAGATCTGAGCACATTGGCCTGTTTCAAAACACAAACGAGTTAAAAACATCAAAAAATAAGAGAAAAAATAAAAGGGTTTCTGACTTTATTTACCAAAAACTGAAAAATCATGTATATATGATAGAGAGATTACCTGATCCTCAGTAATTTCTACTGAAAACCCATCAACAATGACCAAAGATAATATCTTCTTGTAGCTGCCGGGCTCAAGGGCTCTTGCCAGCAGCTCATCATGCTTCTTGCTTAGATACAAATCAAGCTCATATGCCCCTCTCTTTGTTCTACAAAAAACATGACATTAGCGATTCATGGTTAAGGAAAAGAATTATAAACTATTATTTCTCCAAAAAAAAAAAAAACAGCAAAAGAATACACACATATATATATATATATATAAAACATAATGTAAGCAGAAAACGGACCGATCAGCTCGAAGGCGCTGGTATTCAGGATCATAGTTCATGAAAACAAAGTAAGACTCACAGCTTTCTGCACTTCCCATCTCCATTCCTTGCTTTCTGCTTCTTCCAGTTTTGGCTTTTGAATCATCTGCAATGGGTTTCAGGTCACATGTGGAGGCTATTTATGCATGAAAAGCAGTATGACTTTTGAACAGGACGAGTGGCCCACATCTCTAGTCCCTGATATTAAAGAAAAATGTTATTTATTAAATTTTTATACAACAATTGGAATGAAATGATAGTAAAAATAATATATATATATTTTAAATTTATTGTGTTTAAATTGTGTAATAATTGTACAGCAGTCTACTAAAAAGCATTACTAGATAATAAATGAGATTTCAACTCTATTTGGAGACTTCAGAGAGGGACATAGAAAAATAAATTCAAACTTCTAATAAGTTATTCAAATGCCCCTACTTGGGAAATAATTAATTTTCTAGTGCAGCTTGGTCAAGATTAAAAGGCACCATGATATATATAATTATATATTTTTTCTTTTGTGGAGGTGACTGGTGAGGAGCTCTAAGATATCTTAGGAAGTTTCATGATTCACACTAGTTTCCCACCTAGGGTTTGAAGCATTATCATAGAAAATGCAAAGCACATACTCAGCTATGGTTATGCAAAAGTCAACACCAATCTATTGGCCTCTCAAAAAAATAAACACTTAACTATTGGGATGACATAATTGATTAATGTTTCTCGGATGCAGAAATTAATTAGGTGTTGATTATACATAGGGAAATAATTAGTGACGACATCTTCGCAATAAATACAGATTATGATAGAAAATTGCTGAACAAACTTTATTCTTTTCCTTATGAATCTCCTCTTCGAGTTCATGTTAATTAGAATATTAAAGGATGGCGGTCTCAACCCACACTTATTGAGAAAAAAGTATTAAAATATTAATTATAAATGATTAAATTTATCAATTTTTTATTATTTAAATTTTCAGAAAAAAAAAAAAAAAAAAAAATTGACAAGTCCGACGCCGCACAAAAAAAAAAAAAAATGATCAAAAGGGGAGGGGGAATTCAATGAAACTCCACATCATTTGGTATATATCTCTTTGGTAAAATATTTCGTACTCATAACATTTCTCATGTAAATTTGTTAATAAAGAATGAAATACCATGTATTTAATATAGGAATAAAAAAATGTGAGTAAGATATTCTGTTAGGAAAAATTCTACACATATTTTCACTGTCACATTCTCTGGTACATATATATATTTGATGACGTGATGTGAACATTATGATTTAATAGTAATTTTTATTGCCACATTAAAGTATATAAGAGTGAAAATAGCATTTTTCATTAGGTTAGAATGAGTGAGGAGCAAAAGATGCACTATTGGGCATATCTTTGTAGTCACTCACCAGTCTGATGAGTGACATTGCAAGAAGGAAAATGGATTGTGGCGAGAAGTTAGCGAGCCTTGCTTTGTCAGTTTCCTTCTGAGCCTGCTTTGTCTTTTTTTTTCGTCCAAGTTACTTCATTGGCCAAATAGGTGCCCCTACCTCTTACTGTAAACCCAGGACTACATGTCTTGGTATGACCAACTTACCTTATTCCACTGCGCTAAAAAAACAAAGAAACGTGCCTTCTATACCTTTATATATATATATATATATATATATATGTGTGTGTGTGTGCGCGCGTGTGTGTGTATTTTGAAGCATATTTGTCGATGGTCGGGTTGATGACTAAACTTCTCCCGCAAAAAAGATAGAGGTCATCAAAAGATTGCTTGCTCAAAAAAACCTTGGATTCTCCAATGCTGATGTAGCGTGACATATGGGGCTGCAACGAAGAACACTAATAAGTAGCGGATAAATACTTATAGATCTTGATTCTATCGATGATCTAAGAAATCTTCTTAACAAAATTAGGTACTCTCTAAGTTTTGAAGGAATATAGAAGAATAAACTCAACTCTGAGTAATTCTCATTAATAAAAATTAATAATCAACATAAAATGATAAACTAGAGGTTATAAGCATGTATTTATAACCTAAGACTCCTAAACCTAATAAAACATGATATAAATACCCCCAAAACCCTAAATCTAATAAAATAACTAAATAAAAACTCTCAAAACCCTAACCCTAATAAAATAACAATATAAAGTTCGTTTAACCAAATTAAAACGCCGAGAATAACATAATGGTCCCACGTGCACTCGATCGCAGGACGCGGGCGATCGATCGCACTTCCAGAGGCCTAGTGCGCTCGATCATGCGATCGATCACATTCACTGAGGGACTCAAGCGCAGTTGCTTTGGATCGTGTGCTCGTGCGCTCGAGCGCAATGCCAGACACCACAATCGTTATCCAATCTGCATCATTCTTCCCTGGTTGGAGAGAATTCGTCCTCTAATTCGGCCAGTTCTTTCCACGGTCCTTCCGATGCCCCGTCAACTCATTTCATTCGCCCCTTCCCAATAAGGCAACACCCCAAAATAAACGTGATGCTTCTCTTCAACGAAATACCTTGATGGTTGTCATGAAAGCCCCATACACCATTTGACAATACTTTAGATTTGTTGTTCTTCATTCGTTCCTTCTCCCTTTCACGTGCCATGAAGATACTCAAGAATGGGTTAGTCGTAGTTGCCCTTGTGAATAAATAATTCTCCTCAACTGCATAGAGCTCACCACAATCATTATTAGGAGAATTTAACATAATTTCAACACCAAGGAAATTAACATAATCATCCTCTTCACCATTAAAATTAGGCACTTCAGCTGAAAAGTCGTCATCAACCTCTTCATAATTGGCACTGTCATCCTTTTCATAATCAGTGATATCATCCGTGGGCTCTTCATCTTCCAATTGGTAATCTTTGTCGGGCTAGAGGCAACCAAACTTGGGATGCAACCCATATTCTTCATACTCTTCCTCTAGGTCGGTTGCCAAAGGTTCTTCAATTGGATCTTCCTCATTGATATCATCATCATAGGTTGGTGGGGAATCCCAATCCACAAACCCTTGTGAAGGATCTTTAACATCTTTATGCTCAAACTCTTCATTAAGGATCTCAGACTCTTGGAACTCCTCATCAACAGGTTCACCTTGCTCCTCCACATAATAGATTGGGTCGATGGAGTTGAGGTTGGCGAGTAAGGGTCAAATTGGCCCGTTGTGGACTCTCCGCCTAACTCCATGTTTCCCTAAACACCTATTTTTTGGTAGGACATTTTTGTTTTCTTTATCACAGCTATAGACCCTTGTCTCCAATTTTGTGACTATCGGCCCATGGTATACTTATGTGGCAAAAAAGCGACTCGTATATGTTTCAATAGTTTCTCCCAACTATTGATATTTAATTTTCCTTGCCACACCCTACTTTGCTTCAATTGTTGCCACCACATAGCAACTCTTCCCCAGAATGTATGTACCACCAAAGAGACTCGTCGTTCATCGGGCACACCATTGAATTCAAGCACCTCTTTAACAGCTAACACCCAATCCGGAAATTCTTCGGGTTGTAGATCCCCTTGGAATTCTGAAATAGTGAGTTTGAATCTACTCACCCGCCGATTGGCATGAGATTGCGCAAGGTGCTGACGTATGTATGTTCGGCGCTTCGCAAAAGGATTTCTAGATCCATTCCCTTTGTGACCACATAGGTTGGATATTCTGGTAGTGAGGTCTTCAATTTGATCCCTCAGAGCCTTGAATTGACCCTCCAAGTGTTGCCAACATTTAGCGATAGATTTGCCTTCTACCTCCATGAATTGCGGTCTTGGTTGGCAACGACAACCGTTCGGCCCACCACCCATATGCCGTAAATGAATTGCCAGCTGCTCCTTACGTGTTACCTCCGTGTGCACGTGCACCTCATTCATGTTAGCAAAACGGTCACTCCTCCCCATTCATGGAAAATAACTGAGCTCTGATACTAACTTATGCAACTTGACTTAGTAGGCTGCAACGAAGAACACCAATAAGTAGCGGATAAATACTTGTAGATCTTGATTCTATCAATGATCTAAGAAATCTTCTTGACAAAACTAGATAAACTCTAGGTTTTAAAGGAAAATAGAGAAATAAACTCAACTCTGAGTAATTCTCATTAATAAAAATCATTAATCAACATAAACTGATAAACTAGAAGCTATAAGCATGTATTTATAGCTACAAGACTCCTAAACCTAATAAAACATGACATAAATACCCCCAAAACCCTAAACCTAATACAATAACTAAATAAAGACTCTCAAAACCCTAACCCTAATAAAATAACAACATAAAGTTAGTTTAACCTAATTAAAATGTAGAGAATAACATAATGGTCCCACATGCGCTCAATCACAGCACGCGGGCGATTGATCGCACTTCCAGAAGCCTGGTGCACTCGATCATGCGATCGATAGCATTCACAGAGGGACTCAAGTGCAGCTACGCTCGATTGTGTGCTCGTGCGCAGTACTAGACGCCACGGCTGTTATCCAATCTGCATCAAATGCTTACCTAGAGTACTAGCAGAAGATGCTTTATATGACATTCTCTTCTTTATGTTTAGGAAAAATTTCAAAAAAACTACAAAAACCTACTCACATCAGAATCCCTATTTTTAACCAACTCTCAATGGTTGCTACAGTGTTTCCCAATGTGTAGGAAACCACTTTTGGTTCCCTATACATTATTTTAGTGTAAACATTTCTTTTTTCTCTTTCTTCTTTCATTTTTTTGTCTTTAATTGGAGATTGTATTGGGATTTTGTGAAAAAAGTGAGGGTAGGTAGGGAACTTTTATTTTGTAAATAAATAATATTTTAATGGCATAGGGAAAGGTAAGAAAAACTATTGTGAAATATATTTTCATATGGAAGTAAAAAGTAGTTTTTTACCATAAACTTAAGGAAAATCAAAGAGAATCTGCTGCTAGTGCTCCAAGTTACTCTAGGCTTCCAAGGCTAATTAGCTTAATTTGTAAGAACACTTGGTAAGAGTACTACTAGTTGTTTATGTTAATTTTTTTTTTATTATTTATTTTTATGTTAAAATAATGTTAAGGGAAAGCAATAGTGTTACCCAAGATTCCCTTGCTGTTCGATCTCTTGGTTTAGGGAATACCCAGGGAGCCTGACTTTTTAGGAGTTTTTCCTATATTTAAGAGAATAAGATTTAGGAAAACTGCTATTAGTGCACTAATTAAGGTCTTCCTTCAAGAGAATAAGTTTTAGGAAAACTGCTATTAGTGCACTAATTAAGGTCTTCCCTCCTTTTATAGGTCTATCTTTTCTAACATTACTCTTTAGGGTTTTATGGACTCATGCCTGTAGCTTGTTATTGACGTAAAAATATCCTCCTAAAAATATCGGAAATGGCAACCTAGTGTGAGCACACAATTGAGTGAGTTGGGAATAAGAAAATCGATTGTGGAGCGTTTCACCTAAGTGAGGGTACATTCGAGTCCCAGGCCACTAGGCTAGATAGTCGAGTTTGGTGTTGGTATGGGCATCTCTTGGAAATTCTTTGATTTGGATATACTTTGAGAGTTCTATGAACTTCTTCAGCAGTCGAGCCTTAGAGGCCTGTCGTACGTAGTATGGCCCTCTAATATTATATACACCACTAATATATTCAGACCCTTTGATCATTCTTCATATGATAAAGATTCCTAAACCGGATACATAATCTTTTTATTTAAAATTTTCTCCCACACGTACGTGCGTTTAAGGATTATTAACAATTCACTAAGCATGAATTATGTTTAATTAATTCCTAATCCATTTGCCTGCATATCTTATTTATACCTATTAATCTCACCCAACAGTTAACACGTCCCAGAAGATATCTTTTATCAGTTTCAATTTTAAGAATAAATAATAATTTATTATAAAATCATAATAGATATATGAATTAATTATTATTATTACTTAAGAAGAAGAAAATATTCGATTTCATTTCATCAATGATACCTGCAAGGCTGCAAAGAGACAAAACCTGTGCACGTGAGCGTCTGCTTGGAAGCTGCAACTTGCAGAACAGTGTTGGGTGGGTCACCAGCATCTACAACCTCCACGTGTCAATCAATGGGGGGCGGGACGGTGGGGGGCCTCAAAGTCAAGCGATCTAAGAGGGTCACAGATTCACAGTACAGTCGGGAGTGTGCGTGGATTTTAATGGGAAAGCGTACTGGTGTGGTACCGGCAGCTGTCAGTCACATGGCGGGTCCCCATGACCCAAAACAGCCGCTGATTCGCTGAATTACTTGTTCTTTTTTTCTGGGGTCAAAAGAACCCACACGTGAGATGATGAACAGTCTTAACCATAATGCAAAGAGTGATCATCGTTCTTTGCATTTGTTTTAATCACAAAGGTATAAATAACACAGCAGACTGCAGCACTTAGTACAAGGGAATCAAGGATAGGATCCCTATGCTTTATGCGATTTTCATATTTTAAAATTTAGCTTTTTTGTTTGATGAATTCAAAAGCCAAAACCCACAACCATGGACTATGACAAGAGAGAGATATAATGGTATTTTGTCTTTGTAAATTAAAATCTATAGGCGAAATGATAGGTCAAGAGCTCAATAAACAATGTAAGTTGGTGCTAGTGTGTGTTTGGCGAAGTGAGCAATTTAAATGAGAGAACACTATAAAATTTAACAACGGTAACGACATGATTGTATTATAGATACTAGATTGTCATCAACTTTAATATAAGCCCTTCCTTCATCACTTTCAAGTTTGGTGACTTTCACCCATCATTAAGTTGGTGGAAGTTGTGTAACCAATGGTTTGTCTCTTTCTCCAAGTAGGAGAGGTTTTTTTTTTTTTTTTTTGGCTTCAACCGACTTTCACTCTCTCCAAGTTCTATTTGGTTTAAGAGACTTTTCTTTAAGTTCAATTTGCTTTGGATTCTCATCATCGACTCTGTGCAGACAGAACACCAGAGAAAAAAGGGTGTGGTAAGCACTATAACATCAAAAGGAATCCGTAGTAGTAGTAGTGTGCCGCAGAGGTTGCGCTTTGTAGTGTGGCAGTTTATTCTTAGGTTTGGATGAGCCAAAACAAAATATTGGACATTGTTTTGTTCTTCCATACCCCAAAACTTGAATTACATTGTCTCCAATGTGTGCAAAATTGAAAAACAAGAATAAGAGGATAAGAATACCTGAATGAGCAGATGTGGAGCATATCATACCCCCAAACTTGTATGCAAAAACACATGTCCTAAAAAATAAAAATGATACTCCAACCAAAAAACAATCAAATCAACACATTGTTGTCAAAATATAATTAGACTACAAAAGAAAAAAACAACAATGAAGAAAATAAACCTGGATGGAAATCATGTACCCTGATGGAGGAGGACACTAGTGCACAGGGCATGCACTTGAGCCTATGAAGTCTGACTCATCTAGTCAAATATATGGGATTCGCCAAGTCAACGTAATCCACATCCTTGATGCACCCAGTGCTCTCTGACCCTTAAGTTTAAATTTGAAGCACCAATCTTTTCTTCTCTTGGACTAAAGAGAATAAATTTTAGGTAATTCATAATATCCGCAAATCGAGGTAGATTACTCTTAGTACTCTCATACAATTTCTCATCTGAAAGAGAATCATGAACTGGAATAAAATGAAGAGAATACTCACGTAATTTTTCTACCTCGGTGGTCTCGTTTTGCTCTTGAGACTATTCTCCTAGCCTCTTGGTAAGTCATAAGCAATAATGATCGGGAGAGCGTCGTTTGTCTCTGAAGATTTTAGAATACCAAGAATAGGGGCTTGGGGCTCATATGGTGTTTCAAGAATAGGAGTGGATGATGAAGGAGCCTCAGTGCTCACTTCCTCGCCTTTTGCTTGATGTAGATCCCATGTGGCCTCAATTTGTATTGTGTCAAATACTACCTAAATTAATAGATAATATTTAGTACGTTTTACTCGCAAGTGCATAAGAATAAATGATAATATAGTACAACAAGTACGAGATTGATCTCATAAGGATTGTTGATTTTATTTAGAATTGATTAAAAATATCAAGTTGTCACTAAATTAATATTATGAAAAAGAAATAAAAAAGATATAAAGATAAAGTAAAGGTAGGGCTTCGATATCCACCACTAATTATGCTCAAATAATATAACAATATGCCAATGATCTAATCATATTATGAATACCTAATGTTCGCCAACCTAAGGGCATGGGTGTATACTCCTTAAGCTATTGATTTTCCTAAGCAACGAGTTAGGCATGGGTGTATACTCTAACTCTTTTCTTTCTTAAAGGATTTAACATGGGTGTATACTCCTGGTTTTCCATGTTGATTAACCTAAGAATCCGGTGTGAATTTCTTTTGTTACTTTTATTAAACCTAGGATTCCGTCCTCCAAATTAATTTAATTAACTAGTCCATACCACATGCATATGTTGATCAGACAAACACATATGAGAAATTCAAGAAAATAGGAATTAATCAAGTTAAATATCAAAACATGATCATCACAAAGGCGCCAATATTAAAATATTAAATAAAAATAATTAAGGCTTCAATCTAGCCCTACTAAGTAATTTAGTTACACATGAGTTTGATGTTAAACATCTTCATAAAATAAAATAGAAAGGAAAAGAATAAACCTGAAACTTAAACTTGAAGAGCTCCAATTCTTCTCCTTGGAAATTGTGTCTATTCAAGGATGATTATTCTCAAGGTTTAGAGGTCTATTTATATGACTTTAGAAGTCCTTGTTACACTAGTAAACCTAAAAAATTCGTAGGGTTTAGTCCTACTACTAGTGGGACTTGGAAAACCTTAATATGGAAGGAAAGGGCATTCTGGCTGCAGCTCATTGTTCTCTTGCGCACGGGTGCGATCGATCGCAGCCCATGTGCGTTTGATCGCAGCCTGTGTGCACTCGATCGCAGGTCTCATGCGATCGATCGCATTGCCAAGAACTCAAACTTTTCCCAAATTCTCTCTTTGAGCCCAAATCTTCCAGATTTACTTCATTCTCTTCCAAAAGCCTACAAAAGTATGGAAAACACATAAAAGAACTAAAATAGCATAAATTAACAATACTTAAGGAATTAACACATATAAGTTTAAGGGCTAAAATATGAATATTTTGGCACTTAACACACCCCCAAACTTACATATTGCTAATCCCTTAGCAATACAAAACTAAAAACAAAACAGAAAACAAAAAGATAAATCCATCTTTCGTGGGATGTACAATTGCATTTAGCATATGCAACAAGCGTTTTAAACCCCTAGGAATTCCCTAGAGGACGAGTGAAGTCTCGTGAGGGTTTTCGAAGAATGTTACCTACAAACATCATGCAAGAGTTCATGTTATCCAAAAATTAAGGTATCACTCAAAACCATGATTTTCATTCATTAGCAAGCTTAAAAAGATAAACTCCATCTTCACAATGAATTGAAATTTTAAAATTCAATCACTTACAAAAGACATGCTAAGGCATCACAAGTTCGAAACAATGTAAAGTGAACTCGCACATAAATATGAAGTTTCCAAGTATTTCCAATGTGCAATGTCTCCATATATCAAAGTTCACTGAAATCCTTATTAGAATGAACAACAATGACATTTTTTTTTTCTTCCCTTTTTTTTTTTTTTTTTTTTTTGTCAGGTTGTGCAATGTTTGGTTCCTTTAAGCGTTCTAATTAACCCATATAATGAGTGTTAAGTCAATGATTCCCAAACTAGATGGTTTTAGGGCATCAGGTTTAGAGACACCCCTAGGACTTACTAACTCGAGTAAAAAAAGCTACGAAATCCAACTAACCATGACATTAACTAACAAAAAAAAAAAACTAAATCAAAATTCTTCATCTTTTGACGTGAACACTCAATACTTTGAGGCAAGAGGTCCAGTTACTTAGTAAAATGCTTATCAATGATCATAATTTTTTTTTATTTTTTTTTTATCACATATATGTATGCCAAAGTATCCATCTAATAAATCATCCAGTTTCACCCAAGACATAGAAACACACACATCAGATTTCATGTCATACCCCATAAATTATGTGCTAATGTGCTTGTGTAAGATTAAATCAAACATGTGAATTCTCAACTGTCCTAAGCAAATAGCCAAACTAAAAAACTCAATTATCAGATCATGTGTTCAAAACTTTAAGCTCACCAATGAAATCAAATCACAATTTTTTCAGATCAACCAAAATTTTAAGACAAACATGATCATGCATATATTTTTTTTTTCTTTTCACAAACAATAAAAATAAAATAAAACTGGGGCAATTTTTTTTCTTTCTTTTCATAAACAATAAAAGTAAACTAAAACTAGGACAAAGTGTGTGTAAAGTGTCTCCCATACCCCCAAACTTAAATTACACATTGTCCCCAATGTGTCTATAACATGGAAAGAATTTACCTAGGAGATGGACGACTGGTTGGACTAGTATGGCTCATAGTACACCCCCAAACTTGAATTGAAGCACACTTGTCCCTGCAAAACACTAAAGTAACAAAGGAAAACAAAAATAAAACAAAATAAAATAAAAATAAAACAAACAAACAAACAAAATAAAAAAGGATATACTGTGGGGTGCCTCCCATGAGCACTAAGTTTAATATCTTCAGTTAGACTATGGCACTTTAAACTTGAAGCACCAGTCTTTTCTTCTCTTGCACAAAAGGGAATGAATTCTTCTTATTGCAAGATGCTTCTGAAAGTCTATAGATCGGGGAGGACCACTTTGAGTTTTCTCAAACAGTTTCTCGTCCGGTGGGGAATCATGAACTGGAATAAAGTAGGAAGAAAACTCAGGGAGCTTCTCTATCTTGATGTCCTCAATTTGTTCATGTGGTAGCTCTAACAGACTTCTCTCCTAACTTCTTAGTAATTCGAGAATAGGAGCTGATGTTGAAAAGTCTCAGTGCTCTCTTCCTTTTCCCGATGTAGCTCCTCTAGAACCTCAGTTTGCTCATCTTCTTCTTCCACTTTGTTGTTCTCAAGAGTGAAATCCAATAAGGCCTCAGCTTGCTCAGGTATCATGTCAAGGTCCAGATCAATTTCATATTGAGCAAAGTACTCTTTCAACGGATCCTCTAGACTTGGCTCACAAAAAATTTCCTCACCAGTTTCTTCATTCCCAAGTGTGGTGGTTGTTTGCTCATGATAGTAAGTGCACTATCCTCCATGTAGTGCTCATTAGGATTGGCCACCAACTGACTTTGACACTCTTCTTCTTCTTTAAGTATATCTAATATTTGTTTGTAGTGATTTTTTGTCTTGGCCATGGTGGATTGCAACCGTTGATTATAGGCCTCATTATGGCTAAGAAAAGTTGACGTTGTTTCTTCTAAGGTAGGCCTTTTTGGAGGATGTGGTTCTTCTTGGTATTGTTGAGGCCAATCAATGGGAGAAGATTGATCATAAAATTGTGGATATGATTGAAGGTGCAATTCATGATATTGTGGAGCATGATTTCTAGGAGCTTGAGTTTGCCTCGCAAGATTAGACTGTTGGCTCCATGACGGGTTACAGGAATCAAAATAGTTGTCATTCCCCGATGTGTTCATATGCCCAAAAGAATTATTAGAAATTTATCTTATTGAGGGACAATTTCTAACATGGTGATAAGGGTTATGGCAAACTAAACATGGTCCATGGGGTGACAGAATGTTTCCCCACATGTGTGAAAACAAAAATAAAATAACAAAAAGAAGTTAAAATTTAAAATAAAACTTACGAAGATGCAGACTCAACTGACCCTGCAAGAAATACTCTAACTCTTTTCTTCCTCAAAGGATTTAGCATGGGTGTATACTAAGTTGTTCTTTAAGCAAGCATAAATCTATGGAAATCGACAAACACATGGAACCTAGGGCATGGGTATATACTCTCGGTTTTCCATGTTGATTAACTCAAGAATCCGGTGTGGATTTCTTTTGTTACTCTTATTAAACCCAGGACTCGGTCATCCAAATTGATTTAATTAACTAGTCCATACCACTTGTATACGTTAATTAGACAAACACATCTGAGGAATTCAAGAAAATAGGAATTAATCAAGTTAAATATCACAACATGATCATCACAAAGGCAACCATATTGAAATATTAAGTAAACATAATTAGGGCTTCAATCTAGCCCTACTAAGTAATTTAGTTACACATGAGTTTGATGTTAAACATCTTCATAAAATAAAATAGAAAGGAAAAGAATAAACCTGAAACTTGAACTTGAATAGCTCCAATTCTTCTCCTTTGAAATTGTGTCTATTCAAGGATGATTATTCTCAAGGTTTAGTGGTCTATTTCTAAGGCTTTAGAAGTCCTTGTTACACTAGTAAACCTAGAAAATTCGTAGGGTTTAGTTCTACTACAAGTGGGACTTGAAAAACCCTAATATGGAAGGAAAGGGCATTCTGGCCACAACTCATTGTTCTCCAGTGCATGGGTGCGATCGATTGTAGCCCGTGTGTGCTCCATTGTAGTGCACTTGTTCACAGGTCTCCTGTGATCAATCGCACTGCCAGGAACTCCAACTTTTCCCAAATTCTCTCTTTGAGCCCAAATCTTCTAGATTTACTTTCTTCTCTTCCAAAAGCCTACAAAAGCATGGAAAACACATAAAAGAACTAAAATAACATAAATTAACAACACTTAAGGATAACAAATATAAGTTTATGGGCTAAAATATGAATATTTTGGCACTTAACAATTTGCTCCTCCTTCCTCTCTTCTACGTGATTTTCGACCACTTATCCACTCCTCAATGCTGTGATAGCTTGCTCCTGATAAGAAGTACTCTCATCCACCATGTAGTGTCCATCAGGATTGGCCATCGGCTGGCTTGGAAGCTCCCCTTCTTCTATCCTATTGAGGGCATTGATGATTCGTTCGACGTGAGCTTCTATCTTGGCGATGGATTGAGGGTGAGAGTGCAGCAGTTGGTCATTCGCATCCAGTCTGCTGAGAATAGCTAACACATTTTCTTCAAAGTCAGAATTCCTCAAAGGAGGTGGCTCGGCCTGATACTGTTGTTGTGGAGCTGATTGATATTGAGTAGAATAATAGGATTGATCATTGAACTGCGGATATGCCTGATGGTGCAATTCCTGATCATTGGCCTCTAGTCTGCTAAGAACAACTAACACCTTTTCTTCAAAGTCAAAATTCCTCGAAGGAGGTGGCTCGGCCTGATACTATTGTTGTGGAGCTGATTGATATTGAGGAGAATAATAGGATTAATCATTGAACTGCGGATATACCTGATGGTGTAGTTCCTGATATTGTGGAGCATAATTTCCAAGAGCTTGACCTTGTCACGAGAGATTAGAATAGTTGCTCCATGCCGGGTTATAGGAATCAGAATAAGGGTCGTTCCCCGATCTAGATAACGGTGTGTTCATATGCTTATAAAAATAGTTAGAAAATTGTTCAGTGGTAGCACAATCCTTAACATGGTGATCAGGACTGTAGTAGTATGAACATGGTCCATGGGGTGTTGGAATGCCTCCTCATATGAACTAATGTAATGCCCCGAAAATTAATGATCTCATAATTAACTCCATGGCTCATCTCCCAGCCTTGCCCCTTGCGGGACAAGACTCAGGGATCTCTACACCTTAAAAAGATGATACTAAGTAGCGAAAACATTAAGATTCTATAAACATTAATCATTACAACCAAAGCATCAACCAAGGATCATCAAAGTAGCTCGCATCACACTATACAAGTCATCTTTACAAGGGATCCACTTTATACCTTAATATGCAAGCATGCATCAAAGCTCTTAAGTTTTCAGCATAACTCAAAAGTACTAGTTACCATGAGCACCCGCCTAATCTCGCAATAAGTCTTGAAGCATCTCCCAGATCGAATCCTCCACGATAACCAGATGCTTTGCAGTATCCATCTTCTGCTAAATTATCTATAACGGCACATATCTACATATGGAGAAAAAAGGAAAAGAATACAAGGGTAAGTCTGATGACTTAGTGAGTATAAATGCACATGACATACTCGTCATTAAATGGTGAACTCAGTTGTTTATAAAACACATGCAGCATTAAGAGGTGACATTTTATCAAGAATGCAATATAGATATAGTATATGTTGTAATATGAGAATCATGTCATAGTTCAACAGTATGGTCTACCCAGTAAGATTGGTGCTGTCCTGAGGGACCTATAATAAAATGCCGGTGCTGTTAAGTGCTAAAATATTCACATTTTTAACTCTTAACTTGCATGTTTTAATCCTTTGGTTGAGTTAATTAGGTCATTTTAATTCCTTTTTGTGTTTTCCATACTTTTGTAGGCTTTTGGAAGAAAATGAAGTAAATCTGGAAGATTTGGGCTCAAAGAGAGAAAATGGGAAAAATGGGAGCCCCTGACACTGCGATCGATCATAGGTTCCCTGCGATCGAGCGCAGTACCAAAAGACAAAGCATGAAGCAGGCCACGAGCGCTCGAGCGCACAATAGAAGAGGCTCGATCGCAGATCTGCGATCGAGCACACACGGGTTGCGATTGATCGCACCCGTGCGTAGGAGACACATCAAAGCTGTGGCCAGATTGTCATTCTTTCCATATTAGGGTTTTCCAACTCCCAATTGTAATAGGTTTTGAAACCCTACGAAATTCCTAGGTTTACTAGTTTGTCAAGGACTTCTAAAACCTATAAATAGACCCTTAAGTCTCTAGAGTAGGAGACTTTTAGAAGGAGAAGAATTCGAGCTCTTCTAGTTCAAGTTTCGGGTTTATTCTTTTCCTTTATTTTCTTTTCTTTTATTTGATAAAGATGTTTAACATCAACTCTATGTGTTGTTAAGTGCCAAAATATTCATATTTTTAGCCCTTAACTTACATGTTTTAATCCTTTAGTTTTAGTTAATTTATGCCATTTTACTTCATTTTTTGTATTTTCTTTGTTTTATAGGTTTTTGGAAGAAAAGAAAGTGTTTCCAGAAAAGTTCCAAGCTTAAAGGGAAAATTGGGAAGACCTAGAAGATATGGTTAAGCTTAACCAATCATGGTTAAAGTTTAATCAAATAAAGAAAAGGATTAAATCGGAATTTCTCAAATTGGAGTCAAAATCGGATTGGAGGCAAAATTGGATTCTGCATATCTCTCGGTATTTTGACTATAGCTTTCAGCTCAAATATCCGATTGAGATGATTCAAGTGGCAGTGGAAAGCTAACGAAAAATTATGCAAATCATTGTGAAATAGTATTTTCCCAATTCGGAGCGACGCAAGGCCAAAATCGCCCCGCAAGATGGGACCGCAATCCTAGGCAAATCCTATTCCGATTTGGACTTAGGTTTTCTTTATCCTAATTGGACTTGGACTTAAATCTCCGAAATTCCTAGGATTACTTGGGCTTCTAGGACTCTCCTAAGCCCTATAAATAGATCTCTAAGCCTCACAATTCAATGGACAATTTAGGAGACATCCTTAGAAGGGGCACAACTTGGGGAGAGGAATTTAGAGGTTACTTCTAGGAGCAGTTTTCGGTTCTTTCTTTCCCTTCCCTTTTCTTTTTATTTTAATTATGTGTAACTAACTCTTAAGGAGAACTAGATTGAAGCCCTAATTATGTTTATTTAATATTTCAATATTGGCACCTTTGTGATGATCATGTTGTGATATTTAACTTGATTAATTCCTATTTTCATGAATTCCTCATATGTATGTGTGACTGGCCATCATATGCATGTGGTATGAGTTAGTTAGTTAAATCAATTTGGATGACCGAGTCCTGGGTTTAACATAAGTAACAAAAGTAATCCACACCGGGTTCTTCGGTTAATCAACATGGGAAACCAGGAGTATACACCCATGCCCTAGGCCTCATGTGTTTGTCGATTTTCACAGAATATATGCTTTCCTAAAGAACAACTTAGTATACACCCATGCTAAATCCTTTAGGAAAGAAAAGAGTTAGAGTATACACCCATGCCTAACTCGTTGCTTAGAGAAATCTATAGCTTAATGAGTATACACCCATGCCCTTAAGTTGACAAACATTAGATAGACATAACATGATCAAAACATTAGCATATTGGTATATTATCTAAGTATGATTAGTGGTGGATATCAAAGCCCTGCCTTTACCTTTTTCATTTATCTTTTTATTTCTTTTTCACAATATCAATTCAGTGACAAATTGATATTTTTAATTAAATCTAAATAAAATCACAATCTCCGTGGGTTCGACCTCGTACTTGCTGCACTATACTATTGTTTTGATCTTGTGCACTTGCGGGTTAAAACGTACTAAATATTATCTATTAATTTAGGTAGTATTTGACACAACAAGTTTTTGGCACCGTTGCCAGGGATTGTTTGATTTTGTTTGGAATTATTTTCCTTTAATTTATTTTTGTTTTAAATTTGTCTGTTTTTATAGTCTTTTCCGCAGTTCTGTGCCTTTGGAGGTGCGATTGATCGCCCAACCAGGGCAATCGAGCGCACCAGTACGATCGAGCTCACCTCACAGTGCGATCGATCGCACATCCAGAGAGTAGCACAGTACTGCGATAATTATAAATTTGATTTTTTTTTCTTTTATTTCATGCAGGGTCAGTTGAGTCTGCATCTTCGTAAGTTTTATTTTCAATCTTGTTTTTATTTTCCCTTTATAATTTTAACTTTTTGTTATTTTATTTTATTTTTTAATTTTTAACATGTGGGGAGGTGTTCCAACACCCCGTGGACCATGTTCATTATGCCATGACCCTTATCACCATGTTAGAGAATGTCTTATAATGAGACAAATTTCTAACAAAATTAATGGGCATAAAAACACATCGTTCTCTAGACCGGGGAACGATAACTATCTTGATTCCTGTAACCCAACATGGAGTCAACAGTCAAATCTCTCATGGCAAGCTCAAGCTCCCAGAATTCATGCTCAACAATCTCGTGGACTGCAACATCACTCATATCAGCAATTCTATGATCATGCATATTCCTCTCAATCAGCTCCACAATAGCAATGTTAGGCTGAACTACCTTCTCTTAAAGATATGGTAAATACATTGATTTAGACTACACATCAAGCATCTGAGGAGATGAAGACCTACTTCAAACCAAAAGGCAATAGTCTCAAATAAGAAGAAACATATCAAGAGAAGCTATCTTCCTCTTGTTGGCCTCCACAATACCAAGAAGAGGAGCCATCTCCCATATATGATCATTTGGACACTTCCCCACATCAACAATATCAAGAAGAACCACCTCCTCCAAGAAGGTCTGCCTTACAAGAAGCAGTTGCTGCCTTAGAAAAACAGTGTGTTGACTTTACAAAACAAACAACAACTCTTCTTAGCCACATGGAGGAAAGAGAGAAATCATTTGAATGGATGGAGGATCACCTCAAGCAAAAATCAAATACATTTAAAGAGGAAGAAGAAGAACAGTGTCAAAGTCAGTTGATGGCCAATCCTAATGAGCATTACATGGAGGAAGAATGCACCTACTATCATGCGCAAGCTATCACACTAAGAAGTGAAGAGGTGGTTGAAAATCTAGTGGAAGAGGGAAAGGAGGAGCAAACTAAGGTTCTAGAAGAGCTACATCAGGAAAAAGAAGAAAGCACTAAGATTTTTTCACCATTAGCTCTTATTCTTGAAACACCAAGAGGCCAAGAGAGAAGTCTGTTAGAGCTACCACATGAGCAAATTGAGGACATCAAGATAGAGAAGCTTCCTGAGTTTTCTTCTTACTATATTCTAGTTCATGATTCCCCACCGGATGAGCAACTGTTTGAGAAAACTCAAAGTGGTCTTCCCTAATCTAGAAACACTCAGAATCACCTTGCAGCAGAAAAGATTCATTCCCTTTGGTGCAAGAGAAGGAAAGATTGGTGCTTCAAGTTTAAAGTACCACCGTCTGGCTGAAGACGTTAAACTTTATCTGTTATAGTATATGGTGCAAGTACGAGATCATTCCCACAAGGATTGCTAAATTTTGCTTAAAATAAATTCCGTAAATAAAACAAAACAAATATTGATTTTGAGTTGATAATAATAAACAGGTAGGGCTTTGATATCCACCATTAATCATGCTTATATAATATAACAATATGCCAATGCTTTGATCATGTTATGCATATCTAATTTTGTCAACCTAAGAGCATGGGTGTATACTTTAACTCTAACTCATATATATATATATATATATATATATATATATATATTTTCGCTTTTTTTTTTTGGTCAGGCTGTGCCATGTTTAGTTCCCTTAGCTTTCTAATTGACCCATGTAATGAATGTTAAGTCAATGACTCCCAAACCATGTGGTTTTAGGGCATTAGGTGTAAAACACCTTTAAGGATTTACTAACTTGAGTCAAAAAGGCTACGAAACCAAACTAACCATGACATTAATCAAATCAAAATTCTTCACCTTTTGACATGAACACTCAATATTTTGAGGCAAGAGGTCCAGTTACTTAGTGCAAAGTGTTAAGTGCCAAAATATTCATATTTTTAGCCCTTAACTCATATGTATTAATCCTTTAGTTTGGTTAATTTGTACCATTTTACTTCCTTTTTGTATTTTCTTTGTTTTATAAGTTTTTGGAAGAAAAGAAAGCGTTTCTGGAAAAATTCCAAGTTTAAAGGGCAAATTGGGAAGACCTAGAAGATATGGTTAAGCTTAGCCAATCATGGTTAAGTTTAATCAAAGAAAGGAAAGGAGTAAATCGGAATTTCTCAAATAATAGTCAAAATCGGATTGGAGGCAAAATTGGATTCTGCATACCTCTCGGTATTTTGATCATAACTTTCAGCTCAAATATCCAATTGAGGTAATTCAAGTGGCATTGGAAAGCTAACTCAAAATGATACAAATTATTTTGAAAGAGAATTTTCCCATTTTGTAGCGCCGCAATGCCAAAATCGCCCTGCAAGACAGGACCACAATTCTGGGCAAATCCTATTCCGATTTGGACTTAGGTTTTCTTTATCCTAATTGGACTTGGACTTAGAACTCCGAATTTCCTAGGATTACTAGGGCTTCTAGGACTCTCTTAAGCTCTATAAATAGACCTCTAAGCCTCACAATTCAAGACATCCTTGGAAGAGGCACAACTTGGGGAGAGGAATTTGGAGGCTACTTCTAGGAGCGGTTTTCGGTTCTTTCTTTCCATTTTCTTTTTAGTTTTATTTTCATTATGTGTAACTAACTCTTTAGGAGGGCTAGATTGAAGCCTTAGTTATGTTTAGTTAATATTTCAATATTGGTGCCTTTGTAATGATCTTGTTGTGCTATTTAACTTGATTAACACCTGCTTGCACGAATTCCTCATATGTGTGTGCCTGATCAACATATGCATGTGGTATGGACTAGTTAGTTAAATCAATTTGGATGGCCGAGTCCTGGATTTAATAAAAGTAACAAAAGAATCTACACCACTGTTCTTGGGTTAATCAACATGGGAAACCAGGAGTATACGCCCATGCCCTAGGCCTCATGTATTTGTTGATTTCCATAGAGTATATGCTTTCCTAAGGAACAACTTAGTACCTACCATGCTAAATCCCTTAGAAAATAAAAGAGTTAGAGTATACGCCATGCCTAACTCGTTGTTTAGGGAGATCTATAGCTTAAGGAGTATATGCCATGCCCTTAGGTTGACAAACATTAGATATGCATAACATGATCAAAGCATTGACATATTGTTATATTAGATGAATATAATTAGTGGTGGATATCAAAGCCCTACCTTTTATTATCATCACTTTAAAAAAATCAATCTTTGTTTTACTTAAAGAATTTATTTTTAAGCAAAATTCAGCAATCCTCGTGGGAATGATCCTGTACTTGCACCATATACTACTATGTTGACCTTGTGCACTTACAGGTAAAACGTACCATTATTTACCTACTAATTTAGGTAGATATGTGGCACAACAATAAGCTTATCAATGATCGACATTTTTTTTTATTATTATTATTACATATCTATATGCCAAAGTATCCATCTAATACATCATCCAGTTTCACCAGAGAGATAGAAACACACACATCAGACTTCATGTCATACTCCACAATTTATGTGCTAATGTGCTTGTAAGATCAAATCAAACTTGTAAATTCTCAACTGTCCTAAGCAAGTAACCAAACTAACAAATTCTATCATCAGATCATGTGTTCAAAATTTTAAGCTCACCAATGAAATCAAACCACAATTCTTTCATATCAACCAAAATTTTAAGGCAAACATGAAGATAAATTACACATTGTTCCCAATGTGTCTAGAACATGGAAAGAATTTACTTGGGATATGGACAAAACTGTCTGGAATAGCATGGCTCATATCACACCCCAAACTTGAATCGAAGCACACTTGTCCCTACAAAATAAGACACGAAAACAATTCAAAGGAAACAAAACAAAACAAAAGATAAACATAAAGATTAAGTGAAAAACAATTAAAACAAAATAACAAGATACACTATGGGGTGCCTCCCATTAGCGCTAAGTTTAACGTCTTCAGCCAGACTGTGGTTCCCCTCTCAGTGCTGCCCCGAAGAAGATGCTCCTGATGGTGGTGGCAATTGGCTTAGAATGGACCGCATCAGTTCTTCTAAGTTAGTTAATCTTTAGTTTGTCGAGATTCTGTCCTCCCGAGCCTCCCATCTTTGATCTGCTAACTCTCGCCGGAGGCTTGCCACTTCTTCACTGATAGAACGATATTGTGCTACACGCAAAGTGACAATCGCCTCCTCTTCTGCTGCTTCCTGCTCAGCTACAGGTTCATCTTTTGCCATAGGCTCGGCCTCGACCTCCTCCACTTCAGCTGCTGGTGCTTGAGGTACCCTGCTTTGATTCCACTATCGAATGCCAAATCGTGGGGTCTAGGTGACTGGTTCATCTGCTGAGGTGCCCTTTATGCCCTTTTTTTGAAGTATGTAAGTGAGTAAATATGGAAAAGGCAGCCCCATGAGTGGGTGTACTCAACTCCCCCGACATGCACCCCATTCCAGAACTTGTGAATTTGGCTCCAAATAATCCCAGGAATGGAACACCAAGCACCTTTATGAAAGGTGTAAAGTGTTTGTAAGAAAAATCGCGCCTTTGAGTCTTGTGTCCCAGGGGAAAGGCATTGCGATGCAAAATAGAGTCCACAAGCCAAAGTTGTGGAGGCAGCTTGGACCTGCTGCTGGCATTATTATGTGTGCCTGTAAACTGCCCTTGACAAATGTCCTCAATTATTTCTGCCACATAGAATCTGGGAGGTTGTGTTGCAAGCTGCACTTCTTCTGGAGGATGCTCATCATTGCACTGTAGAGCAGTGGCAATGTCGGCTGAAATCACCTCAACATCTTTGTAGTGAACTGTGGAGGATAGGGCATCCGGCCTGGTGCAATCGTAAGACAGATTTGCATAGAACTCTGCTACCAATGTTTTGTATGCAGTGGAGGTGACAGGCTTGAATAGCTTCTTTAGCCCTCAATGTTTGAATTTTGCAACCACCCATCGAGTAGGTTCAAGGTTTTGGAAGTCTTCTCTAATGGCAAATATGGTCTCAAATAGAAGATCCCACTCCTCAAAAGCGGGTGGGGAAGAAATGGCTGGGTTTCAGAGACCTAAGAGGATGAAGTGTGAGCTTTAGGCATGATACAGCTTGGGTCAGGAATTTTGTCGAACACTTGGTGTGCGGTGTCACAAGCTAGATTGCAAAACCACAACAAAAATGGCCCAACCCCCTGTAAAACAAAGAAAACCAACCACAAAAGCAATCGTGTGTGGAAAAACACCCACAGATTGCTTTTACAAAAAAAGAAATTTGGGAAAAAAATGGTTGTGGGTAAGAATAGGATGGAGATGGGTGATGGGGGGAATGGGTGTGAGTGCTATGTAGTGGTGAGTGGTGGTTGAAGGGTGAATGGTGACGTGGAGGTGCGGTGGTGGAGAGTGAAAGCCGGTGGAGGTGAGTTTGGTGATGTGCAATGACGGCTGAGTGAGGGTAGAGTGTTGGTGGGGGAGTACGGCACAAGGGAGAAGTGAGGGGGGGTATGGGGAAGGTGACCTAAAATAGGTCACATGACCCTCTGCCCAAGTGCTCTCGATCGCGCGCAAGGTGCACTCGATCGCACTCGTGCAGTGGTGTGCATGTGTGGTGGTGGTGCGCTAGAGCTCACGCAAGGTGCACTCGATCGCACTAACATAATGTAAAACAAATTTTTTTTTTTTTTGTACAAGGTCCAAATGGATAGCATCTTAACGAAATAAAGAAAAACAGACACAAAATATAAGTAAGAATACTAAAAGTACTATGGAAAATTATGAAAAGTAAAAAAAAAAAAAAATTGACACAATGGAAAGGAAACCAAAGGATAGAGATTTGTACTGCATGCAATGGCCTCAGTAGCACTGATTTGAGTAGATGTGCTCGAGCTCCTGGACTGCTCAAACGCTTCCACTAGTAGCTTCAGTGATACTATTTTGGGGAGATGCACTTAAACTCCACTGACTGTGGCTCAAGTGCTCTTGGTAGTGCTGCATATTTGACAGACTAGAGTGCTAGATCTTCATCTCTTAGTACTAATTTCACTGCAAGATATGGCTTTACTCTGTGTCCATTTACTTTGAATGTCTGATTATTATCTTGACTGTGAACCTCCAAAGCTCCGTGAGGAAACACTTGGGTAACAATACAAGGTCCAGACCATCTTGACTTAAGCTTGCCAGGGAAAATTCTCAATCTGGAATTATAGATCAACACCTTCTGCCCTACATGAAATTCCTTGTTGACCAGTTGCTTGTCATGGTAAGCTTTGGTTCTTTCCTTGTAGAGCTTGGCATTCTCATATGCATCACGCCTCAATTCCTCTAGTTCATTTAGTTGTAGCTTCCTTTTGTCACCAGCCTGTTTCATATCAAAGTTAAACTGCTTGATGGCCCAATATGCTCTGTGTTCCAACTCCACTAGTAGATAACATGCTTTCCCAAAGACCAACCGATATGGAGACATACCAATAGGTGTCTTGTAAGCAGTCCTATAAGCCCATAGTGCATCATTCAAGCAAAGAGACCAATCCTTCCTGTTTGGATTCATTATCCTCTCTAGTATGCTTTTGATTTCACTGTTGCTTATCTCCACTTGACCACTGGTTTGAACCTTATGTGTGATCCCATACTTCTTTATCAAATAAGCAAAGGCATAATTGTTGAAGTGGCTACCTCCATCACTAATTATTGCCCTTGGCGTCCCAAACCTAGTAAAGATGTTATCCTGCAAAAACTTCACAACCACTTTGTGATCATTAGTCTTTGAGGGGACAGCCTTGACCCATTTAGACACATAATCCACACCCATAAGGATATAGAAATAACCATATAAATTAGAAAATGGACCCATGAAGTCAATACCCCATACATCGAAGAGCTCTACCACTTGAATATTTTGCAATGGCATCTGATTTCTGGATAAGATGTTACCTGTCCTCTGGCATCTATCACAAGAGCTACAAAACAAAAAGGCATCCATAAACACGTTAGACCAATAAAAACCAGATTGTAATACCATAAGAGCTGTTCTCTTGGCCCCAAAGTATCCTCCACAAGCAAACTGATGACAATGCTGCAAAATGCTCAAGTGCTCCTCTTCTGAGACACATCTTCTAATGATTTGATCAGGGCAGAATTTGAACAGATAGGGGTCATCCCAATGGTAATGTCTAGATATAAATATTAACCTCTTCCTTTCTTGACTAGACATACCTGGAGGAAAAACCTTGGTAGTTATATAATTAACAATATCTGCATACCATGGAAGTTGGACCTCAATTGCAAATAACTGCTCATCTGGAAAATTTTCATTCAAAGGAAGCTCATCTCCTTCTTCCTCATGAAGTAAGCTGGATAGGTGATCTACCACCACATTCTCACTGCCCTTCTTGTCTCTAATCTCAAGGTCAAACTCTTGCAATAATAATACCCATCTGATCAATCTAGGCTTTGCATCTTTCTTAGCAAACAAATATCTCAAAGCAGCATGATCAGTGAATACAATAACCTTATAACCAATCAGGTATGATCTAAACTTCTCCAAAGCAAATATGACAACTAATAATTCTTTCTCAGTAGTAGAATAATTTAGCTAAGCATCATTCAATATTCTAGAAGCATAATAAATGGCATGAGGTACCTTATTGATTTTTTGACCCAAGATAGCTCCCAAGGCAAAGTCACTGGCATCACACATGAGCTCAAATGGTAGATTCCAATCAGGTGCCATCATTATTGGTGCAGATGTGAGTAGCTTTTTCAGTGTGTTGAATGCAGTCATGCATTCTTCAGTCCATTCAAACTTGGCCTCCTTGCCTAGCAATGCATAGAGGGGTCTAAAGATCTTGGAAAAATCCTTGATGAACCTTCTATAGAACCCAGCATGTCCAAGAAAACTTTGCACCCCCTTTACTGTCATAGGAGGGGGAAGTTTGGAGATGATGTCAATCTTGGCCTTATCTACCTCAATGCCCTTGCTGGAAATAGAATGACCCAACTCAATGCCTTGTTGAACCATGAAGTGGCATTTTTCCCAATTGAGCACTAGGTTGCATTCTTCACATCTCTTGAGGACACTCTTCAGATGATTGAGGCATTCATCGAAACTAGACCCAAAAACACTAAAATCATCCATAAATACCTCAATGAATTTTTCCATCATATTTGAGAAAATGCTCATCAGACATCTTTGGAAGGTGGCTGGTGCATTGCATAATCCAAATGGCATCCTTCTGTAGGCGAATGTGCCAAAAGGACATGTGAAGGTGGTCTTGTCTTGGTTGTAGCCACTGTACCCATCCAAGAAGCAGTAGTAGCTATGGCCAGCTAACCTCTCTAGCATTTGATCAATGAAGGGTAGGGGAAAATGGTGTTTCCTTGTCACCTTGTTCAGTTTTCTGTAATCAATGCATACCCTCCAACCAATGGTTATTCTTGTAGGTATCAGCTCATCATCTTCATTCTTCACCACTGTGATCCCACTTTTTTTTGGAACTACTTGGACTGGACTGACCCATTTACTGTCTGAGATGGGGTTGATAATGCCTACATCCAACAGTTTCAATACCTCTGCCTTGACTACCTCCTTCATGTCTGGGTTGAGTCTTCTCTGTGCATCCCTGGTTGGCTTTGCTTCGTCTTCAAGTAAGATTTGATGCATGCACTTGGCTGGACTTATCCCCTTGATGTCAACAATGGTCCATCCCAAAATAGTTTTATGCTCTCTAAGAACTCTCAACAGCTTTTCTTCTTCCCCAAAACTCAGATTTGTAGCAATTATGACTGGTAGTGTCTTGTTTTCTCCTAAGTAGGCATATGTCAGGTGTTCTGGCAATTGCTTCAATTCCAATCTTGGTGCCTGGACAATAGAAGGGACAAGAGTAGTATTAGTATAGTAGGCTCAAGAATCTCAAAGGGAGGAGTGTACTTACTTGAATGCTTTGGAAAGGCCTCAAGAAGGTGCACGGTTTCAATGATGTCATCAGTAACATCTTTAGATTCTAGCTCAATGTCCTACCTTGTGAAACTATGGGTGAGGGTGGCCTCCAATGGATCAATGTGATGGACCTGAAATAGTTTCTCGACAACACCGTGGATCATACAAACATTAAAGCATTCCAGATCATCTTGAGGTAATTTCAATGCATCAAATATTCTAAATTCTACATTCTCACCATTTACCTTCATACTTACAGTACCCTTTTTCACACAAATTTTTGTATCAGTAGTTCTCATAAAGGGTCTTCCTAAAATGATAGGTAATGACAATGGCATAGGAGATTCTTCCATATCCAATACATGTTGTGCAAAATACTACATAAATTAATATATAATATTTAGTACGTTTTAACTCGTAAGTGCACAAGATCAAAACAATAGTATAGTAGGCAAATACGAGATCATTCCCACGAGGATTGGTAAATTATGTTTAGGAGTAAATTCCTATTTAATTAAAAGATAAAATTCAATTGTCACGATTGAATTCAATAAAATAAAAGATGAACAAAAACTAAAAAGGATCAGGGTTTTGATATCCACCACTAATTATATTCAGCTAATATAACAATATGCCAATGCTTTGATCAAGTTATGCATATCTAATGTTTGTCAACCTTAGGGCATGGCGTATACTCCTAAGGCTATCGATTTCCCTAAGCAACAAGTTAGGCATGGCGTATACTCTAACTCTTTTCATTCCTAAGGGATTTAGCATGATTTATACTAAGTTGTTCCTTAGGAAGGCATATGTTCTATGGAAATCGACAAACACATGAGGCCTAGGGCATGGCATATACTCCCGATTCCCCATGTTGATTAACCCAAGAACCCGGTGTGGATTTCTTTTGTTACTTATGTTAAACCCAGGACTCGGCCATCCAAATTGATTTTAACTAATTAGTCCGTACCACATGCATATGTTGATCAGGCACACACATATGAGGAATTCATGCAAGCAGGTATTAATCAAGTTAAATAGCACAACAAAATCATCACAAAGGCGCCAATATTGAAATATTAATTAAACATAACTAAGGCTTCAATCTAGCCTTAAATAAAATATAAACTACATAATAAAGATAAAAGGTGGAAAAGAAGAAAAACCCAAACTCCTCCTAATTCAGCCTTCAGTTCCTTTCTAGAGCTTGTGCCTCTTTCTCCACACTTATTCCTAGAGCCTAAGAGGTCTATTTATAGGCTTTAGAAGTCCTTGACAAAGTAGTAAACCTAGGGATTTCGTAGGGTTTCAAAACCTATTACAATTGGGAGTTGGAAAACCCTAATATGGAAAGAGGGACATTCTGGCCGCCACTTGGTGTGTCTCCTGCGCACGGGTGCGATCGATCGCAGCCCGTGTGCACTCGATCGCAGGTTTGCGATCTATCCTTCTTCTGTCATGCGCTCGATCGCTCCTGGCTTGGTTCGTGTGGTGTCTTCTCTGGTACTGCGCTCGATTGCAGGTACCCTGCTATTGATCGCAGTGTCAGGGAGCACCAATTTTCTCCCTCTTCTCTTTTTGAGCCCAAATCACCTAGTTTTACTTCATTTTCATCCAAAAGCCTGTAAAAGCCTGAAAAACACAAAAAGGAATTAAAATGGCCTAATTAACTAAAACCGAAGGATTAAAACATGCAAGTTAAGGGCTGAAAACAAACAATTAACATGAAATTGAGACAAAGTATGTAAACAATCATGTGTGCCTATACCCCCAAACTTAAATTACACATTGTCCCCAATGTGTGTATAATATGGAAAGAATTTACCCGGGAGATGGACGACTGTTTTGGAAAGCATGGCTCATAGCACACCCCCAAACTTGAATCGAAGCACACTTGTCCCTACAAAATAAGAAAACACACAACAAGTAAAAAGAAACAAAACAAAATAAAAAGATAACTATGGGATGCTGCCCAAGTGCGCTCGATCGCACACATGGTGTGTTCGATCGCACTAACAGAATGCGATGAAATGACAAATGGAAATCGGCGCTCGACCGCACGCAAGGTGCGATCGATCGTAGTAACAGAATGTAAAAGCGTGAAAAAAAAAACTTGAAACACGAAAAACACCAAAGTAAAATAAAAGAAAAATAAAATATAAATAAAACAAAATAAAATAAAACAAACAACAAAATAAAAAGGATATGCGATGGGGTGCCTCCCATGAGCACTAAGTTTAGCATTTTCAGCCAGACGGTTGTTCTTCCTTCATTCTCTTATTTCTGTCCTGAAGATGAGGCTCCAAGATTGGGTATTGTTTGGGATGGAAATCGACCTTGTTTCCTTTCACTCAGCTCCTTAGCCATTTGCCCCATTTGGACTTCCAATCTGTGCATAGCTTGCTTGGTTTGTGCATTGAATTGTCTTTGATCATTCATGAATTCTCTTTGTGTGGTTGCCAAGGTGCGTACCATACTTTTCAAGTCATTCGGCTTTGGTTTTTGGCTTGTTTGGCTTGCTTGTCGGTAGTTCCTCTGCTGCCCTTGATGGTTCAAAATATTCTGACTGTTACTCCATGAGAAATTGGGGTGGTTTCGCCACCCTGAATTGTAGGTGTTGGAGTAGGGATTATTCTTGGGATGATAGTTGTTTTGTCCCACATAATACACTTGCTCTTGATTTGTAGATGAGAAAAAGGGGCAAGTCTCAGTAGTGTGATCAAAATGAGAACATAAAGCACATACCTGAGGTTGCATGTCTTGTTGATTAGGTGAGACTTTCTGAGCAGTCATGGCTTTGGCAATCATATCCAGCTTTCTTTCCACAACAGCCATCTGATTTGGGGGTCCACCACTCATGTTCACTTCATACATGCCCTTGCTCTTTACTCCTTGCTTCCCTTTGGATGAGAATTGTTGGGAGTGTTCACTCAAAGTCTCAAAGAGCTCTATGGCTTCCTCACTGCTCTTTTCCATCAACACACCTCCACAAGCTAAATCAACAAGACCCTTGTTAATATCATTTAAACCCTCATAAAAAGCTTGAACCTGATCATCTTGAGGTATGTTGTGATGTGGACACTTAAGAAGCAGCATATTGAAGTGGTCCCACGCTTCAAAGAACAAATCTCCATCTCTTTGTTGGAAGGATTGAATCTCCCTTCTAAGTTGTCTTGTCTTTTGAGCTGGGAAGAACTTCTTTAAGAACTTCCTGAGCCTCTTTGGAGTTAGGCCAGAACATGTTGAAGCTTGCAGAGATCAAAGAACTCCCTGAGGTGCAAGTTTGGATCCTCCATAGCTGTGCCTCTGAAGTGAGTTAAGGCATTCAGTATTTGTGGGGATATGTAGTAATTGCCTTCAACCACCGGTTGGTAGGCTATGCATGAGGGCTGGTTGAGGTTCTTTGGGATGAAGGCCTGCTTCATGGGCCTTCGCACTGCTTGCAGATTTTCTGGCAATTCTTGCATTGTTTCCGCAACTTCTTCTTCTTCTGCTGTGTCGAGATTGTCTTTATGCCCTTGTCGAATAGTCCTCTCAATTTATGGATCAAGTGGAAAGATGGTTGAGGCTTGAGATCGACGACCTTGCATAAGAAAAATTTTCCCTTGTGGTCACAGCAGCTTCAGTACTACTGTGCGGAAGTCCTCTGAAACTACGCTCGATCGCCGGGCCCTGCGCTCGATCGCAGTAACAGAATATTGGGTGCTTTAACCTAAAACAGAACAGAAACAGAGAAGTAATTGGAACACAACCAAAAATTAATTTTACTTTTTTTTTTTTTGGATAAGACAAAAATAAAAATAAAAATAATAGACAGGAAACAAAAAAAATAAATAGAAAAATAAATAAAGGCAAAATTGCTCCCTGGAACTGCACTCGATCGCAAGTTTGTGCGCTCGATCGCACTGCGCTCAATCGTACTGGGCCTACGTTTGATCGCAGTAACAGAATGTAGGTTCCGCAAGCTGAAATAAGACAGAAACAAGGAAGTAAAAAGAAACAGGAAAATATTTTTGATTTTTTTTTTTTTATAAACAAAATTAAAACTTGGAAATTTAAATAACATAACTACAGGAAAATAATTCTAAACAAAATTTAACACAATCCCCGGCAACGGTGCCAAAAACTTGTTGTGCAAAATACTACCTAAATTAATAGATAATATTTAGTACGTTTTAACTCGCAAATGCACAAGATGAAAACAATAGTATAGTAGGCAAATACGAGATCATTCCCACGAGGATTGGTAAATTATGTTGAGGAGTAAATTCCTATTTAATTAAAAGATAAAATTCAATTGTCATGATTGAATTCAATAAAATAAAAGATGAACAAAAACTAAAAAGGATTAGGGTTTTGATATCCACCACTAATTATATTCAGCTAATATAACAATATGTCAAGCTTTGATCAAGTTATGCATATCGAATGTTTGTCAACCTTAGGGCATGGCGTATACTCCTAAGGCTATAGATTTTTCCCTAAGCAACAAGTTAGGTATGGCGTATACTCTAACTCTTTTCATTCCTATGGGATTTAGCATGATTTATACTAAGTTGTTCCTTAGGAAGGCATATGTTCTATGGAAATCGACAAACACATGAGGCCTAGGGTATGGCATATACTCCCGGTTCCCCATGTTGATTAACCCAAGAACCCGGTGTGGATTTCTTTTGTTACTTATGTTAAACCTAGGACTCGGCTATCCAAATTGATTTAACTAACTAGTCCGTACCACATGCATATCTTGATCAGGCACACACATATGAGGAATTCGTGCAAGCAGGTATTAATCAAGTTAAATAGCACAACAAAATCATCACAAAGGCACCAATATTGAAATATTAATTAAACATAACTAGGGCTTCAATCTAGCCCTAAATAAAATATAAACTACATAATAAAGATAAAAGGTGGAAGAGAAGAAAAATCCAAACTCCTCTTGATTCAGCCGTTAGTTCCTTTCCAAAGCTTGTGCCTCTTTCTCCACACTTATTCTTAGAGCCTAAGAGGTCTATTTATAGGCTTTAGAAGTCCTTGACAAAGAAGTAAACCTAGGGATTTTGTAGGGTTTCAAAACCTATTACAATTGGGAGTTGGAAAACCCTAATATGGAAAGAGGGACATTCTGGCCGCCACTTGGTGTGTCTCCTGCGATCGATCGCTGCCCGTGTGCGCTCGATCGCAGGTCTGCGATCGATCCTTCTTCTGTCATGCGCTCGATCGCTCCTAGCTTGGTTCGTGCGGTGTCTTCTCTGGTACTGCGCTTGATCGCAGGTACCCTGCTATTGATCACAGTGTCAGGGAGCTCCAATTTTCTCCCTCTTCTCTTTTTGAGCCCAAATCAACTAGTTTTACTTCATTTTCTTCCAAAAGCCTGTAAAAGCGTGAAAAACACAAAGAGGAATTAAAATGGCCTAATTAACTAAAACCAAAGGATTAAAACATGCAAGTTAAGGGCTGAAAAATATGAATATTTTAGCACTTATCAATACAATAAAATCAGTCGGTATAATAAATTCTCCTACCATTACCAAGACATCCTCAAGTATACCTCTTGGTCTTTTGATGCTTCTGTCTGCCAATTGCAAGGTGATAGACGTTGGTTGAAGCTCCCTCAGACCTAGTGTCTCAGATATAGTGTATGGCAGCAAATTGATCTCTGCTTCTAGATCCAGCAATGCATGCTCAAAAAGATGGTCTCCTATCCTGCAAGGAATGGTAAAACTACTTGGATCTTTTAGTTTTGGTGGTAGTTTTCTTAACAACATCGTACTTACCTCCTCTGTTAAAGCCACTGTCTCATGCTCCCGAAATTTCCTTTTATGAGTGCAATAATCCTTTAAAAATTTAGCATATGAGGAAATTTGTTTAATTGCATCTAATAAAGGAATGTTAATCTCTACTTTCCTCAAGGTCTCAAAAATATCAAGAAGTTGTTTTTCTTTCTTTGGCTTTACTAACCTTTGAGGGAATGGTGGTGCATTCACCTTCTCCATTTTACTTACCTTGGATGTTAAGGCTTCATCTGGAGATGTTTGAGCTGTCTCTTCAGTTCCTATGACCTTGCCATTTCTGAGAGTTGTGACAGATTTCAATTGTTGGTGACCGCCTGGATTAGGTACTGTTTGGGATGGAAATTCACTCTACTTCCTTTCACTCAGCACCTTAGCCATTTGCCCCATTTGTACTTCCAGTCTTTGTATAGGTTGCTCGTTCTTTGCATTACCTTGTTGTTGCGCAAGCATAAATTGTTGTACCATACTTTCCAGGTCATTCTTCTTCGGCTCCTGAACTTGTTGGACTGCTTGTTGGGCACTCATCTGCTGCCCTTGAGGGTTTAGAGCATTTCGATTGTTACTCCATGAGAAATTGGGGTGGTTGGGCCACCTTGGATTGTAGGTGTTGGAGTATGAATTGTTCTTAGGAGGATAATTGTTTTGTCCCACATAGTTCACCTCTTCTTGATCTGCAAATGGAGACAAAGGACAAGTCATAGTGGTGTGATCAAAATGAGAAAATATGGCACATACCTGGAGTTATGCATCTTGTTGACTAGGTGAGATGTTCTGAGCAGTCATGGCTTTGACAATCATATCTAGCTTTCTTTCCATAGTAGCAATCTGATTTGGAGATCCACCATTTAGGTTCACTTCATACATGCCTTTACTTTTTACTCCTCGCCTTCCTCTGGAACAGAATTGTTGGGAGTGCTCACTTAGTGTTTCAAAGAGCTCCATGGCTTCCTCACTGCTCTTTTCCATAAGTGCACCTCCACAAGCTGAATCAATCATCCCTTTGTTAGTGTCATCTAATGTTAAGTGCCAAAATATTCATATTTTAGCCCTTAAACTTATGTGTGTTAATTCCTTAAGTGTTGTTAATCTGTGTTATTTTAGTTCTTTTATGTGTTTTCCATGCTTTTATAGGCTTTTGGACGAGAAGGAAGTAAATCTAGAAGATTTGGGCTCAAAGAGAGAAATTGGGAAAAGTTGGAGCTCCTAAGAGTGCTATCGAGCGTAGGGAACTTGCGATCGAGCACACTACCAAAGACAGCGAGTGTGGCCATGTACGATCGTGCACACAACAGAAGAGTCTCGATAGCAGACATGCGATCGAGCGCACATGCGTTGCGATCGATCGCACCCGTGTGCTAGTGACACATAAGAGGCAACCAAACGGTTGTTCTTTCCATATTAAGGTTTTCCAAGTCCCACTTGTAATAAGACTAAAACCCTACGAATTTTCTAGGTTTACTAGTGTGTCAAGGACTTCTAAAAGCCTATAAATAGACCTCTTAGCTTCTAGGAATAGGTGTGGAGAAAGAGGCACAAGATCTGGAAAGGAACTGAAGGCTAGATCAAGAGGAGTTTGGGTTTTTCTTCTCTTCCACCTTTTATTTTGTTATGTAGTGTATATTTTATTTAGGGTTAGATTGAAGCCCTAGTCATGTCTATTTATGATTTCAATATTGGCGTCTTTGCTACAATTATATTTTGGTGTATTTAACTTGATTAATTCCTGTTATCTTGTATTCCTCAAACGTGTTTGTCAGGCCAACATATGCATGTGGTATGGACTATTTAATTAAATCAATTTGGATGATCAAGTCCTGGGTTTAACAAGAGTAACGAAAGATATCCACACCGGATTATTGGGTTAATCAACATGAGGAACCAGGAGTAGACACTCATGCCCTAGGCCTCATGTGTTTGTTGATTTCCACAGATTTATGCTTTCTTAAAGAACAAAGGAGTAGACACCCATGCTAAATCCTTTATGAAAGAAAAGAATTAGAGTAGACACCCATGCCTAATTCGTTGCTTAAGGAAATCAATAGCTTAACGAGTAGACACCCATACCCTTTGGTTGGCAAACATTAAATATACTAGTATGATTGGCGCATTGGCATATTGTTATCTTAATTAGTTTGATTAGTGGTGGATATCAAAACCCTAATCCGTTTTAGTTTTAGTTTATCTTTTATTTTATTTCTTTATTTCAAATTCAATCGTGACAATTGAATTTTATCTGTTAATTAAATAGGAAATTACTTATAAACATAATTTACCAATCCTCGTGAGAATGATCTCATATTTGCCTGCTATACTATCGTTTGATCTTGTGGACTTGCGAGTAAAACGTACCAAGTATTTGCATATTAAGTTAGGTGGGTATTTGGCACAACAAGTTTTTTGCGCCATTGCTGGGGATTGTGTCAAATTTTTTTAGAATTATTTTCCTTTAATTGGTTATTTTAATTTTTACCTTTAATTCTATTTTTATCGAAGTAAAAAGATTTTTTTTTTGGTTTTCCAATTACTTCTCTATTTTTGTTCTGTTTCAGCTTGCAACACCCGGCATTCTGTTACTGCGATCGAGAGGAGACCAAGTGTGATCGAGTGCATTAACCTGCGATGAAGCGCAATTCCAGAGGACTTCCGCACAATAGTGACCACAAGGGAAAATTCTTCTTATGCAAGGTCATCGATCTTAAGCCTCAACCATCTTTCCACTTGATCCAGAAATTGAGAGGACCATTTGATAAGGGCATACAGACAATTCCAACATAGAAGAAGAAGAAGAAGTTGAGGAAACAATGGAAGATCTGTAGGAGAACCCACCACTAGTGCAAAGACCACTAGAGGAGAACCCACCACTAGTGTGAAGACCTATGAAACAGGCTTTCATCCTGAAAAGCCTAAACCAACCATCATGCACAGCCTATCAATCGATAGTAGAAGGCAATTACTACATATCACCACAAATATTGAATGCCTTGACTCACTTCAGAGGCACAGCTACAGAGGATCCAAACTTGCACCTCAGGGAGTTCTTTGATCTCTGTAAACTTCAGCACGTTCAAGCCCTAACTCTGGAGAGGCTCAAGTTAGTCTTATTCCCTTTTTCCTTAAAAGACAATGCTAAGTTATGGTATAATTCCTTGCCTGCAGAATCTATTCATACTTGGGAAGAGTTGTCTAGCAAGTTCCTAAAGTTCTTTGCCCCTCAAAAGACAAGGCAGCTTAGAAGGGAGATTCAATCATTCCAACAAAGAGATGGAGATATGTTCTTTGAAGCGTGGGTCCACTTCAATACGTTGCTTCTTAAGTGTCCACATCCCAACATGCCTTAAGATGATTAAGTACAATCTTTTTATGAAGGTTTAAATGATATTAACAAGGGTATTGCTGATTCAGTTTGTGGACGTGTGCTGATGGAAAAGAGCAGTGAGGATGCAATAGAGCTCTTTGAGACATTAAGTGAACACTCCCAACAATTCTCATCCAAAGGGAGGCAAGGAGTAAAGAGCAAGGGCATGTATGAAGTGAACCTGAGTGGAACACCCCCAAATCAAATGGCTGTTGTGGGAAGAAAGTTGGATATGATTGTCAAAGCCATGACTGCTCAGAATGTCTCAACTAGTCAACAAGACGCGCAACCTCAGGTATGTGCTTTATGTTCTCATTTTGATCACACTACTGAGACTTGCCCCTAGTATTCATCTATAGATCAAGAGCAAGTAAATTATGTGGGACAGAACAACTATCCTCTTAAGAATAATCCCTACTACAACATGTATAATCCAGGGTGGAGAAGCCACCCTAATTTCTCATGGAGTAACAATCAGAATACTCTAAACCGTCAAGGGCAGCAGAGGAACTACCAACAAACAATCCAACCAAGCCAAGAATCAAAGTAGAATGACTTGGAGAGTATGGTACGCACCTTGGCAACTACGGAACGGGAATTCATGAACGATCAAAGACAAATCAAAGCAAAAACCGATTAAGCAATACAAAGAACCAAGCAAGCTATGCAAAGACTGGAAGTTCAAATGGGGCAAATGGCTAAGGAGTTGAGTGAAAGAAAACAGGGTGGATTCACATCCCAAACAATACCCAATCCAGGAGCATCCTCATCAGGATAGAAATAAGAGGAGAACAACAGTCTGGCTGAAGACGTTAAACTTAGCGCTCATTGGAGGCAACCCATAGTTTATCCTTTTATTTTTTTATTTGTTTTTCAATTTATTTTTATGTTTGTTTTTAGTTTTGTTTTTGTTTCCTTTTTATTTGTTTTAAGTGTTTATTTTGCAGGGACAAGTGTGCTTCAATTAAAGTTTGGGGGTGTGCTATGAGCCATACTATTCCAAACAATTTCGTACATATCCCAAGTAAATTATTTCCATATTACAGACACATTGGGGATAATGTGTAACTTAAGTTTGGGGGTATGGGAGACAATTTACACACTTTGTCCCAGTTTTATGTTGTTAATGAAAAGAAAAGAAAATATATATATATATATATATATATATATATATATATATATATATATATATGTTCATGTTTGTCTTAAAATTTTGGTTGATCTTAAGAATTGTGATTTGAATTCATTAGTGAGCTTAAAATTTTGAACACATGATCTAATAATTGAATTTTTCAGTTTGGTTACTTGCTTAGGACATTTGAAAATTCACATGTTTGATCTGATCTTACAAAAGCACATTAGCACATAATTTGTGGGGTATGACATGAAATCTGATATGTGTGTTTCTATATCTTGGGTAAAACTGGATGATTTATTAGATGGATACTTTGGCATATATATAGCATTGAGTGTTCACGTCAAAAAGGTCAAAAATTTTGATTTGGTTAATGTCATGGTTAGTTTGGTTTTGTAGCCTTTTTGACTCGAGTTAGTAAGTCCTAGGGGTGTTTCTACACCTAATGCCCTAAAACCATTTGGTTTGGGAGTCATTGACTTAACACTCGTTACATGGGTCAATTAGAAAGCTTAAGGGAACCAAGCATTGCACAACTTGACGACAAAAAAAAAAAAAATGCCATTGTTGTTCATTCTAATAGGGATTTCAGTGAACTTTGAGATATTGAGACATTGCACATTGGAAATAATTGGAAGTTTCATATTTATGTGCTAGTTCACTTTACAATGTTTTCAAACTTATGATACCTTAACATGTCCTTTGTAAGTAATTAAATTTTTAAAATTTCAATTCATTGTGAAGATGGAGTTTGTTTTTTTAAGCTTGCTAATGAATGAGAATCATGGTTTTGAGTGATATCTTAGTCTTTTTTTGGATAACATGAACTCTTGCATGATGTTTGTGGGTAACATTTCTGGAAAACCCTCACGAGACTTCACTCGTCCTCTAGGGAATTCTTAGGGGTTTAAAAGGCTTTTTGCATATGCTAAATGCAATTGTACATCCCACAAAAGATGGATTTATCTTTTTTGTTTTTTGTTTTCATTTTGTTTTTAGTTTTGTATTGCTAACGGACTAGCAATATGTAAGTTTGAGGGTGTGTTAAGTGCCAAAATATTCATATTTTAGCCCTTAAACTTATGTGTAGAGCACATAGGGTACTATGGGGGCGTACGTCCGCATACTATTTACCCAGTGGACCAAAGCTGCATCGTAAGTACGGGCATTGACAAGTGGTCAACCAAAAGTCGGCGTACGTCTAGGTGGTCCCCCATGCGTATGTCCAAGTACTATTTGTAGGCGTACGTCCACATGGTCTCCCATGCATACGTCCATTCAGAAAGTCTAAGATTCTCAAAATGCTTTCCCAGCTATTCCCAGTGACCCAAAGCCCAAATTAACCCTCTAACTAAGCTACCTAAGCTTAGTTAATTATTTGGGTCACTACAACTAAACTAACAAAAAGAAAAAATAAAAAAATAAACTAAAAACTCACAAATGGCCGAAAATAGGCTAGAAATTCTGAGTTGCAGCTGCTGGATTTTGGCAAGCTGCCGTAGGTGCGCTCGATCGCACCTGAGGGTGCACTGGAGTACACTGCCAATAGATGATGGGGCGCAGGGCTTTGCTGGAGTTTGGCAGGGTGCTTAGGTGCGCTTAATCGAACTGGTGGGTGCACTCAAGCGTACTATTGATGTTGGGCCCGAGCTTAGGTTGGCTAGGCTCGAGCGCAAGGGCACTGAAGCTCATATGTAGCTATGGACCTAAGAGCAGAAAATAAAATAAAAAAATAAAAAACTAAAACTGAACAAAAATAAGATTATAAAACAAAGAAAATAAAATAAATAACAAAAAAGAAAAAGAAAATAATTAAGCTAGATTTAATCTTTAAAACTTAATAACGCAACCATGAAGCAGTCTCCGGCAACGGCGCCAAAAGTTGATGTGGTCTTCTTGTGTGCAAAAATATTAATAATAAAAATAACCACTCGCAATATAACAAATCCTTGTGTGTTAGGGCCGTATAGAGGGTGTCAAACCTCAAGGCCTGTGTCGGTGTTGTTATCAAGGTTTTCAAGATTAAATATAAGTCAATTTAAAAGATGATTGATATGTGTTGTTTTTAAACTAAATGCATAAAAGTAAAAGTAAAGGTAAATAGTATGAGAGATAGAATAGGGGGTTGATTTCACCACTAACCGCATAACAATGGTCAATTATAAATTAATAAGAGAAATTCATATTATGCATGATATAGGGCTCGTCTCACTCAAGTAGTCAATAAATTACCATCATTAAGAAATAAGTATAATCCATCTTCGGTTGGCACAGGCTGTCCACCTCACCACTAAGATGTGGTATGATCCATCTTCGCTAGATATGGATTATCTAATTGCTTAATAGATTACACACAATCAATGAATAAGCATAACCCATCTTCGGTTGGCACGAACTGTCTACCTAAATTACACTAAACTTGGGTGTAGTACAATCCCTCTTCCTTAGGCATGGCCTATCAAATCCTATTGATCATGTATTAGTTAAAACCATTGTATTACAATCATTTATATAATCACAGAAAATATGAAAGATTGAGTTCAATCAATATAAAAAATTCCAAGACAAGAGAAGAATTTCATAATGATTTAATATTAAGATCAATTCTCACAGTTATACAACCACCATGAATATAGAAAACCTAAATTAAAATACAATTAAACCATTGTTACTTGAAAAGGGCTACATCAATGCCCTACTACAAATTAGTTGCTCATCCTGGTGCTGGGATGGCCTCCTGCCATGTTTCTCTTCTCTTCAACTCTCCAAGCCTCCAAGAAGATATTTCATGTCTAAAACTAAGCACACCTATCTTCAAGGCTTAGAGGCCTATTTATAGGGTGTAAAACAAACTCTAAATGCCCTAGGAATCCAAAAAAAATCATAGTTCAATATCCTAGTCAAATTAGGAAGCAATCCTAGTACAAATCGGAATTAGACTCGTCCAAATTCGCATTCTTATCTTGCGGGACGAGTTTGGCATAGCAAATGTATGAATTTGAAATCTTATTTCACAATGATATGTATTTTTTGAGTTAGCTTTCTAATGACGCTAGTGTCACCTTAATCCGATACTTGAGCAGAAAGTATGGTCAAAATACTGAGACATGTGCAGAATATGATAATCCAATCCGATTTTAACTCCATTTAGAGAAATTTCAATTTAATCCTTTCCTTGATTTGATTAAACTTAACAACATCATATAGGTCTTCTCAAAGTGAGCTTTAAGCCAAAAATCAATGGTATTTCTTGTATCTTTATTAAAAATGCTAAGGAATTAACATATGCTAGTTAAGGGACTTGAATGTGCAATATTCAGTACTTATCAAAGAATTCTCTAGTACTGCTTATAATGATGGGTCGTATTTTGTTATAGGAGGAATTTGTGATGTCGGATGACTCAAGCGAGCGCACAAGGTAAGTAAACACTGATGACCACTTTCCCTAAAAACGTGCAATATGTCAGCTGATTGAGCACATGTATGATATAAGCATGCCTATATTTTTGTACAACTCGGTAACTACTTTAACAACTGGTTGGTAAGATGCATTGTATGACATGGTACACTAGTACGTGCAGTATAATGGCCATGGGCTTACTATTTAGACTTGATTTTATGGTCAAACTGTGTGTGTGGATGTGTTATATGGTACATGCGGTATTCCTTGACCTCTCGGCACTGGGCAGGCGTCAGCCCCCATATATGGTCTTACAACTTTGCGGAGACCTGTGTTTTCGATAAACAGTCACCCGAGCCTGGTCACTGTGGCCTCCTTTGTGAGGAGGCACCCCTTCTCCCGAAGTTACGCGTTCTAAAAAAAAAGGATTTCGTGTAATAAGTTTTTGATATTCAGTAAATCTTCTAAAAAAATAATGGCAGAAATCCAAACATTTATCTATCCAGCCATAAGGTAGATCAGCTGCTACCCGTCTGATACTAAAATAATTATGCATCATTTTCATACCAATGGCAGCTTCGAATAGATCATATATGAATTCTCTTTCTCAAAAAATATAGAAGAAAGGAGTTTGTGCACTAATATCTGCCATACAGGGTCTGAGCCATAACAGATGATAAGCTATATGACTCAATTCCAACATAATTACTCTGATATAACTGGCTCTTTTAGGCACTTGAATATTTCCTAACTGTTCTAGCCCATCTATAGTTATTGCTTCTGTGACCATAGTAGCTAAATAATCCCAACGAGTTACATAAGACAGATATTGTACAATTGTTTAGTTTTCCACAATTTTTTCCATTCCTCTGTGTAAATAACCCATATTGGTTCACAGTCAATAACATTTTCACTGTCCAGAGTAAAGATGAGTCGAAGAACACCAAGCATGGACGGGTGGTGGGGGCCCATATTGACTATCATGAGATCTTTTCTTGTAGCTAGTATATTCATAAGTTTTTCCTCGATTCATTCTTCCATGAATTGCGTAAAACGAAAAAATAAAATAAAATTCATCAAAATTCAAGATCTAATAAATCAAATAATTATAAAATGACTCTTCAAATTAACGAAAAATTAAAAATTAACGAATTCTTGATTCCCGAATACCCAACCTATTACTTAAGTTTTTATAATGTACTCTATTTTTCTTTGACAAATAAGACAATAGCCGTTGACATTTTCCCAGAATTTTACATAGACCTCTTTGAGAAAAATAGTCTTTTCTATGCAATTCCAAATGTGAAGTAAGTCGTCTTATTTTATTGGTGAAACTCAATACTTGGAATTCAATGGATCCCCTGTTTTCTTCTTTTTCTTCTTGCAAAATAATTGAGATGAATGAATTTTTTATCATAAAAAGGAATCGCCTCTCTTTTTTTTTTAGATATATATGATATATATATATATATATATATATATATATATATATATATATATATATATATATATTGATCAGTAGTAATAATGCCACTCATTTGAATTTGATATACACAATAATCTTAATTTTGTTAAGAATTCTTAGTTTTGTCAAATAAAATTACTTAATTTATTACTCAATAATCAATCCCATTTTTTAAATTGGATTCGTATAGGATATCCTATACAAAAGTATAGTCTATTTTTGTACTCACAAAAAAATAATACTTTAAAAAAAAAATCTGAAGATTTTGTTGATTCATTTTAGATTGAATTTATATTAATATAATGACTTTTTAATCACAAATACATACGAATCCTTGTCATACTGAAACGACTACCATTATTGGCATCAAACCAATAGCGATTCATACAAGCTAAATCTTCTAATCGATAATTGGGCCAAAGAAAGACGAAAGCTAGGGGAGCGAATGGGTTTAGCTACCCCAATAGTCCTAGCCGTAAACGATGGATACTAGGTGTTGTGCATATCGACCCATGCAGTACTGTAGCTAACGCATTAACTATCCCGCCTAGGGAGTAAGTTCGCAAGAATGAAACTCAAAGGAATTGACAGGGGCCCGCACAAGCGATGGAGCATGTGGTTTAATTCGATGCAAAACGAAGAACCTTACCAGGAAATAATTGATAAAATTGATAAGAAAAGAAAGGTCTTTTTTATTTCATGATTCATCAAGATCAAAAAATTAACCCATTCAATAAAAAAAAAAAAAAAAAAAAAAAAAAAAAAAAACCTCTTATGAATTGGATGGGAATGAATGAAGAAATACTAAGTCGTCCGATATCGAATCTAGAACTTTGGTTGTTCCCAGAATTTGTGATACTTTATAATACATATAAGTAAGCCTATAGGTCTTACTATATAGACTTGATTCTATGGTCAAAATGTGTGTGTGGATGGGTTATTTCGTGATGGGCGTAGCCTTAACAGGCAAATCACTACATGACGTACATCATTAGTAGCGTGGACCACCCGAGGTCGGACTCGGTCGGGCTGCTAGTGTTATGGACTGTAGCGTAAAATGGTTGGGGTACTGACATTGTATTATAGGTCCCTCGAGACAATGCCAACCATCTTGAGAAAGGGTAATATCTTGAGTAGACCATATATGATAGTTATGACTTATAAAGCATTAGTTTCTTGCATTAAACTACTTAGGCGATTGCCGCTGGAAGTACACCTCTTTCTCTCTACAAAACAATATTTGTTTGGTGTATTAATAGAGATGACACCTCTTTCAAATCCTTGACAAACTGCATGTTGATTTCTATAACAATTGGCTCATGTCATATCCAATTGTGGGGTTTACTTACTAAGTCGTTAGACTTACATGGTTATTACATCTTGTAGGGGACCTATCCCTAGAAACAAAAGAATGGCAAGGTTACCACTACGGATTTATGTAAGACTAGCAATCTTCATGATATTAGGTTTGATCAGGTTATTATTAGTGGCTTCGTGTTTACGTTTCAAGGATAGTACATACTTGATTTTATGGTTATTAGTTTCTCTTAGATTTATTTAACCTTCTTATGCATTAACTCTTATGATGTTTAGACAGGCGATTTTTCAGCCAACTACCAGCTAGTTAGATTCGGGTAATTGCCAGTAACCCAAGGCAAGATTTGGGGGCGTTACAGCAATGGCAGAAGAAGAAGAAGAAGGTAAGTCAGGAATCGAAAACCTCAATGGCAAAGATTTCGAGTATTAGAAGATGCAAATTCAAGATTATTTGTAAAAGTACATCAGCCTCTCATAGGGGAACAACCTAACAACATGGATGATGACCAATGGGCTTTACTTGATCGACAGGTGCTGGGAGTTCTCTGGTTAACAATATCAAGATTAGTTACACAAAATATTGTGAAGGAGAAGACTATAGTTGGCTTAATGGCAACTTTGTAAAGCATGTATAGGAAATCGTCTGCTAACAACAAGGTGCATCTGATGATGAAGTTGTTCAATTTGAAGATGTGAAAGGTACTCTAGTAGCACAACATGTCAACGAGTTCAACACAATCACAAATCCGTTTTCCTTGGTTGATATTGATTTTGATGGTGATATATGTGCGTTAATTGTCTTGGCATTGTTTCCAAACAATGGGGAAGCCATGAGAATGATTGTTAGCAATCTTGCAGGGAAGAATAAACTCAATTATGAGGATATTTGGGATTTGATTCTCAGTGAAGAGGTTTACGAAAGAAATGTGGATGAAGCCTCTTGTTCTGGTGCTGCTTTAAATCTCGAAACTCGAGGCAGAGGATAAGACAAAAACTCTGGGGAATGTAGATCAAAATCCAGGAAAAGGAGAAGCAAATCCAAATTTGGGTGACAATACTAATGCTAGAACCTTTGCAAAAACTAGCCACTATAAGAAGAATTGCAAAGAGCCGAGTAAGAAGACTGAAAACGACTCTGCAAACGTAGTGACTGAAGAAGTGTAGGATGCCCAACTTCTTACAGTCGACAACCCTCTTCATTCTTGGGTCGTGGACTCAGGAGCATTTTTTCATACGATAGTGATCCATGAAATTCTCGAGAAATATGTTGGTGGATGTTTTGGGAAGGTGTATTTGGTTGACAGATTGTCACTGGATATTGTGAGAATATCTTATGTTCGCATTAAAGTCCACAGTGACTCGGTATGGAAGTTGCAGAAGGTTAGACATGTTCCAGAGCTAATGAAGGGCATTGGATTAGTTTCCATTGTGGACAGTGGAAGGTCAGCACGGGAGCTAGGATTTTGTCTCATTTTTATATGGCTGATACTCTATATATGACCATGAATAGCAGGGATATAGTAGCTCTTGCATATATGAGTGTTGACTCAAAACTATGGCAACTAAGGCTTGGACATATGAGCGAGAAAAGGATGAAAGTACTTCTGTCAAAGTGGAAACTACTGGAGTTGAAGTCAGTTGAGGGTGATTTGTGTGAAGGCTACATCCTAGGGAAGTAGAATAATATGGGTTTCGTGAAAGTTGGCAAAGCACCGAAGCCGAGAAAGCCGGAGCTAGTACACAAAGACTTGTGGGATCCCACACCAGTGGCACCTCTTGGAAGCTCATGGTATTACATCATGTTTATTGAAGACTTAAGCATAAATATATGGGTCTATTTCTTCAAAAGTAAATCTAATGTATTTAAGACTTTTATAAAATTAAAGGTCATAATTGAGACTGAAACGGGCATGAAGCTCAAGTATTTTAAAATGAGGCAATATAGGAGAATACGAAGATGGGGCTTTAAATAGTTTTGTCCAATGAATAGGATTAAGATGTAGAAAACTATCATAGGAACACCACAACAAAATAGTGTGGCTGAGCGCATGAAAATGACCCTCAATGAGCGTGCTAGGAGTAGGATATTGCATGTTGTGTTGTTGATAAGCACCTAATGTTGCACATTCAAGCCCCTTAACTCGCATATGTTAATTCCTTAGCATTGTTATTTGTTTGATTTTTTGTTGTTTTAATGTTTAATAAAGATACAAGAAATACCATTGATTTTGGGCTTACAACGCACTTTAAGAAGCTACTGGCAGCATTGGGATCGAGCTCACAGCAAACAAGCTCAAGCGCACTAGAAGAAGGGCTCGAGCACACCTGCACTTGAGTGCCCACACAGCTAGGCTCGAGCACAAATGCGCTTGAGCGCACTCGGCCGTCCAGAACGTGGTAGGAGCTCCAAACCCACCTGGGAAAGGGTTTTCAGTCTCCTAGTCCAAGTAGGAGATTGTCTACGATTTTTATAGGACTTCTAGGGTTTTTAGTGTTTGTTTACACCCTATAAATAGGCATCAAACTTCAAGAGAAAAGTGTGCTTAGTTTTAGATAGAAAATATATTCTTGGAGGCTTGGAGAGTTGAAGAGAAGAGGAACATTGTAGGACGCCATCCCAATACTAGGATGAGCAACTAATTCTATAATAGGGCGTTGATGTAGCCATTTCCAAGTAATAATGGTTTAATTGTATTTTAATTTGAGTTTTTCTATATGCATGATGGTTGTATAATTGTCAAAATTGATCTTAATATTTATATTCAATCAGTATGAAATTCTTCTCTTGTCTTAGAAAGTCTTTTATATTGATTCAACTCAATCTTTATAACATCCCTGCTCCAAGTGGTATGATACTGTCCGCTTTGGGCTAAGCCCGCATGGTTTTATTATTAGGTTTATCCCCAAAAGGCCTCATACCATTTAGAAAGAATATATTTCATATAAACACATCATCTTTTCCATGCCCAGGCAATGTAGGATGTCACAATCACCCCCTCTTAGGACCCAGCGTCCTCGCTGGCGACTCTCATGTGGGCTTGTGCACGCTCCCCCCATCTCAGGCTGGGCTATGGCTCTGATACCATATGTAATATCCCTACTCCAAGTGGTATGATATTGTCCACTTTGGGCCAAGCCCGCACAGTTTTATTATTGGGTTTACCCCCAAAAGGCCTCATACCATTTAAAGAGAATATATTCCATATAAACAAATCATTTTTTTTCATGCCCAGGCAATGTGGGACGTCACAATATATGTTACATCCCTGCTCCAAGTGGTATGATATTGTCCGGTTTGGGCCAAGCCCGCACGGTTTTATTATTTGGGTTTACCCCCAAAAGGCCTCATACCAATTAGAGAGAATATATTCCATATAAACACATCATCTTTTCCATGCCCAAGCAATGTGGGACGTCACAATTACCCTCTCTTAGAACCCAGCGTCCTCGCTGGCGACTCTCATGTGGGCTTGTGCACGCTCCCCCCATCTCAGGCTGGGCTATGGCTCTAATACCATATGTAACATCCCTACTCCAAGTGGTATGATATTGTCCACTTTGGGCCAAGCCCATACAGTTTTATTATTGGGTTTACCCCCAAAAGGCCTCATACCACTTGGAGCAGGGATGTTACACATGGTATCAGAGCCATAGCCCAGCCTAAGATGGGGGGAGCGTGCACAAGCCCACATGAGAGTCGCTAGTGAGGACGCTAGGTCCTAAGAGGGGGTGTTTGTGACATCCCACATTTCATGGGCATGGAAAAGATGATGTGTTTATAAGGAATATATTCTCTCTAAATGGTATGAGGCCTTTTGGGGGTAAACCCAATAATAAAACCATGCAGGCTTGGCCCAAAGCAGACAATATCATATCACTTGGAGCAGAGATATTACATATGGTATCAGAGCCATAGCGCAGCCTGAGATGGGGGGAGCGTGCACAAGCCCACATGAAAGTCGCTAGCGAGGACTCTAGGTCCTAAGACGGGGTAATTGTGACGTCCCACATTGCCTGAGTATGGAAAAGATGATGTGTATATATGGAATATATTCTCTCTAAATGGTATGAGGCCCTTTTGGGGGGTAAACCCAATAATAAAACTGTGCGGGCTTGGCCCAAAGTGGACAATATCATACTACTTGGAGCAGGTATGTTACATATTATGACATCCCACATCGCCTAGGTATGGAAATAGGGATGTGCTTAAATGTATACTACATCCTTAAAGACAACAACGCGTTTTAAAGCCGTGATGGTCATGATCCCATCAGAATTCCGCAGTTAAGCATACTTCTGCTGGAGTAGTACCAGGATGGGTGATCTCCTGGGAAGTTTGATTCGAGAGGAGCCCAAAGTGGACAATATCATACAACTTAGACCAGGGATGTTACATATGGTATCAGAGCCATAGCCCAGCCTAAGATGGGGGGAGTGTGCACAAGCCCACATGAGAGTCACCAGCGAGGACGCTGTGTCCTAAGAAGGGGTGATTGTGACGTCCCACATTGCTTGGGCATGGAAAAGATGATGTGTTTGTATGGAACATATTCTCTCTAAATGGTATGAGGCCTTTTGGGGGTAAATCCAATAATAAAACCATGCGGGCGTGGCCCAAAGCGAACAATATCATACCACTTGGAGCAAGGATGTTACAATCTTTCATATTTTTTGTGATTATATGAATTATTGTTACACAACGATTTTAACTATTACATGATCAATAGAATTTGATACGCCGTGGCTAGGGAAGACGGATTGTACTACACCCTAGTTTAGTGTAATTTAGATAGATAGTTCTTACCAACCAAAGATGAGTTAAGCTTATCCTGATTGTGTGTAACTTATTAAGGAATTAGATAATCCATACCTAGAGAAGATGGATCGTACCGCATTTTAGTGGTTAGATGAACAGTTCGTGCCAACCGAAGATAGATTATACTTATTTCTTAATTATGGTATTTTCTTGACTACTCAAGTGAGACAGGCCCTATATCATGCATAGTATGAATTTTCCTTATTAATTTATGATTGACCATTATTATGCAATTAGTGGTGAAATCAACCCCCTATTCTCTCTCATCACTACTACCTTTACTTCTATGCATTTAGTTATAATCGAAAATCAAATCAATCATCTTTTAAATTGCGTTATATTTAATCTTGAAAAGCTTGATAACAACACCCACGCAGTCCTTAAGGTTCGACACCCTCTATATAGCTCTATATCACAAGGATTCGCCCTATTGCGAGTAGTAATTTTATTATTGATATTTTTGTACACAAAAAGACCACATCAATTTTTGGCAGTGTTGTCGGGGAACTACTTAACGGTTGTGTTATTAAGTTTTCAAGATTAAATTTAGCATAATTATTTCCTATTTTCCTGTATTTTTTCTTTTTAATTTTATTTTCTGTTCTAGGTCTATAGCTACACAGGCCTTTTAGCACCCTTGGGCTCGAGCAAAGCCAGTCGATGCTCGAGCCCAGCATTGGTAGTGCGCTAGAGAGCACCCTCTAGTGCGATCGAGCGCACCTATGCACCCTGTTAGAGTCGAGCAAGTTGCGCGGGAGCGCATAACCCCTATGCCCCTCCCCTGTCGATAGTACGCTCGTGTGCACCCTCCAGTGCGATCAAGCGCACCTAAGGTGCAATGCTTGTTCCCAGCAGCTGCATCTTCTGTTTCCAGCAACTGCAACCTCTTTTCGGGCCATTTGTAAGTTTTTTATTTTATTTTATTTTTTCTTTAGTTTAGTTCATGTGAGGAGATATTCCAACACCCCATGGACCATGTTCATATTGCTATAGTCCTTATCACTATGTTAGAGATTATCCTACCACTGGACAATTTTCTAACTATTCTTATGAGCATATGAACACACCGTTCTCTAGACCAGGGAATGACCCTTGTTCTGATTCCTATAACCCAGCATGGAGCAAACATTCTAATCTCTTGTGGCAAGCTCAAGCTCTTGGAAACTATGCTCTACAATTTCATGAACTACACCATCAAACATATTCGCAGTCAATGATCAATCCTATTATCCCTCTCAATATCAATCAACTCCACAATAGCAGTATCAAGCCAAGCCACCTCCTCCGAGGAATTCTGACTTTAAAAAAATGTGTTAGTTGTTCTCAGCAGATTGGATGCCAATGATCAACTGATGCACACTCATTCTCAATCCATCACCAAGATAGAAGTTCACATCAAACAAATCATCAATACCTTCAATAGGAGAGAAGAAGGAGAGCTTCCAAGCCAGCCGGTTGCCAATCCTAAGGGACACTACATGGTGGATGGGAGTACTTCTTATCTTGAGCAAGCTATCACCACACAGAGGAGTGGAGAAGTGGTCGAAAATCACATGGAAAAGAGGTAGGAGGAGCAAATTTAGGCCCTATAGGATCTACATCAGGCAAAATGCAAGAATGTGAGCACTGAGGCTCCTTCATCATCCACTCCTATTCTCGAGACGCCATATGAGCCCCTAGCCTCTATTCTATATAATATGAAATCTTCATTTGTAGGGACAGATGACACTCTCCTCATCATTACTGCTTATGACTTACCAAGAGGCTAAGAGAGTAGTTTGGAAGAACAAAAAGAGACCACTAAGGTAGAAAAATTCCCTGAGTGTTCTTCTCATTTTATTCTAGTTCATGATTCCCTTCCGGATGAGAAACTGTTTGAGAATACTCAGAGTGATATGCCTCGATTTGTGGACATTATGAATTATCTTTCTATTGGTCAAATTTATTCCCTTTGGTCTAAGCAAAGAAAAGATTGGTGCTTCAAATTTAAACTTAAGGCTCAAAGAGCACTGAGCACATCAAGGATGTGGATTCTATTGACTTAGCGGATCGCATAAATTTTGACTAGATGAGTCAACTTCATAGGTTCAAGTGCAGGCCTTGTGCACTTGAACCCCATTCCATTAGGGTACATTGTCTCCATACAAGTTTATTTTCTCCATTGTTGTTCTTTCTTTTATAGTCTTATTATATTTTGACAACAATGTGCTGCAATTGATTGCTTTCTTGGTTAGAGTATCAGATTCTTTTTCAGGACATGTGTTTTTGCAATAAAGTTTGGGGGTATGATATGTGTTGTGCAAATTTATTTAACTCGCAGGTGTACGAATCAATTGTAGTTAATGGATTGCAAGTGCGAGGTCGAATCCACAGAGAATTGTATTTTTTAAAGAGCAATTTAAATCTAAATTAATTAAAACCTAACCTAGTTCAAAAAGGGTTTTGAATTTTGATTTTTGAAACTAAAAGTCAAACATAAACTAATTAAAATAAACTAAGAGATAAAAGACTAAGGTTTGAGAATTCACGCTCGTCGAATCAGGACAACATACTTCCATGTTTATCAATATTAATCTCAAGTTCTCACAATTACAATCTTAGATATGTTTTACTATGCTTCAAACAATTAATCAAAATCATCCCATGTATCCATTCATTGCACAAATCACAAAAGGAATCCAATATCAATTAAATCGTCAGATGTATCCGTAAATCACAAAAGATATCTAATCTTAATTGAAATACCAAATGTATCCGTAGAACAAATCACAAGGGATATCCAATTATTTAGGCAAATAAAATCAAGCAATCAATTATGTAAAATTATCTTAAATCATCAAGTGCATTCTTGAAACACAAAAGATATCCAAGAATCACTCCACACATTGAAAAGAAGTAAAACAATTGAAATATTAAACCCAATAAAATCAAAAAAATAAAGACTTACATGAAAGTATTGATGTTCTTCATCGGTGAGGCTACATCCCCAACCTTAGTTGGGAATTTAGCTCCACATAAAAATAAAACCTAAATCTAAAGAAAATCTAAACTAAAAAGAGAAAAACCGTAGAATTTTGCTCTATAAAATTCTATATCTTTTCTTGAATGCAAAGAGGTCTATTTATAGGCTTAGGGAAGTCCTAGAACCCTATTAAACCTAGATAATTCGGAGGTCTGTCAACCAGTCAAAATAGAAGTCTGAAATCGGAATAGGATTCGTCCAAATTTGTGTCCTTTAATTGCGGGGCGATTTTGGCATAGTAACCGTCCAAATTAGGAAACTCCTATTTCACAACGAATTGTAGTATTTTGAGTTAGCTTTCCAATGCCACTTGAATCACTTCAATCCAATATTTTATCAGAAAGTTATAGTTAAAATACTGAGACATTTGCAGAATCTAAATTTGAATCCAATCCGAAATCTTATACAGTCTGAACTTTAATCCAATTTAACATTTTTTTGGATTTGGTTAAACTTAACCACATCATCTAGGTCTTCTCAAAGTATACTTTCTTCCAAATTTTGCATTTTTCCCTTTAAAGCTGTAGTTTTTCTTCAATAACCTACAAAATACTAAAAACACAAATCTAACACAAAATATTAAATAACGACACAATTAAAGGATTAACTAATGTAAATAAAGGGGTCCAAGTATGCAATATTTGGCACTTATCAAACACCCCTAAACTTACATTTTGCTAGTCCCTTAGCAAAACAAAACAAAAAATAAAATGAAACCAAAAAACATAAATCCTTTTTCGTGGGAGAGACGATTGCATTTAGCATATGCAACAAGCCTTTTAAACCCCTAGGCATCCCTAGTGGACAAGTGAAGTCTCGTGAGGGCTTAACATGAATGATACCCACAAACATTGTAGCACTATTTTGTTAACAAGAAGGAAATTTTGTATAAACCATGGTTCTCATTCATGAGCAAACTTACAAAGACAAACATCATCATCACAATCAAAAGAAAATCCAAAATCAAATCACTCATAATTGGACAATTGAGACCTCATATTTTCTGAAAAGTGTAAAGTGTAATTAGCATAAAATCATGAAGCTTTCAGTTTAAACTCAAGACAAGTTCCATAAAATTTGTAAAAATCTTTATCAAATGAAACAACCAAAGCAAGATATGCATTTTTCTTTTCTTTTCTTTTTACAAGCTCTGCAATGTCTAACTCCCTTAAGCTTTCTTATTGACCCACGTGACAAGTGTTAGGCCAATGACTCCCAAGCCAAGTGGCTTTAGGGCACTAGATTTAGAACATCCATAAGGGCATAATAACTTAAGTCAAAAAGGCTATGAAGCCGGACTAGCCATATCATAAATCAACACTGAACTTCATACCTTTTGACGCGAACACTTAATGCTTAATGAGGCAAGAGGTTCAATTACTCAGCGTAAAACTCAACATGGTCTTTCTTTTCTTTTTCCTTCTCTTTTTTATTTTTTTATACCTTGCAAGCCAATGGTTATTAATCAATAGGTCATCCAACAAATCTCAAAGAGAACAAGCTTAAGCTCAAACATCATACCTCACAGAAAACATACTAATGTACTCATAAAAATTTATCTCAAAACAAGTGAAATCTCTTTTCCCCAAAAATAAGTCAAAGGACTCAGACTTCTAATGACATAATGATTTGTTCAACCCTTTAAGCAAGCTAATGAAATGCAAATCACAGTTACAGTTTAACTCAAACTTGACAACAACATAGCACAAATTTTTTTTTTTTTTCAAATTTTTTAACACAAAATGACAAATAAAAATAAACAAATAAGAACAAAAATAAATAATAAGAACAAAAATAAACAGACAAAGTGTTTTTCCATACCCTCAATGTGTAGTATAGAAATACATTATCGGAAGTAAGGAAATCTAAGTGTGAACAAGGCCAGGGCGTCCCTTAAACTCAAACGCCAAAACACCTGTCAACAAAAACTTACAGCAATATTTTTTTTCACAGAAACAAAGCATCAAAAGATTAATTGTTGTTAGAAACAAAAAGAAATAAAAGGAAATGAAATATAATGAAAAATGAAATAAAGAATTTGTGGAGTGAAGTGCAAAAAATAAACTGGAGGAGAAAACTTTATAGCGCTTTCCCCGATCATGTGGATGTCCCACCAATCCTTTCCACCCCTTTTTCTTCAAAACTTCATAGCAATCTGGAAGGATGTGTCGCCATCTTATGTAGAGAAGCTTGCTTTGAAGGAACTTCTAGGAAAGTGGTTCCTAGATTTGTGTGCTTGTGTGCAAAAGTCCTTGAGTATCTTGACATAAGATGGCTCTTTACGACATTTAGGCGATGAAGCTTTAGGCTCTTGATGTGTCTTGAGAGGGACAATGATGTAGGCATGAGCTTCAGTACTCACTTCCATGTCACTGGGCAGATTATGATCCATTGGGGGCTCATTATTCTCATGGTGCTTAACTTGCTTAGGGTGCTCAACTTGCTCCTCTTTCTCTTCCTCCTCTTTGTTATCCACAATTTGCTCACTCTCAAGTGTGATGGTGACTTGGGCATGCTCATGATAAGAATTTTCATAATCATCTTCGTCAATCATATAGTGGTTTTCAGCCATCAGCTGACTTTGAAGCTCTTTTTCCTCTATTCTGTTGAAGTCAGCAACTAGGTGACCGATCTGTCCTTCTATCTTGGTCATGGCCTGCTTAAGTTCTTGTATGTCTCTGTTGTTAGCCATGTTGGAATTCCTCATCTCCTGTACGGCTTGATTGGTGAAACCTTTTAGCTCTTGTATATCTTGGAAATGGCTCATGGTAGTATTCTTCATATCTTGTATGTTCTTATCCATTGATTGCATGAATGCTTTCACCATGTCTTCCAGTGATGACTGTGGTGCAGGATATGGCACTTGAGTGGTAGACTGATAAATAGGAGGTTGAGCTTGATGATCGAACTGCGGATATTTTGAATGGTGCAATTCATCAAATTGGTGAGCATAATTTCCTATAGCCTAAGCTGACCACGAGAAATTAGATTGGTTGCTCCAGTCCGGGTTGTAATAATTGGAATTTGAATCAAACCTTGGACTGGAGAAATTTCTGTTCATTTGTTCATATGAAAAATTAGATCTAGCTGCTCTGATTTGGTCTAATTTGTCCCATAAGTCGTTGATCTCATCTTGCAGATCTGGACAATTGTTTTCCTCATGATAAGGATTGAAACAATATGAACATGGTTTATGTGGGTAAAAATTTTGAGGGTAGTTGGTAGGAGCTGGTGTCCTATAACTAAGAGAAGCATGTTGTACAGAAAAATTATTAAAAAAATTCATACTTCACCCTTCCTCTATTAGCATGCAGATTTCCCACATAAAACATTAACCCTTTTTTTTTTAACATAAAATAAACTAAAAAAAAAATGACTAACTAACAAAAAATAAAATAAAACAAAAATGCACAAAAATGCACAAAAAGGACCAAAAATAAATTTTTGGCAAAAACCTACGAAACTGTTGCAGTTACTGCCTTTGTTGTGAGTGCGCTCGATCGCACTTGAGTGAAGATGCGGCAGTTAACGAGCGTAGGTGCACTTGAGCTTGCTGTCTTGGCTACCAATGCGCTTGATCGTAGCAGGGCTGAGATCGATCGCACTAGCAGGGGTGTGCGGAAGGTGGTTGCAGCAGAACTGTAACACAAACAAAACAACAAAGAAACAAAAAAAAAAAAAAAAAAAAAATTCTATTTTTTTTTTTCGTAACAAGAGTAAAACAAAACAAATTGCAGAAAAATAAAATCCTAATTATAACTAGTACAACAATAAAACTAATTTAAACATCAATTGTTTTCAAAAATTGAACAATTCCCCGGCAACGGCGCCAAAAACTTGTTGTGCAAATTTATTTTTAACTCGCAAGTGTACGAATCAATTGTAATTAATGGATTGCAAGTGCGAGGTCGAACCCACAGAAAATTGTATTTTTTAAAGAGCAATTCAAATCTAAACTAATTAAATCCTAACCTAGTTCCAAAAGGGTTTTGAATTTTGATTTTTGAAACTAAAAGACAAACATAAACTAATTAAAATAAACTAAGAGATAAAAGGCTAAGGTTTGGGAATTCACACTCATCAAATCATAACAACATACTTCCATGTTTATCAATATTAATCTCAAGTTCTCACAATTAAAATCTTAGATATGTTTTACTATGTTTCAAACAATTAATCAAAACCATCACATGTATCCATTTATTGCACTAATCACAAAAGGAATCCAATATCAATTAAATCATCAAATGTATCCGTAAATCACAAAAGATATACAATCTTAATTGAAACACCAAATGTATCCATAGAACAAATCACAAGGGATATCCAATTATTTAGGCAAATAAAATCAAGCAATCAATTATGTGAAATTAACTTAAATCATCAAGTGTATCCTTGAATCAGAAAAAATATCCAAGAATCACTCCACACATTGAAAATAAGTAAAACAATTGAATATTAAACCCAATAAAATCAAATAAATAAAGACTTACATGAACGTATTGATGTTCTTCATCGGTGAGGCTTCATCCCCAACTTTAGTTGGGAATTTAGCTCCACATAAAAATAAAACATAAATCTAAAGAAAACCTAAACTAAAAAGAGAAAAACTGTAGAATTTTGCTCTCTGGAATTCTATATCTTTTCTTGAATCCAAAGAGGTCTTTTCATAGGCTTGGGGAAGTCTTAGAAGCCCTATTAAACCTAGATAATTCAGAGGTAAATCTCCCAGTCAAAATAGCAGTCTGAAATCGGAATAGGATTCATCCAAATTTGTGTCCTTTAATTGTGGGGCGATTTTGGCATAGTAACCGTCCGAATTACGAAAATTCTATTTCACAATGAATTGTATTATTTTGAGCTATAATTCCAATGGCGCTTGAATCACTTCAATCCAATATTTCAGCGGAAAGTTATAGTCAAAATACTGAGACATGTGCAGAATCTGAATTTGAATCAAATCCGAAATCTTATCTAATCTGAACTTTAATCCGGTTTAACCTTTTATTGGATTTGGTTAAACTTAACCACATCATCTAGGTCTTCTCAAAGTATGCTTTCTTCCAAACTTTACATTTTTTTCCTTTAAAGCTGTAGTTTTTCTTCAATGACCTACAAAATACTAAAAACACAAAATTAACACAAAACATGAAATAACGACACAACTAACGGATTAACTAATGTAAATAAAGGGGTCCAAATATGCAATATTTGGCACTTATCGGTATGCCCCACTTCTACTCATTCAGGTATTCCTATCTTCTTGCTCTTGTTTTTCAATTCTGTACACACATTGGGGACATTGTATGATTCAATTTTGGGGGTATGGATGAACAAAACACTGTCCAATATTATTGTTATGTTATTCTTGAGCATGTGGTTGAGCTTTGTTTTGGATTTGAATTTCAACGGTGGGTTTAAAGTTATGAACACATGATCATTTGACTTAGAAATTTTGAGTCTTGTTACTACTTTTGACAACATGAGATGCTTCTTACTTCAATTTAGATTTACCTTGAGCACACTAGCACATGTTTGTGAGGTATGAAATTTGAAACCAATTATGTTTGTTTTCAATATCTTGAATACAGTTGGGTGACTTATTGGATGAATAACCTTAGCATACATATTTAAAAAAAAAAAAAAAAAAAAAAAAAAAAAAAAAAAAATTGATCAAGTTTGAGTTTTTCACTAAGTAACCGGACCTCTTGCCTCATTAAACAGTGAGTGTTTGCATCAAAAAGTAAGAATTTTGGTTTGATTAATAACATGGCTAACTTAGCTTCGTAGCCTTTTTTACTCGAGTTAGTAAGTCCTTAGGGGTGTCTTTACAACTATTGCCCTAAAGCCATTTGGTTTGGGATTCATTGGCTTAACACTCAATACATGAGTCAATTAGAAAGCTTAAGGGAGCTAAGCATTGCACAGAGTGCAGAAAAGAAAAAAAAAATTTTAAAAATAAAAAAATAAAATAAAAAATAAATAAAAAATAAAAAAATAAAAAAGAGAAAAGAGAAAATGTATGCCTTGGTTGTTTCATTTGATAGGAAGTCCAATAAATTCTGAGATGTTGATTCATTTATATTAGAATTACTTTAAAGCCTCAGGATTATGTGTTAGTTCACTTTGCACTAATTGTAATTTGTTGTATCTCAAACTACCATTTGTAAGTGAGTTGACTTGTGATTTCTTAGAATTTTGAAGATGGAGTTTATCTCTTTAAGCTTGCCAATGAATGAGAACTATTATTTTTGTGATACTTCATTCTTTTGAATAAAATAATGACGGCAATGTTTGAGGGTATCATTCCTGTTAAACCCTCACAAGACTTCACTCATCTTCTAGGGATGCCTACAGGTTTAAAAGGTTTATTGCATACACTAAATGCAATCATACATACTACGAAAGAATGATTTATCTTGTTACTTTTTTATTTATTTTCTGTTTTGTATTGCTAAGGGACTAGCAATATGTAAGTTTGAGGTAGTGATAAGCGCTGAATGTTGTACATTCAAGCTCCTTAACTCGCATATGTTAATTCATTAGCATTGTTATTTGTTTGATTTTGTGTTGTTTTAGTGTTTTCAGGTGTTTAATAAAGATAAAAGAAATACCATTGATTTTGGGCTTAAAACGTACTTTGAGAAGCTACTGGCAGCACTGAGATCGAGCTCACAGCAGAAGAGCTCGAGCACACATGCACTCGAGTGCCCCTGCAGGTAGGCTCCAGTGCACATGCGCTCGAGGGCACATCCCATGGGCTCAAGCGCACTCAGCCTTCCAAAACACGGCAGGAGCTCCAAATGCACCTGGGAAAGGATTTTCAGGCTCCCAGTCCAAGTAGGAGACTACCTACGATTTTTCTAGGACTTCTAGGGTTTTTGGGGTTTGTTTACGCCTCAAACTTCAAGAGAAAAGTGTGCTTAGTTTTAGATAGAAAATATTTTCTTGGAGGCTAGGAGAGTTGAAGAGAAGAGGAACATGGTAGGAGGCCATCCCAACAATAGGATGAGCAACTAATTCTACAATAGGGTGTTGATGTAGCCCTTTCCAAGTAACAATGGTTTAATTGTATTTTAATTTGGGTTTTTCTATATGCATATTGGTTGTATAACTGTGAGAATTGATCTTAATGTTTATATTCAATCATTATGAAATTATTATCTTGTCGTAAAAAGTCTTTTATATTGATTGAACTCAATCCTTCATATTTTCTCTGATTATATGAATGATTGTTATACAATGATTTTAACTGATACATGATCAATAGGATTTGATACGCCATGCCTAGGGAAGACAGATTGTACTACACCCTAGTTTAGTGTAATTTAGGTAAACAGTTCTTACCAATCGAAGATGGGTTATGCTTATCCCTTGATTGTGTGTGGCCTATTAAGGAATTAGATAATCCATACCTAGGAAAGACGGATCGTACCGCGTTTTAATGGTTAGGTGGACTGTCCATGCCATCCGAAGATGGATTATACTTATTTCATAATGATGGTATTTTCTTGACTACTCGAGCGAGACGAGCCCTATATCATGCATAGTATGAACTTCGCTTATTAATTTATGATTGACCATTGTTATGCGGTTAGTGGTAAAATCAACCCTCTATTCTCTCTCATCACTACTATCTTTATATTTTTATGCATTTAGTTGTACTCGAAAATCAAATCAATCGTCTTTTAAATTGAGTTATATTTAATCTTGAAAAGCTTGATAACAACACCCACGCAGTCCTTGAGGTTCGACACCCTCTATATACCTCTATCCTAGAAGGATTCATCCTATTGCGAGTGGTAATTTTATTACTTATATTTTTTTACACAAAAAGACCACACCAGTTGTCTAAAACTTTTTGGGCTAATGTAGTGAGCACTAATTCATACTTGATAAATAAAGGACTTCCATTCCTAGAGCCACATATTACTGAAAGAAGTTTGGAGTGAAAAGGAGGTAAATTTTTCCCATGTAAAAGTTTTTGGTTGTACTTCGTATGTTCATATTGAGTTTGATGCTCGGAGTAAACTAGATGCTAAGTCCAGAAAGCGTTTTTCATTGGATATGGGATGAGGCCTTTGGCTATTGGTTTTGGGATTATCAAAAGTGGAAGATCATTAGAAATCAGAATATGATTTTTAATGAGTATGTTGCGTACAAGGATAGGTCAAGTGAAGAACCTGATGTTACCGAGCCAAAGCCTACAAAGTCTGAGTTTGTAAACTTAGATGAGTTTTCTGAAGGTACAGTTCAGAATAGGGATCATGAGGTTGAAGCATCGATTGACAGCCAGAAAGAGAAACAATTCGTGGAGGTGGAGCTTGATAAACAACTTTCACTCATGGACGTTATTCTCAAACTTGTGAAAACACATGTATATTATTTTGGTTTACCAACCAAAATGTTTTGGACAAAAACTTAAGAATAATATCCATAAAATCTATCTCAATAGAAAATTTCATGTCTCTTTGCTCTCCGACAAAGGATTTGGATTCCCTCTTGCAAAAAGCTTTCCCACAATGCTACATGCCCAACACATTGGGATTGTTGACCGTATATTTCATCTCGCCCCTTGATATATCAAAGCAATCTCCATTTCACATATGAGTCTACAATCCCATAGAATTTATAATTATAGTCGTAATTAGTCTTTAGGAGTTAAGTTGGCTAAGAGAGAAAGAAAAGCAAGCTGTCAATGGCCACTTTGGTAAGAGCACGTTTAATGCATGAGAAATTCTATAAGAGAAATGCTTGGCTTCATTAAAAATTCCATCTTTTAGCCATTTTAATCCTAGGTGGCATGGCCTGTTTTCCAGAATTTATTAATTTATTGTTTAAAATCTATTAATTTTAAAATGGGCCATGCCACCCAGGATTAAAATGGCTAAAAGATTGACTTTTTAATGAAGCCACACATTTCTCATTCTATAAACACTCTCACTCTTATACTGTCAAATGTATACTTTTTAAAGTGGTAGTAAAAATTACCAATAGTGATTCATTCAAAATTTAATGGTATTTTTTGCAAAGAAATGTTACACATACTCCCACTCTCATACTTCTAAGTGCACACTCTCTTCCATGACAGTAAAAATTACCACTAGATTTTGGATAGATCACTATTGAATTTTGAATCCATTGATAATTTTATTGCAACGTCGAAGAATATTCACTTGAAAGTGTAGGAGTATATAACATTTCTCATAACAAAATGAGTCAAATATATAATGATGCTAAGTCAACTGAGAGAGAAAGGAAAGCAAGCTATACGTCAATGCCTTTTGGTAAGAGCACATTTAAGGTGTTGAAATAAAGATGTGGGAATATTGAGCGGAAGCAAGAGAGAGATTGAACACAAAGAACTTACAGGTGGTTCGGTGTTTAGACACCTACGTCCACCACTCGGAATACGCCTTAAGGCTACATTGTGCCCATTAACTTCATTTGTCTACAATACAAAGGTCCCTATTTATAGGGTAATGTTAAAATACAAGTATAGTAATCAAATCAATGGGATTTGATTATAATCATAGGATTTGATTACAATCAACCCATAAATAGAGAATATTTGATATCAGCATAATTATGGAATATACAGAAAATATATAATATTTTTCATATATTCTGAAATCCCCCTCAAACTCAAGGTAGAATATTCTGGAACCTTGAGCTTGAAATCCGAAACAATGATGACGGCCGTCGCTAAGGCCGGGAATGAGCCGTAGATGGTGATGACTGCAGGAAGAGATAGAGGCTAGCGGGGTGGCCAGCGACGACAGTAGGCGGCTGGTGAATGTAGATGCAAAATGGTCGACAATGAGCCAAGGCTAACAATGAGCCAAAAAAAAAAAAGGGGGCCGACTTGGGCCAAAAATAGAAGGATATTAAGCCCACTTGGGCGGTTATCGGATCGGTGCACCAAACCTAACCAGCGCATGGCGCGCGTGATGTGGTCCACTTAGACTGATTCTTTTTTTTTTTTTTTTTTTTTCTTTCTCTTCTACCCTTTTTTTTCAACAAATATCTTGTCCGCAGATTACATAAATTCGGATAAGGAATACCTTAATCCCGTTACTAAACACAGCTAAACTAGGATAACATATTCCTAAAACTAGAATATTCTCCACAAAATAAACCGTGGAAATTTGGCATGAGATGGAAATCTGGCGACATCTGTATCTGCATTGTGGTGGTGGATCGGTGGTTGATGGCGTGATGGGCTAGACTCAGTGAGTCAGTGAAGACCAGACGGAAGTGGGTCTACCATAGATCGACAGTGACGAAGCAAGGTCCGAGCGGTGGACAGCCAGTGATGGCTTGGAGCCGCTGTACCAAGGACTGACGAGCCCGCTGAGAACAACGGAGCTTGGAAGGTTGGAAGCCAATGGACAGAGGACAGCTGCAAAGAAGGCAATGCGTCAGAGAAGGCACCAGAGATGTCTTTATGCGGTTGAGTTGCCTGAGTAAACCAGAATTGCAAACTAAAAAAAAATCATGACATTGTTTGCAATTTTTATTATTATTATTATTATTTTACCCCTAATGGTTACATTGTACTAATTAATTTGATTTATCTACAATACAAAGTTCCATATTTATACGGCAATGTCTAAATATAAGTATAGTAATCAAATCCCCTTAATTTGATTACAATCTCAATATTCGATTATAATCAACCCATAAATAGAGAATATTTGATATCAGCATAATTATAGAATATACAAAAAATATATAATATTTTCCATTTATTCTAACATAAGTCGTGAGAAATGCTCTCACATTTTCAAATGCATACTCTTTGATGTTCTTGTAAAAATTATCATTACATTTTGGATGGATCACCACCATTGGATCTAAAACTTCATTGGTACGTTCAATGTGAGAGTAGGAGTATTGTTCTCCTCATTTCTCTTAATAAGGGTGTACAAATGTTCTCCTCAAATTCAAGCCACGCATCACAACATAGTCGATTAGATTCATGTTTAATTCTTTGAATCTTTGTTGACTACTTAAAAAAGATATATATATTATTTGTTGACTTTTCAGAGACCGTCTCTATGCAATGGATTTTTTTTTTTTTTTTTTTGGGGGGGTGTGGGGGGTGGGGTGGGGTTCTTAGAAGATAATGGCCATGCGATATAGGCTTCGTTTGGCAACAGGGTTGTCCTAGACCCTGTTCACCTTTTGACTAGTTGACCATCCAATTTTGAACTTTTAACATCAATATTTCAGCTTCTTTGACCATATTGCCCTTATTTTTCTCTGGATACTTTTTGTGTTTTTTTCCCTGTTTGGTTGTCTAGAAAATCGGGGAAGGGAAATGTTTGGAAATTGGGATTTTGGATCCTTTATAGCTGATTTTACGGTTATTTCTGCTGTGTGTAGGATTTTAAAGTAGTTTCATTCATTTTTCACTGATTCTCTAGGCAAATAGTTAGGGTTTTATATTTTGGGCGTCCCCCCTGCGCTAGCTTCATGTCCATCAAAGTAATCGGGGAGTACAAAAAAGAAGAAAATGTTGGCCCAGGTAAAACTTATCGAGAAACAAAAATCAAGAAAAACCCAAAGATCCCAGGCACAAAAATGGAATTACCCATAATCGCAGAACAACAACACAAAAATAGCATTCAAAGAATCACAACTCCTCTGCAAAACCTCAGAAAAACTAACCCACGGCCACAACAATCAACACACAGAAAAATTTCAATGAAAAGACAAAGAATGGAAAAGAAAAGGTGCCTCGTAGTCCTGGCCTTTGAAGACATGGCAGTGAAAGAATGTGAAATTCATAGCTGTGAGCTTGGAAACCTTCTTTCAAATACCCAAGAAACAGAGTAGGCGGTGAACAAAAAAATAGAACAGAGCAAGCGGAGAGAGTGTGGAGAGGGCGAGAGGCTGTGAGAGCAGAGAGTGAGAATGTGAAATTCACGGCTGTGAGAAGACAGGGAGAGGAAAGAAAGTGAGGGAGATGGAGGGTAATCGAGAGTGCTGGAAAACAAAAAGAAAAAAAGTGAAGGCTAATATGGTAATTCTACTAGGAGTTATTTTATTAAATACACATATATCGAAAATCTACAGTATCTAGGCTGGCCCAACACCTTTGCCAAACACCCCCATATTGTAGTCTAAACGATGGATCTATGTCATGCAACCTATCCTAACCCCATGGGAACTGTTCGTGCTGGAGGTCCAAAGTCGTCCACGTCACACAAATGTCTGCTCATTAGGCCCAACATTAGGCCCAAGTATGTTTCGATCCCATGATTAGATAAGCCCAACTCGTTTTACTTGAATAGAGACTTGAGGATTATAATCAAGGATTATCAAATGTAGGACTCACAGCTTCATTCACGTAAACCTTATTGATTCAATGATTAATTTTTTAAAAAGTTAGATGGGAAGAAGACTGATGAAGGATGTTTAGACCCTCTTTAAAATAAAAAAATATCGAATGATACTATCTACTTTATAGTTAGAATTTAAAATTAATGTATTTAATATATAGGAAAAAATATAATTTAGCTCCTTAAATTATCAGCCATTTTTATTTTAGCCCCCTAAAGTTCAAAAAGTGATAAAGTAATCTCCAAAACTATAAACCAGTTGCAATTTGGCCATTCCGTTAGTCATTACCGTCAAATATGATGGAAAGATCAATACTACGTTGTTTTAGTAAGGTTAAGTTACTAAAATACCTTTTTGGAAAAAAAAATCAATTTAAAAAAATGTCCCAAAAATGATAGGGTGTCAATGCAGGCGGTTAAAAACCGCCCGCTAACAGCTAACCGCTAACCACTTAGCCGCCTAACCGCTATAACCGCCTAGTGGTTAGCGGTTAGAGGTTATTAAGTTTACTAACTGTAATCGTTAACCGCCTTTTTATAGAATATATTTTTATCATTATAATTATAATAATATTTATACATATAAACCATTAAATCATAATTTTTTTTTTAGATAATTAAATCACAATTTGAGTATTAATTTATTATCACTATAATTTATATGATTATATCACATGATCAATTGATCATTAAATCATTTGATTACATAATAACAAATTATACATATATAATATGACATAACACATAAGTATACCACTTCATACTAATACAACAATTAAGTATCTAGAGACTTAGTTCCAATGTATGTCATAAATTTATAAGTCTATATATGTTATAAATTATAATTATACATATATATATATATATATATATATATATATATATGAATAATATAAATGTATAAGATCAATACTTAATCATATGATTCAATGACAATTCAAATACATTATTCAAGTTAATCATATTATTAATGTACAATGATAATGTGATTCATATAATATTAAATTAAGTAATTGGCATTAGATTCAATAATGTGTTACTTATAACCACAATTGAAGTATTAATGTATTATGATTCTAATTTATATGATTATATAATAACAAATTATATATATATAATATGACATAAGTCATAAATATACCAATTCATACTAATACAACACTTAAGTACCTAGAGACTTAGTTCCAATGTATGTTATAAACTTATAAGTCTATATATGTTATAAATTATAACTATACATATATGCATATGAATAATATAAATGTATAATATCAATACTTAATCATATGATTCAATTACAATTTAAATACTTTATTCAAGTGAATCATATTATTAATGTACAATGATAATGTGATTCGTATAATATCAAATTAAGTAATTGACATTGGATTAAACAATGTGTTACTTATAAACACAATTGAAGTATTAATGTACTATCATTCTAATTTTAGTAATATATCACTATAATTGATATGATTATATCATATGATGAATTGATCATTAAATCATATGAGTATATAATAACAAATAATACATATAATCATATATATCATATGTTTTATTTGAACTTCCTTTATATGTTGTGTTGAACTTTTTTTATATGTTGTGTTGATTTTTTTTTTCTTTCTTTTTATATGTTGTGTGTGTGTGTGTGTTTTTTTTTTTTTAAAAAAAAAAGTTAATCAGTTATGATTAAGTACAAGTAAATGTAAATTTTGGGGTCAAATATTTTTTATTTTTCAATTGGGCTCTTTTTATAGCAATTTGTCCTAAGAAGACACTAAAAATACAAAAAACAAATGAGGGTAAAAAATGGTACAGTAGTAAAAAAAGCCCAAAAAACCCAATTTTGAAAAAGCGGTTAGTTGGCGGTTACCTATTTCACTAACTACTAACCGGCGGTTAGTACCCAATCGCTAACCCTAGGCGGTTAGTGAAATCTACTAACCACTAAGGTAATTATTATAACACCCTTAAAAAACGACACCCCTAAAAAACGATGTCGTTTGAAAAACAAAAAAAAGGTGGCTTAGGGGTGGCTCGCCAGCCACCCCATAGGACATGGGGAGGGCCGGCGGGCCACCCACAGGCCATAGGGGTCGCTGGGCGGCCACCCCCAAGCCTGTAAGGGTGGCTGGGCAGCCACCCCAAAGGCCATGGGGTGGCTGCCCAGCCACCCCCATGGCTTGGGGGTGTGGGGGTGGCTGGGCGGCCACCCCATGGCCTATGGGGTGGCTACCCAGTCGCCCCAACAGGCTTGGGGATGGCTGGGTAGCCACCCCGATGGCCTTGGGTGCCTTGCCGGCCACCCCCATGGCCGATGGGGTGGGTGGCCGGTGAGCCACCTCTAAACCACCTTTTTTTTTTTGGGAAAAATATAAAAAAGCTTCTTAAACTATCAGCCGTTTTCGATTTAGCCCCCTAATGTTTCAAAAGTGATATAGTAGCCCCCAAAACTACCAAACTATTGCATTTTGGCCACTCTGTTAGTCAAAACTGTCAGTTTGAACGGAAATTCAAAACGACGTCATTTTGTTGGGAGGCTACTTTATCACTTTCTGAATATTATGGGGCTAAAATGAAAACAGATGGTAGTTTGGGGGGCTTTTTAATATTTTTCCCCAATTTTTTTTTTTTTTTTTCATGAAATAAGCAACCATACCCCCATTTAATTTGCTAGCGCACGGCTCACAGAGCCTTGACTTTCTGGCATTGGGAGTTCATTATGCATTCCTTTGCCAAATGAGACACAGCCGTGAAAGAACCACCCTCACTCAAAGCCTTCTCCCCACTGATTTTTAGTTCCTTAACTCTAGCCCTCATAGCCTTCCCTTCCTGACCCTCCATAACTTTCCTCACCATCATCTCAATCTCCTCCCTTCCCACCGCTGCTTTGGTCGGCACAACTTTGGGGCGGGCGGCCACTCCTACCTCCTCTGTAAGCATCGTCGCATTCATCTTCTTCTCCGCATACATAGGCCAAGCTATCATAGGCACGCCACTTAGCATACTTTCCAACAACGAGTTCCACCTGCAATGAGACAAGAAGCCTCCCGCCGATAGATGTCGTAGCATTGTAGTAACTTACCCATAACAAAACGACGTCGTTTTGCAGTTTTCGTCAAAAATGACGGTTTTGACTAATGGAGTGGCCAAAATGCAATAGTTTGGTAGTTTGGGGGGCTACTTTATCACTTTTGGAACATTAGGGGGCTAAATCGAACACGACTGGTAGTTTGGGGGGCTTTTTTATATTCCCCCCCCCCTCCCCCCCTTTTTTTTCCCTCAAAACGACGTCGTTTTGGGGCATTTTTTAAATAGATTTTTTTTTTTCAAAAGAGCATTTCAGTAACTTAACTACGAAAAAGACGTCGTTTTTCATTTTCTATCCAATTTGATGGTGTTGACTAACAGAGTGGTCAAATTGTAATTTTTTTTTGTAGTTTGGGGGCTACTTTATCACTTTTTGAACATTAGGGGGCTAAAATGAAAATGACTGGTAGTTTGGGAGGCTAAATTATATTTTTTCCTAATATATATGTATATAAAATTTTTAGTAGTTTATGAAGGACATTGTCATAATTGAGAAGTATGTGAACTTTTTCTTAAAATTTATTTTAAAAAATTTAAACAATATAAAAATTAGATACACCAAATTTAAAATTTTAACCATAAAATAAATATTAGGGGAAACTTCAGTAGGCCTCTTTGAACTTTCAGTCGATTTGACAAGTACTCCCTCAATTACCAAAACTCTCACTAAGGCTCCCTAAACTTTGATTTGCTCTCACTTTGGACCATTTTGTTAGTTTTTAACGTTAAAGTGAAACAGTTTGACTTTTTATGCCAATTTTACTCTCAACCAAAACTACGTCGTTTTGGACTCTAAAACTACACCGTTTTGAGCTTCAAAACTACATACATCACCACCCAACTCAAAACGATGTCATTTTGAGCGTAATATTAAAAAAAAATAAAAATAAAAAGAAAAATAAAAAGAAAAGCAAAATATCAAAATAAAAAAAAAAAAATAACGAAATCGGGGTGGCTGGAGCCACCCCCTAGCCGGTCTAGGGGTGGTTAGACCACCCCCATGACCAAGGGGGTGGTCCGGCCACCTCCAAAAGGCCAAAAAGAAAAAGGGGGGGGGGGATCGGGTGTTTTGGGGGTGGCCGGAACCACCCCAGCCCTCTGGGGTGGTTCCGGCCACCCCCAAAACACCCGATCCCCCTTTTTTTTTTTTTTTTTTTGGCCTTTTGGGGGTGGTCTTGGCCATGGGGGTGGTTCGACCACCCCCAGACCGGCCAAGGGGTGGCTGGCCAGCCCATTTTGGCCAAGGGGTGGCTGGAGCTGCCCCAATTTCGTGTGTTTTTTTTTTTTTTTTTTTTAAATTTTTAATATTTTGCTTTTCTTTTCTTTTTTAAGAAAAAAAAAATTAATGCTTAAAACGACGTCGTTTTGGGCTGGGCAAGTATTGTAGTTTTAGGGCACAAAACGGTGTAATTTTGGGGTAAGGGTAAAATGTGCATAAAAAGTCAAAGTATTTGACTTTAACATTAAAAACTAACAGAATAGTTTAAAGTGAGAGCAAACCAAAATTCAGGAGGCTTAAGTGAGAGTTTTGAAAATTCAACGGCTGAAACTTCGGAAAGGCTTTGTAAAATTTTCCTTAAATATTATTCATATAATTTAAAATAAAGAGATATGATATTTTTTATACACGTTGAACCCACTAGTCTTCAGTTTCCAAAAACTAGGCTTTAACAGATGGCATGGGATGGAACCGCTTCAACCTAACGCGTTGTTTCACATCTTAAATATTATTCATATAATTTAAAATAAAAAGATATGATATTTTTTATACACGTTGAACCCACTAGTCTTTAGTTTCCAAAAACTAGGCTTTAACAGATGGCATGGAATATTGGAAAAGGCTTCAACTTAACGAGTTGTTTCACATCTTAAACGTCATAGCTGACATCACCTTTTTTGTTTTTTCACCACGTTGCATTTACACCCCCATCCTCATGATAATATAGCTCAAGAAAATAAATTGAGACATGATATATATATATATATATATATATATATATATTAAATCAACCAATTAATAATTTCTCTACAATTTTTTTTTTTTTTTCTTTCAAATCAACTATTAAACTACAGGTACGTCATACAGATTTAAGTCATGCACATCCAATAATTAATTTAGAAAAAGATGAAGAATATTAAGAATATTAAATCGTTTACTAAGAGAGATTTATTAAATTAATGTATCACTCATGTTACATTTTTTTTAATTAATTATTTTGTTAATTTTCAATGAATTAGCTACATGTTAATTTGGTAAGCATCTCTTGTTAAAAAACTTTGATATCCACGTCATTTTTCATGAAAGATAGACTAGAGAGGTATATGTAGAAGATTTTTTTAAGTAATTCTATAAGTTATTCTTGTATCCGTCTTATGTCACATGAAAAATGATGTGACTTTTAAAATTATTATTTGATCAAAATTTAATAATAATCAATCACAAAACTAATGATAATTCTATAAGCCATATCATTTTTTGAGTGACACAAAAAAGACAGCAAAGCAATTTTTAACATTACTCAATTTTCTTGGTATAATTATATTTTTATACTATTTAAAATGATTGTAAACTTGAATAATAATTTTGTAAAATTAGAAATTTGAGTCTCAATGCTAAAAACACAAAAAATAGAGGAAAATTCTATCAACCGCAATACAATTCCATGGTCAACTCAGAAATCACGCGTATTGTGTTGTCGTGTACTGTACGCAAAGCCTGGTCCGGCATCAACCTACGGCTCCACCCAAATGTGAATCCCACACACAACGAGACCGACCCGGACGAAAACGCACGTGGTCGGTCAACCCGGCTGCCCGTTGCCATTCTTTCTGTACCCCCGTCAAACCTCGCCCAAAACCACCTGCCCTATCTGCCCGAACCACTATCTCTCTCTTCCCTATATATATAACATGAGCTACGTTTCTCTTAACTCTTCTCGCACCACAAAAAAATGGCTCGAGTCGCCGTCAGCGTCACCGTTACGTTCTTCTTGCTCGCCCTCTGCCATGCCCGTATTCCGTTAGATCTGTCCGAAAACGATGTCGTCTTGCCAGATCCGGTACCCAAAACGTACCTCCCCTCCAACGAACAACCTGAGTCCAAACCCATAGCCTTGTTCGAGTGGATACCCGAGAAAACCGAGTCAACGGAATCCGACGTTAAATCCGAGGCATTGACAAAGATCAGCTTCCGTCCGGTCAACCACCACTTCCGTCCGTTCCCGTTAACGTCCCATAGAGGCCACCGCTGCCGCAATCACCGCCGTGAAAACAACATGTACAAGTTCAAGCCGTTGGGCTCGCGCTTCCCTGACCGCGAGGTTCCATACGGAAACGACATGATCCTGTCCCACGAGGAGGATTCGGGTTCGGTTCCGGAGGTCCGAGGCGGGGCGCGTGAGATGTGGGCCAGGTTCGGCCACGTGAGGCCCAGGTTCCACCACGAGGATGATGACGGAGAGAGGAACGAGCACATGAAGAAGAGGCATCACCACCACCCACACATGGAGCGAGAAGAGAGGGAGAGAGAGGACGAGCACGAGCACCATCACGACCACGAGCACCATCACGGTCGCCATCACGACCACGAGCAGGAGCAGGAGGGTGGGTTTATGAGGAGTGTCAGCAAGTTTTTCGATCTGTTTTGAAGCTTTGCGTGACAAGGGGTTTATAATTATGCACTTATTTTATGTAATAGTTTTTTTATTTATTTTTTATTATGTTACATGTTTTCGTGGGAGTATAGCTTTGTAAATAATTTTGCATCCATGCGAGATGCGAAAGTATGATATGATATGAGAGCCTCCTGCCTCTGGATATGTTATTATGTGTCATGTATATATAGTTTATGGATAATGATTATTTATGAGCATCAATTTCCAGTTTACTTAACTACTTCATTAGTTGTGCTATTTATTTTCACAGTTTTCGTTCATTCTAATCATTTTTCTACTGATTCCATTTACGCTTTTTATCCTTATTGCTAATACCGCCATCCATTTTGGTATCAGAGCCATTAGTGTTTATCCATTTTGGTTATAAATGTTGTTAATTCAGTTATAAGTGTACATCAGCCCAAGTGGTTGGTTATCTGTGTTGTTCATTTTAATCTGCTATTGTCTATTCTGTTCTTTTATGTGTTCATCTTTGGAGTCTGTTGTTGACCTACCACCCGAACAATCAGTCCCTGATCCAAACAGTAAGTCCTGAGAGAGAGGCATGAGCTGTTGGATATGAAAGGGTATGTGTGCAGACAAAGAGAAAAGACATGATGATAAATAGAAGAAAACAGTAAAAGATTGGAGTAAAAAACACACATATATAATTAGAAACTTGATAATATGAAGAGTCTTTTTCAGATCTAATTCATCTGCTACCTCTAGGTCATCCTTCAATAGGATCCCAGACATAGTAAATGAGGAACATGTTGAGTATCAGTAAGGCGATTCCAACATTGATTTCAATGATTGGAACATACCCAAAGTCCCTAGTGAGAAAATTTATAAGAAGAAATGGTTAATGCCTTCTTTCAGGAGTTAACATCATGTCAAAACTGTTGAGCAAGTGTATGCCCTTAGTAAAGAACATGAAACTTATTTAGCCCAGAATCGTTAGAAAACAACAGGAAGTATGGTCATAACTATATTCATTTCGGATTGGTTCAAATTGCTGTAAAACCTTTAAAAAGAAAAGGTCTTAATGCCTCAGTCCTGTTATGACTTCGAGATGCCTGATTCACTAATTTTAGTGATAGCACACTCGTAATAATTGAGTCAAGTATGTATAATGGTCCAATTCACTTCGACTGTTACCCAGATTTCACAGTGAGCCTAAGTGATCCACATATGTTGAAAGCTTTACGTTGAACATAAAAACCTCAGGATATCAAGTCTTAGAATTTACTACAAGTGTACTGGAACAAACATGAACTTCCAGGCCATTTCTAGAAGTCCTAAAAATCACACATCGTTGATTCAAAGCAGTCAAAACAATGCAAACATTAGAGTCCCAAGCACAATCAATGGGTCAGACATATGTTATGTGATTGGTTACATGAATGAGTAACCGATCTCGTAATTCTTCGATCAACAGGGAAAGAAGCTGGATCTAACTTCTTATTCTTTCCTATGATTAATTGCTAATGGGTGTTAATTGTGTGAGAATTAGCAATAGGAATTTAGAGGATTCCTGAATCTCGTAACAAACATAAAGTTTGAGATAAAATTATGCGTGCCTTTTATTTCTTAGATCGGACTTTAAATAGAAAATCACAAAGCATAAACTTGGAGACTGACTCCAACTCCTACTAGGATACGTGATTCCCTTATCTAGAGCATGAGTCCTACTACAACTAATTTTTTTGTTGTAGATCTCATCCTTTATGTATTAGCTGGATAGAGCTTAAGACTTCTATCTCACTACAATGCTAATTCCTACTTCTACTCGAATTGAAATAACCATTGGATAATAATGTAATTGAAATAAACAAATAGCTAATATTGCAACATGCTTTATCGCTTGACCTTGCGTTCTCATAACATTCCTCCCTTCTCAAAATTGCCCGTTTCCTCAAGGGCAAACCCTGGAAATTGATGTTGCATGATTGTCACCTTTTCTCACGTAGAATCTGTAGGACTATACCCCTTCCAATGGATCAGCACCTCTTTGTTGCTACCTGTTCCACACCACTGTAGGATAACTTGGGGCTGGAAAGCATGGTGAGAAGATGGAATTTTAGATAAGGCCGTGCTTGGTATCACTCTTGGACCCAACTATTTCTGGAGGAGAGATACGTGAAAAGTGGGATTCTTTTTAGATCCATGTGGTAGCTCAAGTTTGTAAGCCACTTCGCCCACCCGATTAACAATTTTGTAGGGCCCATAATATTTAACTGCCAATTTCATGTTGAGACGCCTTTCCACAGAGTGCTGATGGTAGGGGTGGAGGTGGATGTACACAAAATCTCCCGGTTGAAACACCCACTCTTTATGGCCTTTATCATAAATTTGCTTCATTCGATTTTGAGCCTCCCCAAGCTTTAGCCGAACTTCCCTCAACAATGTATCCTGCTCCAATAATTCTTGTTCCACAGACTCCACTCGAGCAATTCCCGGAATATAAGAGAGAAGAGTTGGGCAGGGACGTCTATATACTACTTCAAACAGTGTACGTGCCGTGTTAGAATGCCAACTCGTGTTGTATGTGAATTCTACCCATGGCAACCATTTAACCCAATCCTTTGGCTTATTGCCAGTGACACACCTAAGGTACATTTCTAAGGTTCGATTAACTACCTCAGTTTGACCATCCATTTGTGGATGATAAGCTGAACTAAAGTTGAACATATTTCCTTGTAAACGAAAAAGCTCCTTCTAGAAGTTGCTTGTAAATGTAGGGTCTCTATCACACACAATAGATGTGGGCATTCCATGCAACTTGAAAATATAAATTCTTGAGCCACTATGATTGTCGAATATGGATTTTTGAGGGCCACAAAATGGGTATATTTGGAGAATCTGTCTACCACCACATAGACTACAGACTTACTTTGGGAGTTAGGCAACTCATCCACAAAGTCCATCGAAATGTCTAACCATATGGTCGTGGGAATCGGCAGAGGTTGTAGTAATCCACTAGGTAGCGTGAGGTCAGCCTCATTTTGTTGACAAATGTCACATTCACGCAAATATTATTTTATTTGTGAACATACCCCTTGCCAATAAAATACTAATTTAAGTCTATGCCACATTTTATAGAATCCCTCTTGAGAACCATTGTGAACTTATTTGATTATGGCTTAGGTGAGGGGAGATTGAGCACGTAAATAGATGTGAATTTTAAAGAAAATCAAACCTGATTTCAAACTCCAAGGGCCAATAGCTTCCCCTTGTTGAATTCTAGCCAACAAGTCTTGTAGCTCCTGTTCACATGATATCTCCTCCTTAATGGGTTTGACCCAATTGGGTACGGGGCTTGAGAGAGCCATTGCTAGACCTGGATGCCTTGCGCTGAGTTTTCAAGACCCTTTTTGTACTCAATGGTGAAATTGTAGCCCATCAATTTTACCAACCACTTCTGTTGAGCTTCTTTCGTGATTGTTTGTTCTAACAAGTGCCGCAAGCTTTTTTGATTTGTTCATATGACAAATTGTTGTCCTAGCAAATAAGGTCGCAATTTTTGAACTACTACAATCAGAGCTATCATCTCCTTTTCATATGTTGATTGAGCTAATTTCTTCCCCTTTAGAGTTTGGCTAAAAAATGCTAGAGGTCGTGAATCTTGCATAAGTACGGCCCCAATTCCTCCTCCTGATGCATCGCATTCCACAACAAATGGTTTGTTAAAATCTGGTAGTGCCAGTATCGGGCCTATAGTCATTGCTTGTTTTAGCGTGGAGAAGGCTTTTTCTACTAATTCTATCCATTCAAATGCATCGTTTTTTAAGAGTTGCATTAGTGGGCCTGCAATGGATCCATAGCCTTGAATAAATTTCCGGTAATAACCTTTAAGTCCCAAAAAACCTCTCAATGCCTTTACAGACGATGGTGTAGACCATTGCAACATCGCCGAAATTTTTTTAGAATCCATAGCCACCTCATGCTCTGAAATCACATGTCTCAAATAACAAATTGTATCTTGCCCAAACTGACATTTATCCCTTCATACAAACAACTGGTGAGTTTTCAAGATTTCCAAAACTTCCCGTAGATGATTTAAATTTTCTGGCCAAGTCTTGCTATATACTAAGATGTCATAAAAAAAAAAAAAAACAAGAACATACCTTCGAAGTAATCCTTTAAAAATTTCATTCATGAGAGATTGAAAGGTGGAAGGTGCATTGGTTAACCCGAACGACATGACTAGGAATTCATAATGGCCATGATGCGCCTAGAATGTGGTCTTGTCAACATCTTCTTTTGCCATTCTTATTTGATGATACCTGATGTGGTATTTTTGTGACAAAAAATATCAATTATAAAAATAACCACTCGCAATAGGACGAATCTTTGTAGGATACGGCTATAGAGAGGGTGTCGAACCTCAAGGACTGCAGGGGTTTGGTTATCAAATTTGAAAGATCAAAATTAACTTAATTAAAAAGAGAATTGATTTGATTTTCTTTAAAACTAAAGTGCATGAAAATAAAAGAGATTTAAAAATAAGAGAGAGAGTGTAGGGTATTGACTTCACCTCTATCCGCACAACAATGGTTAATCATAATTAATCCTAGAAATTCATTCTATGCATGTTATAAATAAACAAGAAACTATCTTATTAAAGAATAAGCATAATCTATCTTCGGTTGGCACGGATTGTCTACCTAAATTACACTAAACTAGGGTGTAGTACAATCCGTCTTCCCTAGGTATAAATTATCAAATTTTTTAACAGGATACATATAATCAATGAATAAGTGTAACCCATCTTCGATTGGCATGGATTGTCTACCTAAATTACACTAAACTAGGGTGTAGTACAATCTGTTTTCCCTAGGCATGGCCTATCAAATCCTATTGATCATATGTCAATTAAACCCATTGTATAACCATCATTCTCATAATCACTGAAAACAATAATGATTTGAGATCAATAAAAGTAAAATACTTTCTAAGACAAGACAAGAATTTCACAAATATTAATTTTGGAATTTAAGAATAATTGCATTTAATATGAAGAATAGAAATCAATTGTAGCAATCCTCATAGTTATACAATCAACATGCATAAATTGAAAATCTAGAAATTAAATACAATCAAACCATTGTGCTTGGATAGGGTTACATCAACACCCCACAAAGGGGTTAGCCGCTCATGATCTTCTAAGCTCCAAAGACAATTTACTGAATTTTTACTCTAGAAAGCGGTGTGTCTGTTTGCAATGTTTAGAGCCCTATTTATAGGGATTAGGAAAACCCTAAAAACCTAGAAACCCTTAGAAAATCGGAGGTCAGTCTCCCAGTCCAATTGGGAGACTGAAAACCAAATCCACGCTGGAAAAGGATTGTTGCCGTCCAATACACGCCCGAGTGTGCTCAATTCGAAGTTTTGTGCACTCGAGGGCAGTGCGCTTGAGCCTAGCTGTTATGCACACGAGAGCAGGCATGCGCTCGATCCCTGGCCGCAGACGCTCGAGCTCAGGAATAGCTGCGCTCGATCCTAGATCCAGAATGCCCAGCTTTTGCCTTTTTTAAGCCCAATTTTCAATGGTTTGTCAAATAAAACCTGAAACACAAAAACAAAACAAAATCAAACAAATAACAATGCTAAGGAATTAAGATATGTAAATCACGGGGCTTGAATGTGCAACATTCGGCGCTTATCACACCCCCCAACTTACATATTGCTAGTCTCTTAGCAATACAAAACATAAAATAAAGTGAAAAATAAAAACATAAATCCATCTTTCGTGGGATGTACAGTTGCATTTAGCGTATGCAACAAGCCTTTTAAACCTCTAGGAGTTCTCTAGAGGATGAGTGAAGTCTCGTGAGGGTTTTCCAGGAATGATACCCACAAATATTGTCATCATTATGTCATTCAAAAGGATAAAGCATCACAAAAATAATGGTTCTCATTCATTAACAAGCTTAAAATTATAAACTCCATCTTCAAAATTCCAAAGAATTTACAAGTCAAATCACTTACAAATGGCAAATTGAGATACACAAAAAAGAAGCTTGTCAACCTAAGGGCATGATATCTACACCTTAAGCTATTGATCTCCCTAAGCAATGAATTAGGCATGGTATCTACTCCCATTTTTTTTCTTCCCAAAAGGATTTAGCATGGTATCTACTAAGTTGTTCTTTAGGGAAACATAATTCTATGGAGATCGACAAACACATGAGTCCTAGGGCATAGTATCTACACCCAGTTCCCCGTGTTGATTAAGCCAAGAACCCATGATGAGGTTCTTTTATCACTTTATTAAGCCCAAGATTCGGTCATCTAAATTGACTTAACTAACAAATCCATACCATAAAATATGAGGAATGCAATCATATAGACTTGATCAAATAAAATAAACCACAATATGATTGAAACAAAAGAACTAGTATTGAAACTTAAAAAGACATGATTAGGACTTCAATCTAGCCCTAACAAGAAGTTTAGTTATACATAATGAAACTAAAACTAAAAAGAAAAGGGAAAGAACTATTCCTCTCTCTAGAATTGTATATTTTTCTAAGTTGCCTAAAGGTCTATTTATAGGCTTTAGAAAAACCTAGAAGCCCTAGAAAACCTAATAAAATCTGAAGACAGACCCCTAGTCCAATTAGGGTTTGGAAAACCTAAAATTTAAGTGCGAAACACGTCTTTCCGCATCTGGGCTGCCCGAGTGCGCTCGATTGCACTGCTTTGCTCTCGATCGTTCCTTTTTGATCTGAGCTCCAGCTTTTCCCAAAATTGGTTCTTCATGCTCAGAATTTCCAAAAACGCTTCGTTTTCCTTCAAACACCTAAAAACTGACAAAAATCCGAAAAGGATGTAAAACAACATAAAATAGAATGACTGAGAGATTAACATACGTAAATTAAGGGGCTAAAATATGTATATTTTAGCATTCATTGGTCACTCCTACCAGTCTAAGCAAAAATTGGTACCCTAGACCAACACCTCCGAATGTGCAATTTGAAGAAACAAATTTTCATAATCAATTCTTTGTGTCTTCAAATAAACTCTATGAGTGGAATATAGTTGGATTATCTAAACAAGAAATCTTAAACAAATTGCAACATATGTCCATGGTTGCCAATAGTTATGTCACGAATCATGAGATAGGTGAACTAGCAATAGTTGATTTATTAACCACAAGTTTCATTGGTATGTTGAGATCTTGGTGGGAGAAACATCTCACCGAGGAATCAAGACTAGCAATTAGACATGCAGTCAAACAAGATGAGGAAGGACATCCCATCTTTGATGAGCAAATTGGATTAGGAAATCCAGATGCAGTCAACACATTATTATTTACCATAATTGAGCACTTCATTCGTATCCCTAGTCACATTGCATCCAGAATCCATGATCAACTTAGTAACATAAGATGCCTAAACTTAAAGTGATTTTAGATGGTCCAAGGATGTATTCATCTCTAGAGTCATGTTGAGAGAAGATAGTAATAAGCCATTTTGGAAAGAAAAGTTCATTAACCTTACCAAACCTGTTTGCCCATAAGATTAGACAAGTTCTGAGTAATCTAAATTCCATAATAGACTATGATAGTCAGACATATGGAAATATAATAAGTGCAATCCAAAAAGAAGCTTAATAGGCTACATATTTCCTTCTTATATGATCTGTTATACAATGTGAGTACACAACTCTATTTATAGAGCTTTACATGTAATTTGAAATATTTCAAATACAAACATATCTCTTAAATCATGGTTAACATATATTATCTAAATCTCTTGATTTAGGGCTTAAAAAAATCAACATTTATTCAAAAGGACTTATATCCTTAACATGCCCCCGCAAGATGAATGGTTCATTAGCGATCGTTGATGTTGAACATATCGAGTGGTTGGAGTTGATGGTGCCTGATTTGAAATATCAGTTGCTCTTAAACTTGAACTTCTGCGACTATGGCTAGGATTTGAACATTGGCAACTTTTTGGCCGGCACCGGTTACTTTGACCGAAATTTTGACATCGACAACTTTTGGCTAGAATTTTGACATCGGCTACTGTGGCCAAAATGAGCCAACTATGAGCTTGAAATGGGCCACAATGGCCAAAACATATGCCTTTTTGGGCATCTTCTTCTTCTTCTTCTTTTTTTTTTTTTTTTTGCCTAGCCAGCCTTTCACGAAGAGAAGCTTCTTCCGCTATTTTATTTATTTTTTATTTTATTTTTCTCTTTTTCCCTTCCTAAACCAAATAAAGAATATGAGATGCCAATTTTTTTTTATCTCTTCTCCATGAACCAAAATACTTGCTTCCTTTTGTTTTTTTTTTTTTTGTTTTTTTTTTTTGTTTTTGTTTTTTTGTTTTGTTTTTGTAGGCAAGCAATGGACCTCATAGATCGTTTTCTTCTTTGATACATGTTAAAATCAGAGAGAAAATGATGAGAGGAGAAAAATGAAGTAAAAAAAAATAATTGCAATCTACGATCTAACAATTGGCGTTAGTCTGTTAGCTTTGATACCATATAGAAACGAATAATATGATAAATATAAAAGTAGAATAATAATAATAATGAAAGGAAATAGAATAAACGCGGAGATTAAGATGGTTCGGCATATAGCCTATATCCAAACATTAAAGCCTTAATAGGCTGCATATTTCCTTCTTATACGATCTGAGTACGTACACAGCTCTATTTATAGAGCTTTACATGTGATTTGAAATATTTCAAATCCAAACATATATCTTAAATCAGGGTTAACAAATATTATCTAAATCCCATGATTTGGGGAATACAAAATCATCATTTATTATGAAGGATTTATATCTTTAACTAACACTTACAAATAACATGTTGACTAATGAAGATACAAGTTCTTTGAAATCATTTCAAAGGTTGATGCTTCCATGGTTTACAAACAAAATATTACAAGGATTCTGGGTAGTAGGAATGGATAAGTAAGTTTCAGCTAGAGAGTATTGTGCAATCTGCCGAAACTCTATATTTTCTTCCGTTAAATAGACTCAAGTTTCCATTTTTGAATTATTGCCTTCTTGATTGAGTGACTGGGCTTTGGAAACTCTGTCCAGCCTGCTTTAGTGAAAGCAGGTTGATGTTGCTTTACCCTGGGTAAACTGCACCGAAAGCCAAGAAAGTAGCAATAATATGTTTGACTGATGGTTGAATAGTGAAAAAATTCGCTATTCATGAATAGTAGTAACTTGTCTGGAGTGACTATTAATAGTTACTTTCTTTTGCTTTGTTGATTCCTGGCAACATTGTTCTGATGAGCTTTTACTATGCTTGGCTACTTATTCTCATAGTTTTTTAAACCCATGTGAGACAAGATAAGTTGTGAGTCTCTCGTACTATGCTCTAGGCGCATGTTTCAACCCATATAAAGCTTTCTTCAGCTTGTATACATAATCAGTGTGATGAGGATCCTTGAACCCTTTAGGTTGTTCCACATAGACTTATTCATGTAGAATTCCATTTAGAAAGGTACTTTTAAAGTCCATTTGATACAATTTAAAACCAAAATTGCACGCTATTCCAAGAAGAATTCGAATAGACTCAAGTCTAGCAACTGGAGCAAATATCTCATCAAAGTCTATCCCTTCAACTTGAGTATACCCCTGAGAAACCAATCTAGCCTTATTTCGTATCATAGTGCCATGTTCATCAGACTTGTTCTTGAAGATCCATTTTGTACCCATGACATTCTGATCGCTAGGTTTGCGAACCTAGGTCTAAACATCATTTCTAGTAAATTGATTCAACTCCTCGTGTATAGCTTCAATCTAGCTTTCATCTTGTTGTTCTTCTTCAACCTTCTTTGGTTCGAATTAAGATAGATAACACAAGTGAGAAACTTGATTTAAGACCCTGTTTCGAAGCCTTTTTCCTTTAGTAACGTTTCCTAAGATATTTTCCTTAGGATGAGTATCTTTAGACAATACTTTAGGGCTAGTGGGCTCAACATTTGACTTAGGTGAAGCAATTTCCACTATCCCTTTTGATTCATCCACAGCTGGTTCTTCAACTTCCCCGGGCATCTTTTTGCTTTCAAGTGGTTGACTCCTGACATCAAAGGATTCATCATGAATCACAACATTTATAGATTCCATGAGAGTGTTTGTTCGACTGTTGTAAACCCGATATGCCATACTCAAATGAGAATATCTGAGAAAGATTCATTCATCACTCTTGGTGTCAAATTTACCAAGATTTCTCCTGTCACGGAGTATGAAGCATTTACTTTCAAAAATGTGGAAGTATTTCACTGTTAGTTTCTTCCCCTTCCAAATCTCATACGGTGTCTTCTTAGTGCTTGGCCTTCGGTAAACTCTATTAATAATGTGACAGGCAGTATTGATAGCTTCTCCCCAGAAATATGTAGCAAGGTTTTTCCCATGTAGCTCATGCCATATCTTGGACGACTTGATTCTTCCTTTCAACATCTCCATTCTGTTGAGGAGTGATGAGTGAGGAGAATTCCTATTTTATGTCTGACTCTTCACATAATTTTTCAAAACATGAGTTCTCAAATTCTCTTCCATGGTCACTTTTTATCAGTTGAATGGCACATCCCTTCTCATTTTGGATTCTTTTGAACAAAATTTTGGCTTGATCACATGCTTCGGACTTGTCCTTCAATAATATCACCAAAGTGAATCTAGAATAGTCATCCACAATTACCATGATATACTTCTTTCCTCCTATACTCTCACTTCTCGTGGGACCCATCAGATCCATGTGAAGTAACTCCAAAGAATATGTGGTGTGAATGGACTTTGTTGCTTTGTGTTGAGATTTGATTTGTTTTCCCAACTGACATGGTCCACATACCATCTTCTCAAGCTTGCCTAACTTAGGCAAATCACTGATAAGCTCATTCCTGGATGCCCTGAAGAGATCCTTGAAATTTTGATGTCCTAGACGTTGATGCCACAGTTCAGCAATGTCCAACTTGGCTTGCTTACAACTGAGAGTGGTCATGGGACTAATTCCATAGCAATTATCAGACATCCTCACACCTCCCATAATCCATTTTCTATCCTCATTGAACACATTGCATTTTTTTTTTTTTTTTTTGAAAACAGAACAATACGATCTTCATCACATTTCTGGCTGATGTTGAGAAGATTTGCCTTTAGATTCTTCACATAGAGTACTTCACGAATCTCTGGAATCCCTTTGATTTTGACTGATCCCCTTCCTTCGATCTAAGGATGAGTTTCGTATCCAAAATGTAACACTGCCACCCCTGTACTCATTTAAACAGTTAAACACAGATTTGTCCCCCGACGTGTGCTTAGAACAAGCACTATTGAGGTACCACAAACATGAATCAAGAGCTTTTAAAGAAGTGTGAGCAACAAGATCAACATGATCATCTTCTTCAATGGGACACTTCTTGAAAGAGCAACTACATTGACTAAACTCTTGACTATGCACAAAAGAGGAGGGGTATTTCTTTGAGATTACACTAGTAAGAAAATCTAGTTTGGAGATTATGTGTTAGATCTGTTGTCGAACAAGGTTAGCATTTTTCTTATTAGAGACAGTCATGGAAGACTTGGTATTCTCATGCATCAAAAGAGGACATTTAGCACGAAAATGTGCTTGGACTCCACAGTGAAAACAAGGCTCACGTTTTTTAGTAGAGCTAGGCTCATATGAGGGACAATCAGGAGATTTCACATCCAACATCATAGATTACTTAGCAGACAAAAGTTCTTTTCTTTTTTTCTTTTTTTTTTTGATTGTCCAATTTTAGTATTTCCATTTCAAAACTGACTCTGACTAACTCATCCATAATACGCTCAGTGTCAAGATTAACAGAACAAAGTTCCATGGACATCGTGTCATAGGAGTAATTTAAAGCATCCATAGAGAAAGCAGGATTATCATGGTCAATATCAATACAGTATGAAGACTTAAGAGATTCAGCAACCCTCTCACAAGAAACATAAGACATGTCAAAGTCTTTTAAACAGCAAAGCTCATCAAGAAAAAGAATATTCATAGACAAGACAGAACCCACAAAAAGAGGAAATGAACACGCTTAAGACGTAAGTCAAAAACTGAGCGAACCGGCTCTGATACCAATTGATAAAATATAAAGATCAAGTTCTACCTCTTGCAACCAAAAATATTGAAGTAAGCAACTAAGTCATTTCATCAAACACACAACATGCATAACGGAATAAGTAAACAAACACAACCATAACACAGAATTTGTTTACTAAGTGGAAAACCCTTGAGCATCTCAAGGTAAAAACTACTCCGGGGCAAACAAACCCAAGAAATTAGTAAAAGAAGACTCACAGTTATAGAATAGACGATACCCACACCCTTGAACACCTCTAAACTTAGTAAGAACGACAAACCTTCAAGCTTGTCACCATCGTGACCATCTTCAAACAACAACTTCCTTTACCTATCTTTCGGTAGACTTCTTCAACAAACACCAATCAAATATTTCAGCTTTATCAGTAAGCGAGCAAGGCAACACGACAAAACAAGAGAAAGGACAACTTCAAGCTATATCACGTCCCTTGTTGAAAATCAAAACCACCAGGACCCAATGCTAGTGGAGAAAAGGAGACTTCAGACAAGAGAGAGCTCTTAAAATAAAATCCCAAAGTCTCAAGAGTAAACAGTGAAGGAAAACCTTTTATAGAGAAAACATTTCTTCCGTCACATCATAATGGGACACTTTCTTGTTATGACAGGAAGAACAAATTTTGCATATCTGAAATTTCAACGTCTTAACGAGACAGCAATCCCGTTTTGACGGGAAGGCAAAATGCCTCTACTTCGTCACATGTTCCTTCTTGACGAACCAGCTGATGGGAAACCAAGGAATCCAACTTTGGTCCTATTATATGTCCCATCCTGACCGGGCTCTTGACGAGAAACCAAGAGGTCCAATTTTGCTGCCGTCACATCTGCGTCATGACGCAGTTCGTGACGGGAAACCAAGAAGACCAGCTGTTGCTCCCGTCACATCCTCGTCCTGACCGGAAAACAAGGAGTCCAGTTTCTGCTCTCGTCCCATCCCTGTCCTGACGCTGTTCCTAATGGGAAAACAGGAAGTCCATCTTTGCTCCAGTTACTTGTCCTTTCAGACGAGCCTCCAAACGAGAAAATAGGGAGAACATATTTTGCTCCCATTACATGTTCCGTTATGTGATGGGAAAACAGAGAACTTCTCAGAAGACCCTAAAACTACTAGGGACAACCCCAAAACATACTCTCAAAGTTTTAAGCTAAAAAGAACTACATGAACGGTCATTGAATTAGGCCAATCTAAAACCTAACACTTTACTTAACAATTCTTTGATCTCATTTTGACAAAATTCCATTGTCTCTTTACTCATTTGAATTGGCCGGGCTTTGGTAGGGATATTTCTTTCACTAAATTCTTTAGTGTCAGGAAGTTTGACTATGTGTTTCTTCCTATGCCATAAAGCATTGGGAAGGCCTGAACAAACTTCTTATTTTACCTTTTCAGTAAAATTTTCAATTTTTTGCTGAAGAATTTTACTAGTTATCTGTTCCTCAATTCTTTTGAATTTTATATCTTTTCTTCTTTCAAGAAATTGACTTGTTGAGTTTTACAGTTTAATAAATTAATGGATCTCGAAACAAAATTTCTTCTGGACACATTTAATTATCTAAGTTCTGGCTTTGTTAGGAACTTAAATTTTACTTGTTCACCAAATGGGTATGTAGAAACTCCATCATTATCTGTTGTAAAGGGATACAACAAAACAAGAAATGGAAGACCTAAAATGACTTTATCGATCATATTTTTACTAAGACAAAGGATGTTTTGAAACAGACCTTGTCTTGACAAACATGTGCTTTACTGATTTCATAACTAATTTCCATTTTACTACCACTTGAAGAACTTAATGACTCGGTTATTTTACTGTAATACTTCGTAAGAATTATTCCTTCTTGTATACAGTTTAAGTTTGCTCCTGAATCAAGTAGGGCAGTGATTGTTAACTCAAAGTCTTCTATCCTAATTTTTACATTTAAGTTTATATTGCTGATTGTGTTTAAGCAAGATTGCTCAATTTTTGTTTCACTTTCATTATCAGAATTTTCTTTTACAGAATCTTGGTCTGTTTTATTATCATCTTTCAGGATCTCAATATCTTGTTTCATCTTTTTACTTTCAGCTTTTAACATTCTGACTTCTGTTTTGATATGATTTACTTCAAGTTGTAAGTCTTGAATTGCTATTTCTTTTTTAGTTTTATTAAATTTTTCTAATGTTGAATTAGGACTTATTGTTGGCTTACTTATTTTACTATTTTCTCCTTTCGTTAAATAATTTCTCAATCTTTCTAAGTACTTGGATTTTAACTCAGGATTTTCCAACTTTACTAATTAATTCAATTAATAACTCTTCTTGTTCTTCCTGTTTAGTAAGAACATTGACTGTCTTACAGAAACTAATTTTACAACCAAAACTGATGTCTGGTGAGCTAGAGTTACTAGAATTTCACTATCGTAGGGAAAATCACTAGATGAACTGATTATTGAAATGGTGTCCTCATTTTCATTGGAATCCGTATTTCTTAATTCTAAAATACTGACTAATTTTTCTTTGTCTTCACTTAATATGTTTAACTGTTTGATAGTATTTTTTTACTTTGCAATCATTTGAAAATGACCAAATTTTCCAAATCTAAAAAATTTTAATTTACTCTTATCAATTTTTTGTTTTCTTTCTCTTTGACTCTTGTTGTGACTATGTTTAGACCAATTTTTTATGGGTTTACTCTTTGATTAGAAATCATTTCTTTCGAAATGTTTCTTTCTTTTGTATCCTTTGTGATATTTCTTTTGAATGTGATAAGACTTCTTTGCTTTCGTGTCTTTGTGATGGTGCTCTTGTTGGTAGACCATATGCTTCACAGAATTACCTATTTCATATTTAGCTTTTTGTTTATCCTTACTAGCTTGTTTACTAATTTTCATGTCAATACTTTCTAGAATAATAAAGGAAATTATTACAATTAAATAAAATCCCAATTTAAATAATGTAAATTTATAAACTAAAATATATTTGATTGCTGGATTATTTGATTTGCTAGAATAAATTTTTTATTAAAGTTCCCAATACAGCAATCAAGTCTTTTCCTTTTGGATTTTTGCCTTTATTTCCGTTCAGCTTTTCAATCTTCCCCTTTCGGCCCGTTTTGCCCTAGTAAACAATAGAATTAGCAAAATCTCGTGAAACATAACTTTGTAGCGCTGCCAAGTTTGTCTCAATCCAACATCAGAATAAAAAGATATGATTTTTTAAGTAAAATGGATCTGACATAAAACTGGCCTGCATGAGCAACCTTGTCTTGTTCTCCAAGGATTCTCCTCTAGTCTGAGCTTGAGTTGGATCGTGGTGGTTTTAAGGATAAAAATGAGTTGCATGAGCTGCATGGTAATAGCCAAAAGGAGTACCCTCATATCAAGCATGAAAAATCAGCAAAAGCATCTTGTAAAGATCTCCATATTTCATGCTGACTTGTCACCCCACATCAACCAAAATTCATGGAGCTTATTCAAGCTCCTTATCTCACGGCCTGTCTCCTGCTGATCTATCTTGGTTCTTTAGCTACAGCCTCCTCTGCTTCTTCATTTTCGTCTGCATCACCATCATTCTCTTCTTCTTCTTCTTCTAATTCTTCATTGAGCAGATCTAATGTTACAGCTAGAACAAAGAGATATGCTTTTTTTCTTTTTTTTAACCCATGATTGTTTAGGCTTTTGCGCCAAGTGTTAGAGTATATTGTGATATTATGGAAATATATTAGCATTGATTGAAATCGATAAAATCAAATCAGAATTAAATATATTTGATTTGATTTTATCAATTATATCATTTTGTATTATCTCTCATCTCTATAAATAGGGGTCTCCCATCTCTATGAGTATGGACCATTTGTATTGTAAAATTATTCATTGAATAAAAGCATAATTAATGTAGCCCTTAGGACTTTGTAGGTTATAGACCGAACTACGTAAAAATCTTGTGTCTTATTTTATTATTGTGCAATTTATTATTTCATTATGAATTTCTTCACCAAGAAACTATGCTTGTGATTCAAAAACAAAAACAAGAATAAAAAAGAAACTCTAATTCGAAAAAATAAGTAACACCTAATTCAGAAACTCTAAAACAGACCTCCTCAAGTATTTTTAGCAAAAATTAAGGTCTACTTTGGAAGAGTCTAAGCCCTTCACTTGGGGGTGTTAAACGAGCAAGCCGTTCGAGAGCGAGCTCGGGATCGGTTTGTATAAGTTCGGCTCGTGCTTGACTTTATTATTAAATGAGGCGTTTCGAGAACATAAATATTGGCTCGAATATTAAACGAAGCAAATTCGGCTCGATTCGGTTAAGCTCGTGAGCAGCTCATATAAGGCTCGAATTGGTAGTTATTCACATAGTTGCTCATATTAATATTAAAAATTGATGATTTTTTTATTTTTTATTTTTTATTTTTTCCCGTAATAGCATCCTTTATAAAATGATGTATTTTCTCTCTCTTCGAAACAAAGTGTCTTGCTGTCTTGACTTAGGCTCCATACTCGGTTAACCAAGCTAAGTAAATGCTCATATGAAAGCTGGCTTCTTGAGCCGTTTAAGAATATTTGATGTTTAAATTTATAATAAAAAAATAAATTAAATATAAGAGCTCCCGAGCTAGCTCAGCTCGACTTATTATGAGCTCGAGCTCGGACTCGATTTTTTTGGCTCGTCTTTAAGTTCGGCTCGAGTAAAATTTAAACGAGCCGAGCCCAAACAAAAAAAGCTCGTTTAAATTCGGTTCGTTTACATCCATACCTTCACTAAATTACAGAAGCTACTAAACTAGGAAAAGAGAATCTTCTGCGATGAGTGAAACTTATTCCAATATCATCAATTGCTTCATCTATGGAGTACAAACTACTCCTTATTGTAAATGTTATTACGTACAAGATGAATCATTAAATTCTCAACAGCTGCTGGTCAGCGCTCCACATAGCCCTGGCTTGACCAGATGAGAACCTCCGGTTACATTGGAGCACGTCCAAGGGGTACTTGTTGGTCCGTTTTGCTTTGAACTATAGAGACTGATGTTAGAGAAGCAAAGCCCTGCGTATGGGGCGCCCTCCAACCCTACTAGATCACCCGCTTGCTCAACCTTCACACCCACAACATTCTTGACAGTTATGCCCTTCACAACCGGGAGAGCCTTTCGGTCGTAGTTGTCATCTGGGTGCCCACCGGAGTTGCCTCCATACTGTATCGCCATTACTGTACCGTCTATAAACACATCAGTTATTGTTATGTTTCTTATGAACGCTCCCCTGCCAACGTTTGACTTCACATGCACGGCAAGTCCAATGTTGTAAAGGTTTAACTGTTCTGCGTACACATTCTCAATCCCACCGGAGGTTTCACTTCCGATTGCAATTCCGGCGAACTGGGTCGTTCCTGTTATCCGTCGGATTGTGATGTCGGAACTTGGACGGCCAAAAGCAATGCCATATTGGTCCCACCCGCTCTTCACAGCCACTAGATCATCTCCAGTTGACATGAACGAGTCCTCTATGCACACATGAGAGCTTGAATCTGCATCATAAATTGTAAAAATATTCAACATCGATTTTTCCTTCCGTAAATCTGCAAAAACTTCATTTTTAAGTTTTTGTCAAAAGTGCGTTTTGACTATTTTTAAGCTTTTTGGACTCTTATAAACGTTTTCAATTATTTTTACCAAATCGGTAATTTTTTTTTCTTCAAACAAATTTTTTTGAGTGTTAAACGCACTTGTAAACCATTTAAATGTACACCCAAACAGTAAATATAGGATTACCTGCGTCAACGCCATCAGTGTTGGGAGAGTCATATGGAGCCAATATTGTAACGTTGCGGACAACAACATTGCTGCAGAAAAAGAAAGATGTATGAGATGATATTACTGCTTCAGCTTCACCCACATTTTGTCAATTTCTCTTAGATATTTATGGTAAAGCTTTGCAAAATAGAGTTGAATTAATAGTTTTACCTGCTATAGACAGGGTGAATGTTCCAAAATGGAGAATTCTGGAAAACCAGATTGGAAATGAGAATGTCTTTGGAGTTCATGAATTCAATGAGACTCGGCCTTGTAAATTTAAGAGTTTTCTGCTTATACATGTCCCACCACTTAGCTCCTTGGCCTTCAAATGTCCCATTATCTCCTATGAAAATAAGAAATTGAGAAATCAAAAACAAAAAACAGAAGATGAAGATTAGAGAATATTAATGCTCAAGGAAACATAAGAGATTTATTATTAAAGTACTAGCAGCAGATTTCCTTTGATTTTTCTTAAGTTTAGGGCATAAAACTACTTTTTGCTTTCTTATGAAAATATATTTCATAATAGCTTCCATTACCTTTACCTATACCATTAAAATATTATTTAAGGAAAACTTCACTTTGCCCGTCTCAACTTCTACCCGATTTTATAAACTCCTGAACTTCCAAATCTCTCATTTTGGACCTCCGAACTTTCAATTACTCTCAATTAGAACTATTCTATTAATTTTAGCCGTTAAAAATACTAAAAAAGTCCAAAATGTCATTGATTTTTTTTTTTTTTAAATAAAAAAACGTTTTGAAAGTTGAAATTTTATGCAAAAGTCAAGGGTATAAACGTCACGTAACGTTTAAAATTTGACGGAGGGGTCCACATTGAGAGTAATTGAAAGTTCAGGGGTCCAAAATAAGAGATTTGGAAGTTCAGGAAGTTTGTAAAATTGAATGAAAGTTCATGGAGCCAAAGTGAAGTTTCCCCTATTATTTATTTACAGAATACAAGTTCTCTACCTACCCTAACTTTTTTCACAAAATCCTAACATAATTCCCAATTTAAGACAAAAAAAATAAGAAATGACAGAGGAAAGAGAAATGTTTATATTAAAATAGTGCATAAGGAACCACTTTTGGTTCTCTACACATTAAGAAACACTATACCAACTATTGACAGTTGGTTAAATATAGGAAATCTAATATAAGTAAGTTTTTGTGGTTATTTTGAAATTTTTACTAAATATAGGAAAGGAAATGACATATATGGCATTTGTTGCTAGTGGTCTAAAGCAAATTCTTGTTGATACCCACCGGTGATTATCACGTCTTCAACCCCATCTGCATGAATAAAACTCTGATACCTTCCTCCAGGGAGCTCCCTCCCCCTTCCATACGATGGCAAAGGAGCAGTTAAAGGCCAATTCTCAGAATCCTGAAGCATCAAGCGTGGTAGAAAGATCAGCATATCTATGGTTTAAATAAATAGATAAATAAGTTTCTTTCTCTCTCTTTCCACTCTTCTCTTTCATATTTTATATAAAAGATAATAAATTTAGACATTTATTATCATAATTAAAGCCATATTTAATCAAGTTTAGGAGTAAGATAATTAATGAGATTATGAGTATACCTGAGTGGCTTTGATAACAGCACCTTTAGCCAAGTAGAGGGTCATGTGGCTAGTGAGATTGAAGGTCTCCGACAAGTAAACCCCAGGAGGTATATAAAGCACTGTGCCACCTGTCTTCTTCGTTTTGCGAATCTGATCAATCGCTTTTTGAAATGCCTTCGTATTTAACGTCTTTCCGTCACCGACACCCCCGAAGTCCTTAATCGAGACCTTGTCGTTCCGGTTCTTCATCGGTACTATCCCCGAGCATGTTATCGGTTTCGAGAGCGCCACAGAGTTCAGAATGGATGCAATGGTTGAGAAGCAGATGAAAACCGAGACCGCAAATCGAAGCATTTCTGTAAATTTAAGTTTTTCTAAGGGCGTTTAGTGGAGGTATGAATTTTCTATGTTTTTCTAAAGGAATGTTGGGTAGAGCCAAAGAGAAAGGGAATAAAAAGTACCTTAGAGGACAATTTGGATAAGATTAATTGAGAGATAACAAACAAAAAGTTACGTTTTAAAGAAAGAATTGGAAATAGCGACTGATTGAGAGTGATTATAGGGGAAGAGTGAAGATTTCGTCTAGATGAGTTTAACCCGAAATAGCAATTCATAAAATTTTCAAGTAATTTTGTTCTTTTTCCCCTATATTCACTCTCAATCAGTCACTATTTCCAATTCCTTCATGCAAAAGAATTTCCTTTAATCATTGAAGCTGTGTCCAACTATTTCGTTTCGACAATGAAGCCGGATCCATCCATTTTATTTTATTTTCTCTTTGAATGTTTACTTTTTCAATTCATACAATTTTCTAAATAAATTTTTACCAAAAAAAAAAAAAAAAAACACAAAGAAAGAAAATGCTACCTTGCTCTTGTAAATATAAAGAATCGTTGAAGCATTCCCTTAGGCCCCGTTTGGTTCGCGGATTAGACCTTTGGATTGGACTAGCTAACACTAGGTATAGCTAGTCCTTTGTTTGGTAACACTCTATTCCTGAGAATAGCTATTCCCATGGGATTACTAATCCTATATACATGGGGTTAGCTAAGCCACTAAAAAACGAGTGGCTTAACTAATCCTTTCCTGTGGGATTAAAATTATCGTGTAAATTGCCCACAAAAACCCCACCCTTCTAGCACCCACATCTCTCAAGGAGACTCTGCAAAACGATCTCCATCTCTCAAAGAGCAACGATCTCTCTTCTCTGCGCAAGCGATCTCTCTCCCCTTCTCTTCTCTTCGATTTCTCTTCTTTGTTTCTTGGTTATTTCATTCTCTCTCTTTTTCTTGGATTTTTTTTTTCTCTGTAACGTTTCTCTGTTTTTTTTTTTTTTTTCTTTTGATTCTCTGTATCGTTTCTCTTTGATTCTGTTTAGGCTTTTTTTTTAAAAAAAAAAATAAATAAAAAATAATAATTTTTATTTATTTTTATTCTGTTTCTCCATCTCTCTTTCTCTATATTTTCTCAGTTTGATTTTTAATTCAATTATATATATATATAGATATAACCTATGTTCAAGCGTACAACCTGTGTTCAAGCGTATATATATATACACACACACGCTTGAACACAGGTTATTCATACCTGTTCAAGCATGTGTGTGTGTATATATATGTACCTAAAACGTTTTTGAGTTTTTTTTATTTTTCTTCTGTTTTTTTATTTCTTTTGATTCTCTGTATCGTTTCTCTTTGATTCTGTTTAGGGTTTATTTTTATTTTTTATTCTGTTTCTCCATCTCTCTTTCTCTATACTTTTTCAGTGTGATTTTTAATTTAGTTATATATATATATATATATATATATATATATATATATATAACTAAATTAAAAATCACACTTGAACACAGGTTATTTATACCTGTTCAAGTGTGTATATATATATAAAATTATATATACATGACATAACTAAAAAAAAAAAAAAAAATTATAGTAAAATTGTTTATGTTTAAAAAAAAAAAAAAAAAAAGAATGAAAATCCTTAATAATATAAATTGTATTTATATTATAAGGATATTTTAGGAAATAAGATCACAATACAATTCCATTCACCAACATATTGCACTGTACCAAACGAAGGAATAGGATTAGGTAGTCTATTCCAGCGTTACAACCAAACAAAAGAATAGAATTAGCTAATCTATTCCCAGTGATAGCTAATCCCAGTGGTAGCTAATCCTTTTCCAATGGACTAGACAATCCGCGAACCAAACGAGGCCTTAGTTTTAAAGGTTCTGAAAATAATTTATTGAACAACATTTTGAGTCTTATTAGTTAGAATATTGTAGAAAGTTTCATGTTTGGAGATGCACTCAGCTGGCTAAAATAAATTTCCAAATTATTTTCAAAATAAATACATGTTTATTTTTCAAGACAAAAATTACCGATTTCCTCATTAAAACAAATAACAATAATAATAATAATAATAATAATATATATATATATATATATATATATTAACTTTATTTTAATTAAAATAAATAAAATCATGTTCACGCCTAATAAATATAAAATGAGACAATGATTGTAACCTTTTCATTAAGCCTTCATACATTTTAATAAATAAAGCATCTTTCTAGTAATAAAAAAAAAACATCTCCTTATTATTTATTTTATCTTAAACACTCACTACAAAAAAATGTGTGTTTTTTGACGTGGCAAACAGTAACTTATGTTTGCCACGTCAAAAACTTTTGACGTGTCTAAGCAAGCACGTCAAAAAAAATTTTGTTGACGTGTCTTTTTTTACACGTCAAAAGTTTTTTGACGTGTGGAATTGACACGTCAAAAACTTTTGACGTGTAAATTTCACACGTCAAAAACTTTTGACGTGTCAATTCCACACGTCAAAAACTTTTTTTAATAAAAAAAAAATTAACAATAATTTTGATATAAACAAATATGCATTAACAAACAATTAATGTTAATTGGCATAAAAAATTAATTTTTATTGTCATTAGTATAAATTATAGTTTATTATCATTAGTACTTGTGACCCTCGAACAATTTGAAGTTAGATTCAAACGATCTTCCTAGAATGATCAAATTTATCAAGGAATTACTACAAGCAATATGGTCTTTAGCGACCAAATCAATAGCGGCGACCCCAAAGTCGCCGCTATTGAGGGATCATTACCGGCGACTTTTTTTAGTCGCCGCTAATGACCCATTAATAGCGGCGACTTTTAGGTCGCCGCTAATAGTGGACGCTTAAAACCAAAAAAAAATTATTTAGCAGCAACAACAATAGCGGCGACTATAAGTCGCCGCTATTAAGCATCATTAGCGGCGACTCTACGGTGTCGCCGCTATTAAACAACAATAGCGGCGACCCCTGTCGCCGCTAATAATATAGAGTCGCCGCTAATAAGTTATCATTAGCGGCAACTCTACAGTCGCCGCTATTGACATAAGAAAAAATTTTAAAAAAAATTTTAAAAATAATTAGCGGCGATAATAGAGTCGCCGCTATTGAGGGGTCATTAGCGGCGACTACAAATGTTGCCGCTAATGACCCCTCAATAGCGGCGACTTTTGGGTCGCCGCCATTGACCGGGGAAAAAAGTAATTAAAATTAATAGCGGCGACTTTTGGGTCGCCGCTATTGACACGGGAAAAGTTATTAAGATTAATTAGCGGCGACCCAAAAGTCGCCGCTATTAATTGATCAGTAGCGGCGACTAGAAAAGTTGCCGCTAATGACCCCTCAATAGCGGCGACTATTGGGTGGCCACTATTGACACGGGAAAAAGTAATTTAAATTAATTAGCGACGACCCAAAAGTTGCCGCTATTAATGGGTCATTAGCGGCGACTAGAAAAGTTGCCGCTAATGACCCCTCAATAGCGGGGACTATTGGGTGGCCGCTATTGACACGGGAAAAAGTAATTTAAATTAATTAGCGGCGACCCAAAAGTTGCCCTATTAATGGGTCATTAGCGGCGACTAGAAAAGTTGCCGCTAATGACCCCTCAATAGCGGCGACTATTGGGTGGCCGCTATTGACACGGGAAAGAGTAATTTAAATTAATTAGCGGCGACCCAAAAGTTGCCGCTATTAATGGGTCATTAGCGGCGACGTTTTTAGTGGCCGCTAATGACCCCTCAATAGCGGCGACCCAATAGTCGCCGCTATTTACACCTGAAAAAAAAAAAAAATAAATAAATAAAATAAATAAAAATAAAAAAAAATAAAAAATTATAAATATTGGGGTGATGCTATTGATCCTACATATATAATTAGGGCTGTTAAGTGAGCGAAGCGTCTCGCGAGCAAGCTCGAGCTCGGCTCACATAAGCTCGGCTCGTGCTCGACTCGAATATTAAGTGAAGCACTTCATGAACACAAATCCTAGCTCGAATATTAAACGAAACAAGCTCGGCTCGACTCGGTTAACTCGTAAACAGCTCGTGAGCTCGGCTCGCATCGCTTATTAAGCTCGGCTCGTATATTTTTTATTAAGTAATAAATAACAATATATAATCAATATTACTCATTTACTCAATAATAACAAATATATTATATACCTTTGTTTTTTTTTTTTTTTGTTATTTATATATATAATGTGTGTGTATATATTATATATATAATATATGTATATATTAATATAAAAACACACACACACACACACACACACACACACACACACACACATATATATATATATATATATATATAAATCATTTTATCATATGATATAATTATATAGTACAAGTGTACAACCGCACAAGTTATTGTGTCATTTAATACAAATATTATAATTAGATAGTTTATACTTTGGAAATTGGAATCGTATATATCACATAATCATTAATCATTATATAATCATATGGTATATCTGCATAAGTTATTGTGTTATTTAATCAATACATTATAATTATATACTTTATTCTTATAAAACATATATGATGTATCACATGATCTTAGATCTAAGATAATATTAATATTAATTGTGAGATAATATGATCATAAAATTTAAATATGAGTGTACGACCATTAGATCATATGAATTTATTACTTAGAGTTTGAGTATTTCGGTTTTCTTGCTTCTGTTTTTTGTAATTAGGCTTGGCCACTTGATCTGCCTGCTTGGATGTGAACTGAACTTTGATCCAGATCTTTTAGGTCGTGGATGTGAATTTTAGTCCAAACCTTCGAGTGGACTAAAATTAACTGAAAATTAGTCATAGATTAGCGAAGGTTTTAGGTGATGTTGTATCCTTATAGCTTCGGCTATAATTTGCATTTTTAGGGCTTTGTGGTCCTGCGATGTACGACTGTAAGAGCATTATACTCATGATTATTATCAATGAAATTGGAATGTATTTATTTCAAAAAAAAAAAAAAAAGATTAATAATTAAGTAACTAATATGTTTCTTATAATTTATACATTATAATCACAATTTACGGTAAATAAAAACTTAACAATTTGAATTTAAATCATATATCATGAATCGTGATAATAAGAAGTACTTAAGAACATATAATATAAGTTCTTATAAGTTATAACAATTAACATTGACCCATAACCATTACCCATATAAATTAGATAATGATACAACCATATACCCATAAAAAGTATATAAATGTTTACATATAAAATATAATATATATTAATATTGACATTATATAATTGACCCGTGTTAAGCATTATCATTTTAACATATTAACTAAATAATACTATATGTAATATGATAATAGTGATTAGTGTGTGTAAGTGTGTGACATAAAGCGTTTTACATTGTGATTTAAAAAATAATTAATCTACAATAATAAGAAGAAAAAATACGCGATTAAAAAAACACAATTTTTAAAATTGTAATTATTGAAATTAAAATAACAAACTTCCCTAAATAATACTACATAACACAATTTTTATTCATAATTCCCAAATTTTGAATTTTGAATTTGATATATGGAATATAATTATATTAGTGTAATCGTAGCCGTCCAAAATGTTTTGATGATCTAATAGCCGTTGGATGATATTAATGGATGACAACTATCAAGCATTTACTAAGAAAAATGTATATGGTGTAACAGAGACACTGTAAGCTTGCCTTGTTTGATCTAATCTGACGAGTAATATTAAATGTTGAAAACGTTTATATGATCAATGGATCATATTAAACAAGCACAGCAGATCATAGTAGAAACAGCCACATGGGATGCATTTTTGGTAAAACAAATCAAACCGTTAATATTTAAAATTTAATTATTTTTCCAAATCTAACGGCTGCAAATCAGAGAACCCAAATTTAACCTAAATCTGATCTTTATTCTCTCCGTTCTCTTCTCTCGAGTCTCGCCTCTCTTCTCACTGTCTCCACCATCCTCCTCGCCGCCTATCTCTGTTGCCGCTCCTACCACTACCCAGTGCCCTCAACAACAACCACCACCATCACCGCAGCAACCACACACCTTGACGCCTGGCTGAAGCTGAACGGATCGTGCCCGGTTTCCAGGAACTTGCCGCTGCCAACCCCGCTATCCACGCCGCTCTCGGAGGTCGTTTCACTCTCGCAGACTCGCAGTACGCCGCGGATCGGAGGCGGAGGAGGTGAGGAGATTTATGGGTTTTTCTTTTCTCTTTGGGTTATTTCTTTTTCCATTTCTTCTTGGGTGGTCGGTGGTTTGGGGTTTCGCTACACGGGTGGTAATTACTGTGATTTTTTTTTTGGGGGGGTTTTGTATTTTAGTTCTTGTTGGTTTTATTCATTGTTTTGGTTGATGGGAGAACTTGGGTGATTGACCCATTTTCTAAGAAATAGCTTAGTTGACCTTGTCGACCTTCTGGAAGGGAAAAAGTAGTATGCTATTTAGATTGGTCTGATTGTGTTTGAGATTTGAGCTTTTTGTTGAGTTTATCTAAAAACTTTAATGCTTCTCATCTGTATATTACTCTTTGAAATTTTTCATAGAAGCTTCCATTGCAGGTTTTGGTGCACGTAAATTGTTTGGTTTGTTTAGCTCCTTTTTGCTGCTTACATCACATCACATTGCACAAAATTAGTCTCTGAATATTGAGATTTGAGATTGTATTTGGTTCACTTTAGTAGTTGCATACAAGTTCTCACTGTATTTTTCAAGTTTGTGTCAGAAGTAGAGAGAAATTGGAGGAATATGCTAAGGGGGGAAAAAATAGAGAAAACTGCAGAAAGGGTATAAAAACTTATTGCTCTGCTTTTATTCTCCTTGCTGAAATAAATAAAAATAGGATACTATCCTTAATATAACTTGACCCTTGTGGGCTTGCGGAGGACTTTGTATGTTTTGCATGAATTTTGTCTGATTGTGTTTAAAAGCTACTCTACTTACCTTATAAAAAAATAAAAATTAAATTAAAAGCTACTCTTAATTATATAACTAATCTTGCTGACACATTTTAAGTTTAAAAGGCTACTCTTAATTACTCTTTAGTTTAAAAGGCTACTCTTAATTAAATTAAAAGGCTACTCTTAATTACTCTTTAGCTTTTCTATGCTTTGAAGTTTGAACAACCTGCCGACACATTTAAAGTTAGGCTAATTAATTGTTGATTTAATTTGCAGTTTACAGTAATCTTGCTGGTGAGACATTTCTTTGCTGTGTTTATCGGTGGAACGGAAGATTACCCCCTTCACACTTCTTACTGTAAGTAGCTCATGTTCTTTTTGCAGTTGTATTTTTTCAGGGCCATCTAAATGAGTCATTTGACCTGATCATCAAAATACTAGTTGTGTGTATGGTAAATAATTAACAGAGACAATGCCATAGGACTTCAGTGTCGATAGCAAAACTTTTCTTCACTTCACATGCTTATAGACAATGTTGTATTTGAACTAATTACTTTGCATTTGTTATATTAGGTGGAGGATACGGATGATGATGAGATGGTGGAGATTGATCTGCCAGATGGAAAATAATTGTTATTGTACAATGTTGCATTTTAGTTGATTGTGTATGGAATTGTGAGGTGGAGTTTAATATGTTATGTTTGTTTTATGTTCTTAAACATTTTAGTTGATTCTGTATGGATAACTGTAATGTTGGGATTAATTTGTAATGTTTGTTTAATGTCTTTTAGCATTTTAGACTTTTAGTTGATTCTGTATGGATGACTGTAATGTTGGGATTAATCTGTAATGTTTGTTTAATGTTCTTTAGCATTTTAGTTGATTATGTTAGTTGATTGTGTATGGAATTGTAAGGTGGAGATTAATATGTAATGTTTGTTTAATATTCTTTAGCATTTTAGTTGATTATGTTAGTTGATTGTGTATGGAATTGTAAGGTGGAGATTAATATGTTATGTTTGCTTAATGTTTTTTAACATTTTAGTTGATTTTGTATGGATGATTGTAATGTTGGGATTAATATGTTGTATTTGTTTAATGTTCTTTAGCATTTTAGTTGATTTTGTTAGTTTTAATTGTAAGATTGACATTAATCTGATATGTTTGTTTAGTATTTTTTAGTATTTTAAGGTGCAAAATATTCTGGATGATTTTTGTAATTTAATACATTTAAATTACCCAAAAAAATAACAAAAAAACAAAGTCGAGCTCGAGATCGAGCAAAACAGTCGATCTCGAGCTCGAGCTCGAGCAGGGTGCATACTCTGTCGAGCCGAGCTCGAGCAGCAAAGTCAAGCTCGACTCGAGCTCGAGCTCGAGCTCGAGCCTGACTCCAAAATAGACGAGCCGAGCTTGGACAGCCAAAGCTCGCCCAAGCTCCGCTCGTTTACAGCCCTAAAAATTATTTACCAAAAATTCACCCCGAATCCTCCGATAATATGTCATTATTTCTTTTATATTAATTATTGGTGAATTTTTTCTATTTTTCTATTTTCTATTCTTATTTTATATAAAAAATCAATATTTATTTTTTTCTTTTAAAGAAAACAAATTATCCTATTAATTATTATTGAAGTTTTCTATTTCTTATTCTTATTTAAACGTTTGATCGAACAATCGACCGATCTTGGTGAATTAATTCGATTGATCGGGATAGAATCAAATGATTGATCAAACATTCGATCGATCCAGGTGAATTAGTTCAATTGATCGTGATATGATCAAATGATCGATCAAACATCGATCCTATGAATTAGTTCGATTGATCGTGATGGGGTCAAATGTTTGATCAAGCATCCAATCGATCCTGGTGAATTAGTTCGATTGATCGTGATAAGAACAAATGATTGATCAAACATCCGATTGATCCTAATGAATTAGTTCGATTGATCGTGATAGGATCAAACATCTGATCGAATCCTCCGATCGATCATAATGAATTAGTTCAATTGATCATAATGAATTAGTTCAATTGATCATAATGAGTTGTTCGTGATAGGTTCGTTCACACATCCGTTAGGTCCTACTGCATTTGTTCGATCGATCATGATAGGATCAAATGATCGATTAAACTTTAAACAATTGAAATTGAAGGTTTGATCGAATATCCGATCAATTATAATGAATTAGTTCGATTGATCGTGATATGATTAAATGATCGATCAAACATCGATCCTACTGAATTAATTTGATTGATTGTCATAGGATCAAATGATCAATCAAATATTTGATCGATCCTATTGAATTAGTTCGATTGAGATCAATCATAATGAATTAGTTCGATTGATCGTGATAGGATCAAACATCCGATCGATCCTAATAAATTAGTTTGATTAATCATGATAGATCAAACATCCGATCGATCTTGGTGAATTAGTTCGATTGATCGAGATAGGATCAAATGATTGATCGAACATCCGATCGATCCTACTGAATTAATTTGATTGATCGTGATAGGATCAAATGATCGATCAAACATTTAATTGATCCTAATGAATTAGTTCGATTGATCGTGATACGATCAAATGTTCGATCGAATATCTGATCGATCCTAGTGAATTAGTTCGATTGATCGTGATATGATTAAATGATCGATCAAACATCCGATCAATCCTAATGAATTAGTTCAATTGATCGTGATAGGATCAAATGTTCAATCAAACATTCGATCGATCCTACTGAATTTGTTCGATTGATCGTGATAGAATCAAATGTTCGATCAAACATCTAATCGATCCTAATGAATTAGTTCGATTGATCGTGATAGAATCAAATGATCGATCAAACATCTGATCGATCCTAGTGAATTAGTTCATTTGAACTGTAAACATTCAATTAATCTATTAATTATTTATAAAAAAAAATATATATATCGTGTGAATGGTATTTTTTTTTTATTGAAAATGTCTTTTATATTGATCGATCCTAGTGAATTAGATCATTTGAACTATAAACATTCAATTAAGCTATTAATCATTTATAGAAAAAAATATTGTGTGAATAGTATTTTTTTCTTGAAAATGTCTTTTATACCCTTAAAATTGTTATAGAATTTCAAATTTACCCTACATTTAAACTTAAAATTATTTTAAAAAAATTGTAAGTATAATTTTAAAAAAAAATAAAAATAAAATTACCCTAAATAGCGGCGACTAAGCAATGTCGCCGCTGATTGAGGCTTAATAGAAAATATTTGCGCCAACAAGTGGCGCGGTTTCTGAAATTTTCGAAGCAAAAATTTTCCCCAAACGCTCGAAAACACGAAAATCCCTAAAATTTTCCCCTCCCTCAAAAGCACTCAGCTCCCTCATCACTCTCACTCTCGATCTCTCTCCCGCTGCTCTCCCTAGCTCACCCTCTCTCTTACTCCGTCGTTTCGTTCTCCTCGCGCGGTAGTCTCCGCCTCGCGTTGGAACCGTGCCTTTGAGCGGTACCATTTGGAGCGTTCCTGTTAAAAGTTTCGAACGGCTCGTCGTTTCGGCGGTGATCATGGAAGATACAGAGACCTGCAGTAGCAAAGCCGTGGATTTCGCGCCGACTCTTAGTCGGAAGCAGAGGCAGAAGGTCGAAGTGTACAATCAAGTTCTTCATCGTCTCAGAGACTTGAGCTTCGCAGAGACCAGTCTTCCTGATTTTGAGGATGAGCTTTGGGTGCATTTTCATCGCCTCCCTGCTAGGTTCCCCCAAACCGTGACTTTACTATCTTTTGTTTGATCATTAGTTGAATTATCAAAATTCACAACTGGTGATTTATTTATTTATTTATGTGTGAGTACTTAATTGTGGCTTTCAAGAATGGACCTCCATATCAAAGGTGTTGATGTTGTGGAGTACTTACAATCAGAGCTGCTGTTTATTGATCTAATTTGCTAATAATAGGTATGCATTGGATGTGAATGCCGAGAGGGCACAAGATGTTCTTATGCACAAAAGATTATTGCATATGGCACGCGATCCTGCCACCAGACATGCAATTGAAGTCCGTGTGGTGGAGGTAATTTATACGAGAAACTGTGCTTGGATCAAGAATTCTTGGCTCTATGCATTTTTCTTCTGAATTTTCCTCTTTATTTTCCTCACCATTTACTATAAGTTTAAGCTTCTGGATTAATAAGTGTTGATTTAATACTCTGTTATATAATTCTTTTTTTTTTTTTGGATGATTTATATAAATTCATTATTTCCATTTATACTATGAAGTTTGACTACCAGGATGATTTAGAATTGGGCACATTTTTGGAAATGGTTGGTTTTCTATAGGTCTCTTGAGGTGATTGACATATTGACCATGCAAAAAACTAGACGCAATTTTATTATAATTTCATTTTTCTTTAACTTTTTTATTTATTTTTGTTGTTGAAATAACTTGTGATTGGCCAAATGCATCTTAAACATATGCAGGTTCATTTTTCTACTGGTGGAAATTGTAGTTATTCTTTTCATTCGAACTCTCAAATAAAAGTGGATGCTCAATGTTCTGATCATTCCAGCGAAAAGTGGTATGGTTAAATGGCCTCCTTCTATTTCTTTAATGGGATTATCAATTATTTAATAACTTGTGTGTTGGAGCCACCGGATACAAGCAAGTGATTACATGTTGAAGATACACAAAATGGCATGACTGATATTCGTCTTTGTTCCCGGTAAAGAATTTTAAATGGTTTTCTCCTGATTATGAGATTTTTCTCTAATTGCCCTTAACATGATATTTTGTGGTCAATTATTGTACTGTTCATATATTTTGTCTTTCAAATTAGTGTTGAAAATTTGGTATGCAACTGATGTGGATACTTTATAGATACGATCGAGTTGCAATACTGACATGGGCGCATTAGGTTTGGCAGGATTTTATAAGTTTTATTATACTAGATAGTTCAAGAAAAAGAATAATTTCTGGTTTGATGCAATAGGTATGAAGTCTCTTCTGTAAAAGTGAATGAGAAGAGTTGGGAAAATTTCCATTCATACCATTGAAATATTCAGGATCCCGACGGTAAAGTTTGAGGAAGAATAAGTTTTTCTATTACGTAAGTTTTCTCCTACCAGAAGAAGTTGAGATCCGTGGCTTCATCAGATATTCTCTCCTGGTTGGGGAAAACTACACATTTAACTCATACTGGTTTGTGACTTTGCTTTGAACAGTTATATATCCTTGGACCTTTCTTAGACATTGCAATATGTATCCTATTATTTATACATTCTATTTTGTTTGTGTGTATTTCTTATGATTTTTCTCTCATCTATATTCAACTTAATGTTGCTTGCTTTCTTTGTGGATGATGAGATCTTCAAAATATTTTTACCATAAACAAAAAATTTTCATAGATTGCTCGAAGCTTTTATAGGTTTAGTTAATTAACGCTGTAATAGTTTCCAAAATTTGCAGGGCAATGCATGAAATTACAATTTCAACAAATGACAAGCCCAAACTTTTCAGTCAGGTTGCTGACCTCTCTCTCTCTCTCTCTCTCTCTCTCTCTCTCACATAGGGAGCATGTTGAACTTTATTTGTCTTGAACCATTTCTTGGAACCATCTGTGTTGTATGACTTCCAATGTCCACTGTTTTCAGCATCAGAAACATATCCAGGATAGCTCTAATTCTTATTTTAGCATTATTTCTTAGATGTGTGCTGCATAATATGTGGCGTGTCAATATTCTTGACGTTTATGAGGCATCTACTCGAGATTAAAATTTTTGAACAAGGTGATAAATATATTGCACAAGAGAGATTTATGTTTGATGCTGCTAATGGGCATTATTGTTTTGAAGGCTGGAATTCTACAATCCGCTTCAGTAATGTAACATTAGATCCATACCCCTTACTGGACCTGATTTGAATCATTTGCTGATGACTCCTAGAACCGTTTGGCAGCCAAGCTTTCATCTCCCCAAACTTCAACCTTTAGTGGGGGGCATCTAGAATGCTTGCTGCTATTTAGAAATGATTTGATATCTTATGCTCAATTTGTTCTCTCAAACTTTAGTGCTCTATCTTTGGCTCTATTGTTTCTTCTTTGCTCGTCCTTCCTGAGGCCCTTCTTTCACCATGCTTATTTATGGACATTTTTGTTATGGCTCGATGTTGTGTGGCAGAAGCTTGGTTGGTGTTTTGACATTTCATAGTAGTTTTTGGTATATTGGTAGTTATCAGTCAATTGAAACTCTAAAGAAGCATTTCTCTCCTTCATCCATCATGTTCTAGTTACATAATCCTCCGTTTTCTTTTTAGTCTCCTGCCCACAGTCCTAAGGATTTATTTTCCAATAAGATTTACTATCTTGTTCTTTCCTAGTTTTATTGAATTTCTGTTTATATATGTTGCCTAGTCCTGATTTTATTTACAAATTTTTGAATTTTCAATGTCCACTAAATACATATTATGGTGGATTTCACTCCATATGTTTCGATCCATTGTTCACAAGTAACAGAAACATCTACTTCTTTGTACCCTTACCCTTGTTTCATACGTATCTTTGTCACCACCAAAGCAAGTTCTCTGTAATTCATATGCCTTAAGACAGATTGCAACAGATCAGGCTTCTGCAAGATCTGATGGTGGATAGAATAGTTGATTTGATACTTATATGTGGAACTTCCAAAAGTAATTTACTAGTTAGATATTCTATCTATATCAATACTATCCATATTGATATTTTTTCTTTCTTTTCAGTTACTATTTTAATTTGTGATGATGCAATTTCAGTTGAGTTCCTTACTGTATGACGTTGGCTTGAACATTCAAGAAGCGCATGCTTTTTCCACTACAGATGGCTACTCTTTGTTTTTTTTTGTTGTTGATGGCTGGGCACTTGAGGTATTTCTTTATTTGTTCTCATTTTCTTGATTGTAATATATTTTTTCATCAATTAATTACTAGTCCTAGGAAAGGCAGGTATTTGTTTTTTCGTCTCTGATTCCTTCAAAATCCCTTTTTTTAAAAAAAATTCATGGATTCAATGATAAAAAATTTTGTGGGGATTTCGTCTTGTTTGGTGTATGAATTTGATTGTATCTGATTTCTGTTCCCGTAGATTTTGAATCCATGATCGTTAATTTCTAGGGCTTGGAATTTAAATTCGTCTCGCATTTAGGGGCTGTATATATGTATGTTAAATGGTTGTGTTTGTTGGCCGTGAAATTGTGAGAAAATGACTCGAATTTGGGACCTGTTTCAAGTTGGAGTTTGAATAGCGTCCGCGATCTCTGTTCTTAAATTAATATGCGCCAACTTTCTGGATCTAAAACAATTTTTTTAAAAAAAAACTAGAAAATATAAAATTTGAAGTTGGGTTTTCTTTACCTTTGCATGCAGTTTTTTTTTTTTTTCTTCTAATTTCCTTTCTTTCCAATTCATGTTTGAATCCCTGGGTTTGGTATTCTGATATATTCTGGATCTGATTGCAGGGTGTGTACAAGTGTAGGAGATGTTAGAGCAGTTACTAATATTTACCCAAGGGGATTAATCCTCTGGACATGTAAAGAGCTTGGAAATGCTCTTAGGGGATCACCAATTGACACCTTGATCAGGTCTTGTCTTTTGCAAGAACGACAGGGAGGTGGAAATTTCTGGTAATAACTGCCTTTTCTTGTCTTGTCTTGAATATATGGCTTCTAGCATTTGTGGTCATTATGTTTTAGCATTAATTTTTGTCTAGGAATAAAATATATGTCGTTTATTGTTAAAACACACATTAACTATATGATTATGGTGATCAGAGAATACTATTATAGATGGGCTTTTGAATCCATTTCTTTGCTTTCTCGTTTTGATCCTTGTAGCAAGCATAAGAATCTATGGTTAATGCTAGGCAATAGAATTCCTGGCATTACCAACCCAGCTTTCATAATATACCCTGTTGTTTGTGATTATGAAAATTTTGGTACTTGAAGAATTTGGCAAACATGTCTGGTCATCTCATGGTGCTGAAGGATTGAGTTAAATACTTGTTTAACAATGAGTGCAAGGTAATTTATATGCTCAATGTGTGCTATGATGACATGATGAAGCAATACAAAAGCATTGCAATTAATCAGTTTAAGGCCAACATGATTTACATTTCTTTAACTAGAAGAACACTCTGCAATCAGTGAGAAAATGGAAGTTAGTTCCATTTAATACTAGAATAGTTCATAACTTATTTCATTTTTTTGTGTGTTTTTGAAACCCTATTCTAGCGATAACAGAATTTTTCCTTCTTTTGGTACAAGTACTCTGTTTTATGTCTTTGTATGGGGTGAGATAATTTGCTGTATACATGAATAGGCCTATTGTCTATGTGGTGATCATTTGATTCTAATAAAACAAGTTTCCCTTTCTCACTTCTCAGGCTTTAGATTTCTGGCCAAACAGGAGCTCACAGGAAGATTTCAAAGGTTGTTGTAAACTGATTTTAGGAGATTGGTTTTCTTAATTTCTTGGAGAGGTAATACCCAATATGATTGTTGGAATTTTTGGATTTCGAGCAACAATTTATGCTGATTTGGACATAATGTTAAGGTTTTTTGGAGATCTTTATAAGCACAATTTTAGGGTTAAAATAGAGGACTTGAGGGTACTAAAAATCTATTGTGAGGTCTTGAGTGTCAAGCTTTGTGTTTCTGCCGGAATATGTATTATAATTTAGCTAGTGATTTTGTAATAACTTTGTGTATCTCAGACTTGTATTATTGTGTGCAGGAGGGATATTTTTTAGGATGGCTAATAATGAAGAGACAGGTAGCCCAGGTTGGGGTGCTTCGTTTGAGGTTACCCTCCAGAAAAGCAGCTGCCTTTTAAATACAAAGATCTTTCATTTTGCTTCCCTGGAGGCTTGGAGGTTGGGTGTATGCTTTTTGGGTCAATTTTTGGAATGATCAGTTTGTGTATTTGAAAGTTAGGAGCTATATTTCTTATTGCTCATGACTTCTAGTTGTTCAGCTGCTGTGGAATCATAACTTTAGTTATCTCGAGCGATTTGACTATAAATAGGCTTGATGTAATTCTCATAACTGTTATATAATAACATCTATTATAAGCAGGTTTTTTATTTTTATTTTTTTATTTTTATTTTTTAAATATCATTAGCGGCGACCTTGAGGTCGCCGCTAATGATTTTTTTTATTCTTACGATTATCAATAGCGGCGACCTAGATGTCGCCGCTACTGTTTTTTATTTTTATTTTTTAAATATCATTAGCGGCGCCGCTAATGATTTTTTTTATTCTTACGATTATCAATAGCGGCGACCTAGATGTCGCCGCTACTGTCCATCAATAGCAGCGACCTAGAAGGTCGCCACTATTGACTATCAATAGCGGCGACATTTTTGTCGCCGCTCTTGACCATCATCAGCGGCGACACTCGGCCCATTTCAAGCTTTTTTGCGGCAACAAAAAAAAGTCAATAGCGGCGACTTTTAGTCGCCGCTATTGACCCATTAATAGTGGCGACCCCAGATGTTGCCGCTATTGATCATCAGTGGCGGATTAATACCAGCCACTGAATAGCGGCCAAGGGTCGCCGCTATTGATCAATAGCGGCGACGTTTTGCTCATTAGCGGCGACTTTGGGTCGCCGCTAATGAGCAAATTTCTTGTAGTACCCTCATATCAAGCATGAAAAATCAGCAAAAGCATCTTGTAAAGATCTCCATATTTCATGCTGACTTGTCACCCCACATCAACCAAAATTCATGGAGCTTATTCAAGCTCCTTATCTCACGGCCTGTCTCCTGTTGATCTATCTTGGTTCTTTAGCTACAGCCTCCTCTGCTTCTTCATTTTCGTCTGCATCACCATCATTCTCTTCTTCTTCTTCTTCTAATTCTTCATTGAGCAGATCTAATGTTACAGCTAGAACAAAGAGATATGCTTTTTTTCTTTTTTTTAACCCATGATTGTTTAGGCTTTTGCGCCAAGTGTTAGAGTATATTGTGATATTATGGAAATATATTAGCATTGATTGAAATCGATAAAATCAAATCAGAATTAAATATATTTGATTTGATTTTATCAATTATATCATTTTGTATTATCTCTCATCTCTATAAATAGGGGTCTCCCATCTCTATGAGGATGGACCATTTGTATTGTAAAATTATTCATTGAATAAAAGCATAATTAATGTAGCCCTTAGGACTTTGTAGGTTATAGACCGAACTACGTAAAAATCTTGTGTCTTATTTTATTATTGTGCAATTTATTATTTCATTATGAATTTCTTCACCAAGAAACTATGCTTGTGATTCAAAAACAAAAACAAGAATAAAAAAGAAACTCTAATTCGAAAAAATAAGTAACACCTAATTCAGAAACTCTAAAACAGACCTCCTCAAGTATTTTTAGCAAAAATTAAGGTCTACTTTGGAAGAGTCTAAGCCCTTCACTTGGGGGTGTTAAACGAGCAAGCCGTTCGAGAGCGAGCTCGGGATCGGTTTGTATAAGTTCGGCTCGTGCTTGACTTTATTATTAAATGAGGCGTTTCGAGAACATAAATATTGGCTCGAATATTAAACGAAGCAAATTCGGCTCGATTCGGTTAAGCTTGTGAGCAGCTCATATAAGGCTCGAATTGGTAGTTATTCACATAGTTGCTCATATTAATATTAAAAATTGATGATTTTTTTATTTTTTATTTTTTATTTTTTCCCGTAATAGCATCCTTTATAAAATGATGTATTTTCTCTCTCTTCGAAACAAAGTGTCTTGCTGTCTTGACTTAGGCTCCATACTCGGTTAACCAGGCTAAGTAAATGCTCATATGAAAGCTGGCTTCTTGAGCCGTTTAAGAATACTTGATGTTTAAATTTATAATAAAAAAATAAATTAAATATAAGAGCTCCCGAGCTAGCTCAGCTCGACTTATTATGAGCTCGAGCTCGGACTCGATTTTTTTGGCTCGTCTTTAAGTTCGGCTCGAGTAAAATTTAAACGAGCCGAGCCCAAACAAAAAAAGCTCGTTTAAATTCGGTTCGTTTACATCCATACCTTCACTAAATTACAGAAGCTACTAAACTAGGAAAAGAGAATCTTCTGCGATGAGTGAAACTTATTCCAATATCATCAATTGCTTCATCTATGGAGTACAAACTACTCCTTATTGTAAATGTTATTACGTACAAGATGAATCATTAAATTCTCAACAGCTGCTGGTCAGCGCTCCACATAGCCCTGGCTTGACCAGATGAGAACCTCCGGTTACATTGGAGCACGTCCAAGGGGTACTTGTTGGTCCGTTTTGCTTTGAACTATAGAGACTGATGTTAGAGAAGCAAAGCCCTGCGTATGGGGCGCCCTCCAACCCTACTAGATCACCCGCTTGCTCAACCTTCACACCCACAACATTCTTGACAGTTATGCCCTTCACAACCGGGAGAGCCTTTCGGTCGTAGTTGTCATCTGGGTGCCCACCGGAGTTGCCTCCATACTGTATCGCCATTACTGTACCGTCTATAAACACATCAGTTATTGTTATGTTTCTTATGAACGCTCCCCTGCCAACGTTTGACTTCACATGCACGGCAAGTCCAATGTTGTAAAGGTTTAACTGTTCTGCGTACACATTCTCAATCCCACCGGAGGTTTCACTTCCGATTGCAATTCCGGCGAACTGGGTCGTTCCTGTTATCCGTCGGATTGTGATGTCGGAACTTGGACGGCCAAAAGCAATGCCATATTGGTCCCACCCGCTCTTCACAGCCACTAGATCATCTCCAGTTGACATGAACGAGTCCTCTATGCACACATGAGAGCTTGAATCTGCATCATAAATTGTAAAAATATTCAACATCGATTTTTCCTTCCGTAAATCTGCAAAAACTTCATTTTTAAGTTTTTGTCAAAAGTGCGTTTTGACTATTTTTAAGCTTTTTGGACTCTTATAAACGTTTTCAATTATTTTTATCAAATCGGTAATTTTTTTTTCTTCAAACAAATTTTTTTGAGTGTTAAACGCACTTGTAAACCATTTAAATGTACACCCAAACAGTAAATATAGGATTACCTGCGTCAACGCCATCAGTGTTGGGAGAGTCATATGGAGCCAATATTGTAACGTTGCGGACAACAACATTGCTGCAGAAAAAGAAAGATGTATGAGATGATATTACTGCTTCAGCTTCATCCACATTTTGTCAATTTCTCTTAGATATTTATGGTAAAGCTTTGCAAAATAGAGTTGAATTAATAGTTTTACCTGCTATAGACAGGGTGAATGTTCCAAAATGGAGAATTCTGGAAAACCAGATTGGAAATGAGAATGTCTTTGGAGTTCATGAATTCAATGAGACTCGGCCTTGTAAATTTAAGAGTTTTCTGCTTATACATGTCCCACCACTTAGCTCCTTGGCCTTCAAATGTCCCATTATCTCCTATGAAAATAAGAAATTGAGAAATCAAAAACAAAAAACAGAAGATGAAGATTAGAGAATATTAATGCTCAAGGAAACATAAGAGATTTATTATTAAAGTACTAGCAGCAGATTTCTTTTGATTTTTCTTAAGTTTAGGGCATAAAACTACTTTTTGCTTTCTTATGAAAATATATTTCATAATAGCTTCCATTACCTTTACCTATACCATTAAAATATTATTTAAGGAAAACTTCACTTTGCCCGTCTCAACTTCTACCCGATTTTATAAACTCCTGAACTTCCAAATCTCTCATTTTGGACCTCCGAACTTTCAATTACTCTCAATTAGAACTATTCTATTAATTTTAGCCGTTAAAAATACTAAAAAAGTCCAAAATGTCATTGATTTTTTTTTTTTTTTTTAAATAAAAAAACGTTTTGAAAGTTGAAATTTTATGCAAAAGTCAGGGGTATAAACGTCACGTAACGTTTAAAATTTGACGGAGGGGTCCACATTGAGAGTAATTGAAAGTTCAGGGGTCCAAAATAAGAGATTTGGAAGTTCAGGGAGTTTGTAAAATTGAATGAAAGTTCATGGAGCCAAAGTGAAATTTCCCCTATTATTTATTTACAGAATACAAGTTCTCTACCTACCCTAACTTTTTTCACAAAATCCTAACATAATTCCCAATTTAAGACAAAAAAATAAGAAATGACAGAGGAAAGAGAAATGTTTATATTAAAATAGTGCATAAGGAACCACTTTTGGTTCTCTACACATTAAGAAACACTATACCAACTATTGACAGTTGGTTAAATATAGGAAATCTGATATAAGTAAGTTTTTGTGGTTATTTTGAAATTTTTACTAAATATAGGAAAGGAAATGACATATATGGCATTTGTTGCTAGTGGTCTAAAGCAAATTCTTGTTGATACCCACCGGTGATTATCACGTCTTCAACCCCATCTGCATGAATAAAACTCTGATACCTTCCTCCAGGGAGCTCCCTCCCCCTTCCATACGATGGCAAAGGAGCAGTTAAAGGCCAATTCTCAGAATCCTGAAGCATCAAGCGTGGTAGAAAGATCAGCATATCTATGGTTTAAATAAATAGATAAATAAGTTTCTTTCTCTCTCTTTCCACTCTTCTCTTTCATATTTTATATAAAAGATAATAAATTTAGACATTTATTATCATAATTAAAGCCATATTTAATCAAGTTTAGGAGTAAGATAATTAATGAGATTATGAGTATACCTGAGTGGCTTTGATAACAGCACCTTTAGCCAAGTAGAGGGTCATGTGGCTAGTGAGATTGAAGGTCTCCGACAAGTAAACCCCAGGAGGTATATAAAGCACTGTGCCACCTGTCTTCTTCGTTTTGCGAATCTGATCAATCGCTTTTTGAAATGCCTTCGTATTTAACGTCTTTCCGTCACCGACACCCCCGAAGTCCTTAATCGAGACCTTGTCGTTCCGGTTCTTCATCGGTACTATCCCCGAGCATGTTATCGGTTCCGAGAGCGCCACAGAGTTCAGAATGGATGCAATGGTTGAGAAGCAGATGAAAACCGAGACCGCAAATCGAAGCATTTCTGTAAATTTAAGTTTTTCTAAGGGCGTTTAGTGGAGGTATGAATTTTCTATGTTTTCCTAAAGGAATGTTGGGTAGAGCCAAAGAGAAAGGGAATAAAAAGTACCTTAGAGGACAATTTGGATAAGATTAATTGAGAGATAACAAACAAAAAGTTACGTTTTAAAGAAAGAATTGGAAATAGCAACTGATTGAGAGTGATTATAGGGGAAGAGTGAAGATTTCGTCTAGATGAGTTTAACCCGAAATAGCAATTCATAAAATTTTCAAGTAATTTTGTTCTTTTTCCCCTATATTCACTCTCAATCAGTCACTATTTCCAATTCCTTCATGCAAAAGAATTTCCTTTAATCATTGAAGCTGTGTCCAACTATTTCGTTTCGACAATGAAGCCGGATCCATCCATTTTATTTTATTTTCTCTTTGAATGTTTACTTTTTCAATTCATACAATTTTCTAAATAAATTTTTACCAAAAAAAAAAAAAAAACACAAAGAAAGAAAATGCTACCTTGCTCTTGTAAATATAAAGAATCCTTGAAGCATTCCCTTAGTTTTAAAGGTTCTGAAAATAATTTATTGAACAACATTTTGAGTCTTATTAGTTAGAATATTGTAGAAAGTTTCATGTTTGGAGATGCACTCAGCTGGCTAAAATAAATTTCCAAATTATTTTCAAAATAAATACATGTTTATTTTTCAAGACAAAAATTACCGATTTCCTCATTAAAACAAATAACAATAATAATATATATATATATATATATATATATATATATATTAACTTTATTTTAATTAAAATAAATAAAATCATGTTCACGCCTAATAAATATAAAATGAGACAATGATTGTAACCTTTTAATTAAGCCTTCATACATTTTAATAAATAAAGCATCTTTCTAGTAATAAAAAAAAAACATCTCCTTATTATTTATTTTATCTTAAACACTTGTGACCCTCGAACAATTTGAAGTTAGATTCAAACGATCTTCCTAGAATGATCAAATTTATCAAGGAACATTAGATCTGTCCCTACAGCGTTTTTTAACAAGTTAGTTTTTGAAAACCCTAGATGCAAGGGTTGTCCTATTTAAAGGCAAGGATGTGATCTTAGACCCATTTTGCCCATATTTCAAAAACCCTAGACGTAAAGTGAGAGAGTGAAATAAAGGAGATTACACTTGAGGGTTAGTCTCTCCAAAGCTTGGAGGACTCCTACTTAAGACTTAAACATGCTTTTTATTGTTTGTTAAGAGAAATATGTGATTTGTTAAGCTGATTGATAAAATGAGAAAGGAATCTTGTTACTAGTCCAAAAGCAAATCTAACCCCGGGAACGAGTTTCTTGGTGTTAGATTATCATATATATCTACCGATTAGTTTGAAGTAAATCCACAAACCCTAGTTTCTCTTGAAGTTAAGTTGATTTTTTTTTTTTTGGGTGGGGGGGTGGTTTTGCTTAATCTCCAAAATTTATTTAGGGATCTTGTGATTTGTTGAGTTCCAAGCTCGGATTAAACTTCAGGTTGAAGTTTCATGCTTGAAACTTTGGATTCCACCGAAGATCAAGGTAAGCCTCAAAACCCTAGAAATTGCTTAAGTGTTGTAAATTGAGTTTTGAGTGTCTAACCCTAGAGATTCTCTATGGGTTAGTGTTATTAGCAAACAAAATATTTGATGGAAATCCTATAATGCTATGGGATACCTTTTGGAGCGAGACACTTGTAATGTCCAAGTATCTCGGTGGAGTGTAAGTTATTAAAGCCTAGAATGGAGTCTAATTGGGTGCCTATTATAAATGCATAGGTACATTGTAAGTGAGTCAAGGTTTTACCCATGTGTAACCAATTGGATATTGCAAGTATTTTACTTACTGAGCAAAAGAAACGTTTTCAAAATATGTTCAAAGTAAAATTTAGTTATTTGACTTCGAGTCAACGTTGCTTGATATAAAACTTGACTTGAGATATTTTGATGAATTGATGATGTTTTATGAATGTTTATTGATGGTTTCAATGAGTTTTTATACAATCGAGATTTATCATGCTGAAATATGTTAAATATGAGTACTTTGATGGTTTGCTTGACTTATGACATGAATATGTGATTTCAAGATATAGTATACGAATAGTACATTAGCATAAAGATTTGATGGCATGATCACAAGCATGACAGGAAACGAATGAAAATAGCATGATGACATGGTACGGAGACGGTTCCTAGTAGTGGAGGGTATAGAGTTTTCTCACTATTATGGAACAAGTCCCTCATGAAATCGCAACGCATGAACAATGATAATGTATGAAGTTAATGGCACTTGATGACAATGAATGATGTAGATATAGATATATGATGATGATGATTATGGTACATGAACGGCACAATTGTTATGTATATGACAACAATTGAGCATGAGCAAATTTTAATTATCTTGATGGGTATTATATATATATATTTCAATCGACAAGATAGCCACAAAAAAGTAAGTCGCATATTTAAAATAACTAGAGCTCTAACAACAAGATAACTTAAAATATCATAATATAACTTGGCAATAAAAGTCATCATTAGTGTCTTGGTCATACGACAGATGTCAATTCTATCTCTCCAAAATATTACATCTTAAAGACTACATGTGAGGTCTAACATCAAAATACATAAATATCATGGGGTCACAACCGGTATCCTCAACAACTCAAGACAAAATATATAAAACCCAACCAAACCGTATCAAACTCCTCGGCATGCTTTCTCAAAATAAGTTATCCCCTCCATAGTACCAAAAAGATAATGAACATATTCATGTATGCCCATACCCTTTGGTAGAACCATGTAAAACGAACAAAAGCGTAAGTCCACGACTTAATTAGTTAAACACAAGTGAAACATGTCAATATGCAATGAACTCATTTATAAAAATCTAATAAACCACTTGCAGCATCATGTAATAGGGATTTTGATAAGGATTTTGGCAAGTAAGCAAGACAGAAAATCATGCTGATATGTTATAATAAAAATAACATTAAATAGAACATTTGTCTTAAGTCATAACTATCATCCATATGCCATATCTGTACTCATAACCTCTTTTATGGTAAGGTTTGTGCATCTAGTGGGAGAGATGGTACAATTGGGAATTATGACAGCAAAAAATAATTGTGCATCAAAAAATAATAATTTTCATACGAAGATTGAACTTTATGGAGAACATGTAAAGCACTATGCTATTTAAAATTAAATTTCCAAACAAAAACTACTTGTAAAAAACGGCCACTCCTTGGCTTTTGGGCAAAACTTATGCTTCTCGCTTCTCCAAGAACACGTGTAATTTTAGTGATTATGAGACCTTCAGATCTTCTCACCAGTATCTAACAATAAGCAAAGGAGTGTGGGCTCCTTCCTTACTCTTCAAAACTTGAACTTATTCTCGAGAGATAACTCAAGAATATTAGTTCTTAGTAAATACTAAAAAATTGTAGAGATGGTGTATGTTGGTACAATTTCTGGTATGGTGGACCCAAGGGCAAATCGAAGATTCTCTCTTGTTCGCTTTCCTTTGATCCTGTAAACAAGAACATGCGTCAAGAGGATGCACCAGGTGATGGCCGGCGATTCCTCCTCCGCCAAGCTCCCAGATGAAGAAGCCATGAAACATAGAAAACAGAGTAAAACACGAAATGAGTTGGGTGAGAAAGACGCAAAGGAGGGGTATTTATAATACAAAAATCCTCAATAGATGAAAAGTCACCTTTAATGCAAAAAGACGTCCCGCGTAGAGTTGCCTGGAAAAACCAACCAGCGCAAACTCGAAGACAAATAGCATTGCTAGACAAGTCTCGCTACAGAAGAACGTGCAAAATCATGATGACCTCTGAAACCTGAAACATCAATTCTAAAAGGCGTGCAAAGAATTTAATGACCAAGATTTAAAAATATATATATATATATATATATATATATATATATATATATATATATATATATATTTTTTTTTAAAAAAAAAAATTCTCGGTCATGGGGGGTAGTCTATCGACAATCACAAAGAGCCGAGAGCAAACAAATTACACAAATGAAAAAGTTTAAGTGTGTAAAAAATCAAGTGTTCAGATACAAAAAAATTCCAAAGTCAAAGCAACCCAAGTGTTCATAATAGTTCATTATACAGACAAAAAGAAAAATAGCAAAAGACTAAGTTATGAAGAAGGCCCAGCAGCAGCATCATCATCATCGTCGACAAAGTTAATCTTGGGACCAAGAGGCTCGGGGGGTAAGTTGGCCACTGGTCGGAACCCATGCACATTTACCTCTAGAGCATCCGGAATTAAGTCTCTGCCTGTATCCACCATCTCATCAATAATAGCATCAGGAACATCCAAAAAATTTGATGCCACCGTCGCCGGGTCTATGTTGAATCATTCCCGGTGAATGGTGAGGTATGGGCAATTCTTGAAGCCAGGGAACAAAAGACAACTCCGCGAAATAGTGGACTGCTTTAGCTTTCCAATACCGGTACCTGTGGCGAAACTGACAACACCTGGCCTGGGAAGCCTCCAGGTCACGAGCATCCTCTAACTGGGATAATTGAGCCTCGAGTGTCTCGAAAACCTTTCAAAAACCCTCCTCGGAGGTCCAAGCCTGGTGAAGCTCCTCTGTAGCCTTAAGATGCTCCGCAGTCGCCCAAGTAGCAGTGGCATCCATCTCCTTGGTGTGCTTCACCAACTCCTGGCTCTTTTGGTTGGCAGTTTCTAGACAATCTTGGAGTTGTGCGTTGGCCAATCTCAATTCATTATGCCTCTGCTTACTCTCGAAAAGCTCGTCCTCCTTTACCGCTAGCAAATGACAAAGATTTTCTACTTTGGAATCGGGACCCTGAGAACTAGAGGCCCAACACGAGTAAAGCCCCCTTGGAGCCACTTTCGAAGAGGGGGTGTGTGGAGAGGTTGAGGGAACTTCTGAGTATGTTGCCTTTCGCTCGGTCTGATTCCATTCCTATAACCTTTGGACCTCCTCGCAGCTCGGATGAGACTCCTGAGCCTGTTCCTTTGGTGGAGGCTGCTTCTCTTCATGTGGCCTCGGGAACCAAGGGAACCGGTTGCCACTCGAAACGAGACCCGCGATCCACCTTCTACTGAGGGTGTACCTATGGACCCCTCGACTAAACCATCAAACCAAGGCCCCGTGTACTGAGAACAGCCGCTTAGGGGTCATTCCAGGAGGAGTTCACCGATAATTAGGTCATTGGCCTCGGGCTTGAGCTGGAATCCTTTGTCTGCCGTTACCAAATTGCTTCCGGTAGATTACACCCAGGGAGAAGGTCAACTCACTCCGGAGATGTTTGTAGATAAGTTGATCCACTGTCATTACTCAGTGAGTTGCTTACGCCTTGTCTCTTAGATGCCCTTGTTGTACCTGACATGATTTTCTTTTGTGTAATGCTCTACCCTTATTGCAGGTTGGTACAAATAATTCCAAGAAGGCCTACGGGAATATACTAACGAGAGAGCTGATCTTCAGGATTTAGTTCGGAAGATGAGTAATCGACAAGAGGGCACCGAGGAATTAGTCTCAGCAACTGGTTTTGGTGGAGCAGGACCCTGAGTTCGGGGACACGAAGAAGATTTAGAAGCCGAATCTGAACCTCTCAAAGTTGAAGCCTTGACAACAGCCGGCCGGTCCAAAGAAGACACGTTCTTGTGTGCTCGGGTCTTCTTGCTTTGAAACCAAGCAGGCGACTTCGAAGCCGCTTTGTCAGTGGGGGGAGTTGGTTTCTTGGGATTCCCCTAACGATCCCAAACAACCTTATCAGCAAGAATCTAGCATCCCATGTGCTCGCGGAGAGTAGAATCATTAACGATGTTCCCCAAACACATCTGGTCCGCGTTCTCGGGAAGCTGAGAGAATGCCAAGCTATGATCCACCCGACCTTGCTGCTCCGGGTTTAGTTTGCGGCACTCCTTCCCTGCCAAAGGAAAAGGAAATGAGTACTTGTTGAATATACAAAAGAAAGAGAAAGGAAGAGTCGGGAACGCTCAAAGCTTTCTTGGGAAACACCCCACTCTCGGGGAATGGAATGTTGCAGGGGCAGGACCTCGGATGTCGATGCCTCCCAAGCTCCGAAAACATAGAAAAACCTCTCCGCCCAATGCTTATTGTTGGAATATGTACTCCCGAGCTCAATAAATTGGTTCTTCCCGTGAACCATGAAAGTTACCATCTCGAAAGTAGGATAAAAATGGGGCCCGTATATGTTTAGAAATTTGGAGATCGACAAGGTCTTCCCCAGAAACTTAGAAGGCCATAGCAGGAACGTGGCTAGAAAATACCGCCAACTATTTGGCATTAGTTGCCCAGGGGCTACCCCTAGGAAAGACAACATCTCCCTTATGATGGGAGAAAAAGGTAGACGAACCCCCGCCATAGACATATGCTCATAAATACATATGTCGCTAGGCCCGTCAATCATTCTGGTGGAGCCATCTGGAAAATGTAGAGAAATTGAAGGAGGAATATCACAGTTATGGCAGAGTACCTTTTCATCTGCCACTGAAAAATAGGATCTTTGCCAACGGGGAAAATCCAAGCACAAGGAGGAGGAAGACCCTTCACCAAATTGACACACTTTGGCAGATGAGCCACCCAAGCGACGAACCAGAGGAACCTCTGGCGACTACTCATCGGCGCTTTCACCAGCAGGAGGTGGAAGTTGTTGAGAAGACATGACCATAGAGAAAGCCAAAACACACTATACTTCGGTGAAACAAAGTTAGAAGTTTTGAAGGTTTGAGCGATGAAGACCAATAGTAAAACCTTTATAGAATGAGAAACCTCGGGTGAATCAACAGAGCATTTAATGCAGAAACATCATGAGCCTACAGTCACGCCTGAACCAAAGAGACTCAAGCCATCTTTTCCTTTCAAAGGATGCGACCAAAGGCGCCTCCCACGGACCGACACCTGTCTCGCTGGTTCTTGCGCTCGGATACAGACCACACCCAAAAGGACACTTAGACAAGCAACGACGCATTTATACTAATAAAAAAATAATAATTTTGAAAATAAAAAATTGCAGCTAACCACCGGATATTCAGGGCAAATAGATGTCAGATCCCATAAGTGGTTAAGACGCCAAAATCAACAGCTATAGGAAACCAAGTGGAACAGTCCGCCCTAAAAAAAAAAAAAAAAAAAAAAAAAGACAAAAGGAGCCACCCCCAAGATTTGAATTCTCTTCTCCAGAAGTCTTGACAGAAGGAATTCGGGGGGCAATTGTTACACATAAACCCACCACTAAGACCCATGGGCCAAGGATCTAGCGTCCACAGGAAACCTAATACGCTCATGTGGGCTTTGTGGGTGCGGTCCAATATGAAGTCCATAGATACAGCGTCGTCTCCTGAACGCCTGGGCCATTTGCTCAAACCTATGAATACACCGGACCGAATCTTCTATACTTAATGACCAGATATGCTTGTTACAATCAGAACGCGCTCCGACTGTAGAGACAGCTCAAATGTGTCAAGATCCTCGGAACGGTTACACTTTGCCCTTAAAAGAATTCTCGATGGTTATGCACCATCCTTGGAATCCTATTAATGGCGATAATGGTTTCATATCAACTATAATGGATAGGGAACATGAATATTAACTCCTCCAACTGTTATGCCCAAATCCCAGATTCTCCTCCCGGTCATCATAGTTGCACCAACATGATTAGCTATAAAAGACCTCATCTCCGAAGAGACAGGTACACATGGAATGCCATACTAAGCTTTATACTAAGTTTACACAAGCACTGACTTAAGCATCGGAGGAGGAATTGCTGGCCATCACCCAGTGCGTCCTCCTGACGAGTGTTCTTGTTTATTGGATCAAAGGAAAGCGAACAAGAGAGAATCTTTGATTTTCCCTTGGGTCCACCCTACCGGAAACTGTACCAACAGTATACGTGTTTTTGTAAGAGCTTTAGACTTCTATATTTATAGGCTTGAAATACTAGGAGAGGTGCTAGATCTAACCATATGGAACAAGTAGTAGAAAAACTTATAGTGCCCCGAGTAATTACTAGACTATGTTTAGCTTACATGGAAGGTTAGCAAGATTGTTTGGTTCATTAAGGTTCGTTGGAAGAAAGAACTTTGGAATTTTTGGCTTCTGGCCAAACATTCATAAGGGGGAACACCGAACATTCGCTCTGCAACCCTAGAACCATCGGGTAATAGTACACTGAACGTTCGCAAGGGAACCACCGAACATTTGTTGACTAAATTTTGAACCATTGGGTAATGACCAAATGTTCGACCTGCAACCCTAGAACCACTGTGCAATGTACACCAAACATTAGCCTAGGGACCACCAAACATTCCCTCACCTACAAGAATGTCATAGCAGCGCCCTCAGCTTTTCCAACCCTATAAATACCCCCTCGCATACCCTTCTAACCCTCATTCCTCCCTCTAAGCCCTAGAGTGTTAGTAAGTTTTTTAAGAAGGATGAGACTTTTCTAGGAGGCCATGCTTCTAGAAAGGTAACCGTCTTAACTTGAATTGTTATTTACCTAGTTTTTATGATGGTTAAGTGTTTTCCTTATTTTGGTTGTTAGATTTGGGCTTAGGTTGTTGTTTTAGGTTTTAATCTTGGTTTAAGTTTGGTGTTGTTCACAATTACCTACCTAAATTAATAGGCAAATAATTATGTGTTTTACGCAAGTGCACGAGGTCAACACAATAGTATAGTGTGCAAATACGGAATCATTCCCATGAGGATTGCTGAATCTTGCTTAAAATCAATTCCAAAAGTAAACTAAAAGAAAGATTGCGTTGATTTGAAAATGATAAAAAGGTAGGGCTTTGATATCCACCACTAATTATATTAAGCTAATATATCAATATGCCAATGTTTTGATCAAGTTATGTCTATCTAATGTTTGTCAACCTAAGGGCATGGGTGTATACTCCTTAAGCTATATATTTCCTGAAGCAACGAGTTAGGCATGGGTATATACTCTAACTCTTTTCTTTCCTAAAGGATTTAGCATGGTATATACTAACTTGTTCTTTAGAAAAGCATATGTTCTATGGAAATTGACAAACACATGAGGCCTAGGGCATGAGTGTATACTCTCGGTTCCCCATGTTGATTAACTCAAGAATCCGGTGTGGATATCTTTTGTTACTTATGTTAAACCTAGGACTTGGTCATCCAAATTGATTTAACTAACTAGTTCATACCACATGCATGTGTTGATCAGGCACACACATATGAGGAATTCATGCAAGCAGGTATTAATCAAGTTAAATAGCACAACAAGATTATCACAAAGGCGCCAATATTGAAATATTAACAAAACATAACTAGGGCTTCAATCAAGCCCTACTAATTAAATTAGCTACACATAGAGTTGATGTTAAACATCTTCATAAAAGAGAAGAAAAGAAAGGAAAAGAATAAACCCAAGACTTGAACTTGAAGAGCTCCTATTCTTCTCCTTACAAAGCATATCTATTCTAGAGGCATATGGGTCTATTTATAGGCTTTAGAAGTCCTTGACAAAGTAGTAAACCTAGGGATTTTGTAGGGTTTCGAAACCTATTACAATTGGGAGTTGGAAAACCCTAATATGGAAAGAATCACAATCTGGCCGCCACTTGATATGTCTCCTGCGCACGGGTGCGATCGATCGCAACCCGTGTGGGCTCGATCGCAAGTCTGTGAACGATTGATCCTCTTCTGTCGTGCGCTCAATCGCTCATGGCCTGCTTTGTGCTGCGTCTTTCTGGTACTGCGCTCGATCGCAGGTACCCTGTGATTGATCGCAGTGCCAGGGGGCTCCCATTTTGCCCTTCTTCTTTCTTTGAGCCCAAATTTTCTAGATTTACTTCATTTTCTTCCAAATGCCTACAAAAGTATGGAAAACACAAAAATGAATTAAAATGACCTAATTAACTAAAACCAAAGGATTAAAACATGCAAGTTAAGGGCTGAAAATATGAATATTTTAGCACTTAACATTTGGGTTAATATTTCATTCTCGTTGGACTTATTTTCTTCTGCATGGAGACGTTATTCTAGCCTAGGAGTATGTTAGGAATCTTGTTATGACCTTAGAATTAGCTTAGAAGTGATTTTGAAGCTATTTGATTTGAAATGGGTTTTCTCCCCAATAGTGAAAATTCAAACTTCTCTAGCCGAACGTTTGAGGTCAAGACCGAATGATCAAGCCATTCTGACTGAACGTTCCATGGTCAGGGAGGGACTCTATTTTGAATATGTTTAGGTTTATGACTCATTTTAGCTCAGATCTAGAACTGATGATAGGTATTTTCACATATTACGAGCGTGTGGAAATCTCGGAGGAGTTTGTGCAGGAGCTATACGACCCGGGTGAGTACAAAATCACATGAATACTTGTTATTTTTTCCACATTGCATGACTATTTTATGTGTACCAAACATGAATCTTTACAACTTTCATAAAATACATTTTGATCTATTATAAACTTTAATTTGTGAAAATGTGTGTTGCTTAAGCAAGACAATTGAAAGAACAACGAGGATCGTGTTCTACCCCCAAATCAAATGCATAAGCAATTTGTATAAGGAAAATAAAACACTAAGCTTAAAAAACAAAACCAACACAAAAATAAAGAACATTCACACAACCACAACACAAGATTTTGTTGATGAATTGGAAAACCCTTGAGCACCTCAAGGAAAAACAACTCCGGGGCAGCCAAACCTAGGAAATCACTATATGAAGATTCACAGTTACAGAATAGACAATACACATACCCTTGAGCACCTCTAAACTTAGTAAGAACAACAAGCTTCCCAGCTTGTCTCCATCGTGACCACCTTCATGCAGTACATCTCCTTACTGACCCTTCGGTAGACTTCTTTGCGGTTGAGTGATGTGTATGGTGTGGTTTGAAATTAAAAAACAAAAAACCCCAAGTGGTGGAAAGCTTCAAGCTTTTTAGGAAACTCCACTTGGTACCAACAACGGTGAAGGGCATCACTTCCATGTGTGATAATAGCAAACCTTTCTTCACCTGGAACCTCCAAACTCAAAAGAACATAAATGGAAATGGAGAGGTTCAAAGAGTTTTGTAGAAAATGAAACAGGCATTTATAGATTTGAAATTTTACTTATTTTCGCCTTAACGAGGATTTTCTTCTGTTTAGACGGGAAGGCCAAGATCTGTCTTTTGAGCCATTCCCGTCATAACGGGAGTTAATCCTCATAAGGACATAAAGAGTAAAAAGTAGATCTAAATACCTGTCACAAGCCCATCATAACGCATCAGCTGATAGGAAACTAGGGAGTCCAACTTTGGTCCCATTACATCTCCCGTCCTGACGGGGTTCCTGACGAGAAAACAGAGGCTTCAATTTTGCTCTCGTCACTTGTCCCGTTCTGACGAGCTTCCTAACGAGAAATGCTCTCGTCACTTGTCTCGTTTTGATACGACTTCTGACGGGGAAACCGAAACTGCCCATTACATGTCCCGTCCCGACGGGGTTCCTAACGAGAAAACAGAGAGCATTGCTTTAGTGCCGTTACGAGCTCGTTCTAACGCCCCATCCAACGGGGAATGCAAAGAACTGTAACAAACATCCAATCTTCACCCCGACACTTGGGAAGAATGGGAAAATACAAACAAATGTTTTGATTATTAAATAAGGCAAAACTAAGCCTAACAATCACTCACTTTGGCCCTTTAATGACAAAACCCAAAACACCTCCAATCTTTACCTTAACTCAAGGGAAATGGATGAGAAATTATAAACACAGGTTTTGCTCATTGAATAAGGACGTAAAAGCTAAACAGTCCCTAATGAGCTCAAGAATTTGAACCCTAAACCCTAAGCCCTAAAACTAACATGTACTTCAGTTTAATCCAAGTATGAACAAACATGATTGTTTATCAAAAACATGCTTATGCCAATGATGCAAATGAACATGCTAAAACATGTCATAGTGAAGTGTGTGAACCATTTCACAAGAGAGGCCATAAGTCACATAGGCATGGAGCAATCACATCTTATAAGAAAAATGGCAACTCTTAAAGCAAAAGTCAAACCCTTTTTCCTCAACTTTAATAAAAAGTCATAGACCCATTCCTCTTCAATTTTCCTAGAGAAATTATACAAATTAAATCTCGTAGGTGTTTAACCTTTTTTCCGCAATGATTATGACACCGGCTCTTCTTAAGTGCCAAAATATCCATATTTTAGCGCTTAAACATATGTGCGTTAATTCCTTAAGTGTTGTTAATTTGTGCTATTTTAGTGCTTTTATGTGTTTTCCATGCTTTTGTAGGCTTTTGGAAGAGAAGGAAGTAAATCTGGAAGATTTGGGCTCAAAGAGAGAAATTAGGAAAAGTTGGAACCCTTGATAGTACGATCGAACGTAGGGAACCTGCGATCGAGCGCACTACCAGAGAACACTAGCAGCGAGTGCAGCCATGTGCGATTGTGCGCACATAGAAGAGTCTCAATCCCAGACTTGCGATCGAGCACACACGGGTTGTGATCGATCGCACTCGTGAGCTAGTGACACATCAGAAGCGGCCAGACTGTTGTTATTTCAATATTAGGGTTTTCCAAGTCTCACTTGTAATAGGACTAAAACCCTACAAATTTTCTAGGTTTACTAGTGTGTCAAGGACTTCTAAAAGCCTATAAATAGACCTTTTAGGTTCTAGGAAGAAGTGTGGAGAAAAGAGGCACAAGCTCTAGAAAGGAACTGAAAGCTAGATGAAGAGGAGTTTGGGTTTTTCTTCTTTTCCACCTTTTATTTTTATTGTGTAGTTTATATTTTAATTAGGGCTAGATTGAAGCTCTAATTATGACTATTTATGATTTCAATATTGGTGTCTTTGCTACAATTATATTTTGGTGTATTTAACTTGATTAATTCCTGTTATCTTGAATTCCTCATATGTGTTTGTCTGGCCAACATATGCATGTGGTATGGACTAGTTAATTAAATCAATTTGGATGATCGAGTCCTAGGTTTAATAAGAGTAACAAAAGAAATCCACACTGGGTTCTTGGGTCAATCAACATGGGGAACCAGGAGTAGACACACTTGCCCTAGGCCTCGTGTGTTTGTCGATTTTCACAGATTTATGCTTTCTTAAAGAACAACTTAGTAGACTCCCATGCTAAATCCTTTAAGAAAGAAAAGAATTAGAGTAGATACCCATGCCTAATTCGTTGCTTAGGGAAATCAATAGCTTAAGGAGTAGACACCCATACCCTTAGGTTGACAAACATTAGATACACCAGTATAATTGGTGCATTGGCATATTGTTATCTTAATTTGTCTAATTAGTGGTGGATATCAAAAACCTAATCCTTTTTAGTTTTAGTTTATCTTTTATTTTATTTCTTTATATTAAATTCAATCTTGACAATTGAATTTTATCTTTTAATTAAATAGGAAATTACTTCTAAACATCATTTACCAATCCTAAAGGGACTGATCTCGTATTTGCCTGCTATACTATTGTTTTGATCTTGTGCACTAGCGGGTTAAAACATACTAAATATTATCTATTAATTTAAGTAGTATTTGGCACAATAAGTTTTTGGCGCTGTTGCCAGGGATTGTGTTAAATTTTGTTTCAAATTATTTTCCTTTAGTTGGTTATTTTAATTTTTCATGTTAATTCTGTGTTTATCAAAAAATAAAGATATTGTTAGTTTTCCAATTACTTCCCTATATATGTTCTGTTTATGCATGCAGCACCGGGCATTCTATTACTGCGATGGAGCGGGAGACCAAGTGTGATCGAGCGCAGTGCGATCGAGTGCACCAATCTGCGATCGAGCGCAGTTCCAGAGGACTTCAGAACAGTAGTACTCAAGCTGCTGTGACCACAAGGGAAAAATCTTCTTATGTAAGGTCGTTGATCTCAAGCTTCAACCATCTTTCCACTTGATCCAGAAATTGAGCGGACCATTCAACAAGGGCATAAAGACAATTCCGACATAGAAGAAGAAGAAGAAGTTGAGGAAGCAATGGAAGATCTGCAGGAGAACCCACCACTAGTGCAAAGACCACTAGAGGAGAACCCACCACCAGTGCGAAGACTGATGAAACAGGTTTTCATCGCAAAAAACCTCAACCAGCCATCATGCATAGCCTATCAATCGGTGGTAGAAGGCAATTACTACATATCCCCAAAAATACTGAATGCCTTGACTCACGTCAGAGGCACAACTACGGAGGATCCAAACTTGCACCTCAGGGAGTTCTTTGATCTCTACAAACTTCAGCACGTTCAAGGCCTAACTCTGGAGAGACTCAGGTTAGTCTTATTCCCTTTTTCCTTAAAAGACTATGCTAAGTTGTGGTATAATTCCTTGCCTGGAGAATCTATTCATTCTTGGGAAGAGTTGTCTAGTAAGTTCCTAAAGAAGTTCTTCCCAGCTCAAAAGACAAGGCAGCTTAGAAGGGAGATTCAATCGTTCCAACAAAGAGATGGAGATCTGTTCTTTGAAGTGTGGGACCACTTCAATACACTGCTTCTTAAGTGTCCACATCACAACATGCCTCAAGATGATCAGGTACAAGCTTTTTATGAAGGTTTAAATGATATTAACAAGGGTATTGTTGATTCAGCTTGTGGAGGTGTGCTGATGGAAAAGAGCAGTGAGGAAGCCATAGAGCTCTTTGAGACATTAAGTGAACACTCCCAACAATATTCATCCAAAGGGAGGCAAGGAGTAAAGAGCAAGGGCATTTGTCAACAGTGTTTCACTCGTTTTGACGCCCCATCTAACGGGAAGGCAAAGAACTCTAACGAACATCCAATCTTCACCCCATCACTTGGGGAAGAATTGAGAAATACAAACAAATGTTTTCATCATTAAATAAGTCCAAACTAAACCTAACAATCTCCTCCTTTGGCCATTAAATGACAAAACCCAAAACACCTCCAATCTTTACCTTAACACAAGGGAAAGGATTGAGAAATTACAAACACATGTTTTACTCATTGAATAAGGCCAAATACGACCTAACACCGTTGTCTGTTACGAAAGTGTGGGGGATCTTACAGCGACAGACCACCGACTTCCAAAGCAAACTTTTAATAGTCCCGGTCATGATTGTGGCTAAAGCCTCGGCTACGGCCACTTGTGAAGTAGTCGACTGCGACCATTGTGAATCTACGGCCTTCATTTTTTATGAGTAAGGGTCCCAAGATGTCGACTCCCACTGTGCAAAGGGCCATGGTGATGAGACTGGGCTTAATTCCTCCAGGCGATTAGTAATGACTTTGTTGAACCTCTAGCATTTGTCAACAGTGTTTCACTATTTTTCTGGAGTCTTTGTTCATTTTGGGCCAAAAACACTCGGCTCTAACTACCTTGTGAGCTAACATTCGACTCCCGGAGTGACTTCCACATACTGCCTTATGTATCTTCTGTAGCACGTATTCTGCTTCCCGACCAAATATACATTTTAGTAGAGGCAGGGTGTAGCCCTTTTGTAGAGAACGCTTTCAATCAATGTATACTTGTCGATCTCATCCGTAGTTTGTGTGCTAGCTTCGTATCGTTGGGAGCTTTCCTTCCTTTAGGTAGTCGACAATCTCTTTCATCCATCTCGAGTCTTCCGAGTTCTCCCTGATATTGATGACTTCTTCCTTCTTCACTATTGAAGGTTCAGTCAGGTCCTAGACTGTTCGACCAGAGGCTTCGATTTCTTCCTCTCTCGACTCTGAGCCGTGCCATGGCTTCCGCCCAAGTATTATCTTCCCATGGTATCTTGGTGATTACCGCCTGCTCAAAGACTTCCTTCCACTCGTGTACTTTGGCTAGATATATCTTCATCTTTTCGTCCTATGCTTCGTATTATCCCCTTATGTGTCCAGTGACTACCTGGGAATCACTCCTTATTTCAAGGTTCTTTGCTCCTATTTCCCAAACTATTTCCATTCCAGCTATCACAGCTTCATACTCGGCCTTGTTGTTGGTGGTGGTGAAAGTCAACTGGAATACAATCTTGAACACTTCTCCCTTCGGGTTGGTTGGCACCACACCAACTCCGCTCTTCTTCTTCATGGGCGAGCCATTCACGTATACACCCAGGCTTCCTCGGCCAGAAGCGTCTCCTTTTCTGGAAAGTTGCAGAATTGAACTATGAAATATGCCAGTGCTTGTCCTTTTATCACCATCCTTTGGTGATATTTTATGTCGAACTCCCCAAGTTCGATTGCCCAGTTGATGAGTCTACCCGAGATATCGGGTTTCTATAGGAATTTCTTTAAAGAGCACTCGGTTAGGAGCCTGATTGTGTGGGCCTGGAAGTAGGCCTTAACCTTCTAGCTGATACCAACAGTGCGAATGCTAGCTTCTCTACCCGTGAATACCTCGCTTCTGCTCCGTGAAGGGCTTGGCTGGTGAAGTAGAGTGGCTTTTGAACTCCCTGATCCTCCCATATTACCGATGAACTCACAACAGAAGGGAATACCGCCAAGTAAAGGAAAAGGACCTCACCTTCAAATGGTTTGCTAAGCAATGGTGGCCTCCCGAGATATTCTTTTAGCTCCTGGAAGGCTTTATCGTAATCTTCACTCCAAGTGAAGGGCCTTCCTCAAAACCTTAAAAAACGGTAAGCATTTATCAGTGGAGCGAGATATGAACCTGTTTAGAGCAACGATCCTTCCCATGAGTTGTTGTAGTTGCTTAATTCTCCGGGGGGCTTGCATCTCCAACACCGCCTTTATCTTCTCAAGGTTGGCTTCAATCCCTCTCTGGGATACCAAGAATCCGAGGAACTTCCCCAAAGATACTCCAAATGCACACTTTTTTGGTTTACGCTTCATACCATACTTCCTCAGTGTTTAGAATGCTTCATCCAAGTCGTGGATATGATTGATAGCTTGTATGCTTTTCACCAGCATGTCGTCTAGATAGACCTCCATGTTTCTCCCAATCTAGTGTTTGAACATCTTGTTCATGGGCCTCTAGTACGTTTTCCCTGCATTCGTTAACTCGAACGGCATAACCTTGTAGCAATATAGTTCGCGCTTGGTCCTGAAAGAAGTTCTCTTCTGATCAGCCTCGTGCATGGATATTTGATTATAACCAAAAACGACATCCATGAAACTCAGCAGTTCATGCCTGGATGTTGAACCCATAAGGATATCGATGCGCAGGAGTGGATAGCTGTCTTTTAGGCATGCCTTGTTGAGGCTGTGAAGTCCTCACATATCCTCCACTTTACGTTGGACTTCTTCACCAGCACTACGTTAGCTATCCACTCTGGGTAAGAGACTTCCTGTATGAATCTTGCGTCCCGGAGCTTCTTCACTTTGACTTCAGCTGCCTGGCTTTTCTCGGGAGGATAGGATCTCCTCTTCTGGATTACTGGCTTATGATTAGGGCCAGCATTGAGTCGATGCACCATTACTCGAGGATCAATTCCAAGCATATCGTAATGGCTCCATGCAAACACGTCTCGATTCCTTTGAAGGAAGGTTACCAGCTCGTCTTTTATTTCTTGGTTGAGTTACGATCCTACTCACACCCTTTGATCAGGACTTCCCACCAAAAAATGCTCCAGTTCTTCAATAGGTTCCCCGCCCTATACTTGCTACTTTTCTTTTGAGTACCCTCCCTCAGCAGCGGAGGGGTTTTGATAATTCTTCATTGCCAAGTAGTAGCACTATCGGGTGCTCCACTACTTTCCCCTTACTTTGCCTATTCCACCCTCAGTTTGAAACTTCATCTTGAGGTGGGGGTCAAAGTGATAGCTCGGAGCTTGTTGAGGGCAACCCTGCCGAGAATGGTGTTGTATGCCGAGGGTATGTCCACCAACAGGAATTTCACCGTGACAGTTGTCTATTTGGGGAACGTGCCTGCTATAAGTAGTAGCTCAATGAATCCAAGGGGTTGCACTTATTCTCTAGTGAATCTCGTCAATGAGAAGCGTGCCAGGCCGATTCTATCCCACAGGATGTTGAGTTGCTTGAAAGCTGATAGATAAAGAATGTCAGCTGAACTTCCATCATCCACTAAGATCTGGTGGAAGTTATGATTAGCCACGGTCATAGGGATGACGAGGGCGTCACTATGCGGGAGTAACACTCCAATGTAGTCTTCGTCTAAAAACCTAATTACCGAGGATTCTATCTTTTAGAGCTATAGAGACCTCTCCACAGTGTAGACCTCCCATTCCTTTGCCTACCGAGAGTAGGCCTTCCTTGTGGAATTAGACTCTCTACCTCCTCCAAAACCTCCTACAATCGTTCGGATTTCGGCTAGGGTGCCCTGATCTCCGACCTCTCCTTGTCGCTGACTCCTGCTTCGCTCCTATCGATGATCAGCCCTTAAATCTTCATTGCCCGGGGTGGTCTCTCCCGGTCTCGATTCTTCCTGTTATTGCCTCGGAGGCAATGATCCCTGCGATGCTCTCACAGAGGATATTTCCCAAGGCATGAATTCTTAGAACTGCCAATCCTAAGGCTAGCCTTTTCGATTGTCCCCTGCTAATTCCTTTACTCTCCTAAGAACTGGACCAGCTTTCAGTTTTTAATGAATTTCTCAATTAGCATGCGTAGGGCTATACATCCCTCGTTGTTATGCCCGACTCCCTCGTGGAACTTGCAATATTTTTCTTTGTTCGTGTTCAGAGGAGCACCTTTTATCTTAGTGGGCCTTCGAAAATCCAGGTTAGTCTTCATCTCCATCCAGTTCTCATGAACCCCGGTACTGAGTGGCTTGAAGTCAAAGTCTTTGAACTTCTTCTTCGTTGGTACTTCTCCTCCTGACTTCTAGGGATCCTTCCTATTTTTCTCAGAGGTCTTCTCTTACGGTCTCCTGGTGCTAGTCAGGCCTTCAATTTTTTTTCTTGGTTCATGAATTCTCCGATTTTATCCATCAATCCTCGAAGAGTGGATGGTGGCTTCCAGGCCAGTTTTCTCATCAGCGGTTCCTTGGGAGATATTCCCTGGTATAGTGTAGAGAAATTCATGTCTTCAGGAAGATTTTCAACTTCCATCTTCTCCAAGTTGAACTGGATAATGAATTCCTTGAGAGATTCATCATCCCGTTGCTACAGGGTTAGTAGATGGCACGACGACTTCTTCCTTATCCGAGTAGCCAAGAATTGGGTGAGGAACATCTTGCCTAAGTCCTCAAATTTGTCAATAGAGTTTGAGAGTAGCTTACAGAACCAATCTCGAGCATTCCCCGAGAGGGTGATAGGGAATCTACAGCATGTTACTTCATTTGGATTATTGTCGAGGTCCAGGTGGGTCTGGAAATTCTCCAAGTGTTCGACAGGATCTCCTGTTCCCACGTAGCTCAGCATCAGGGGCTGTTTGAACTTCTTAAGTAACTTAAAGCTTGCTACCCCTTTAATGAAGGACGAGCCACTGCCCGTCGTACACCTCCTGGATTTGTTCAACTCTGCTCGTCCTTCAAGTAGACCTCTGAATCAAAGAAGTCCATCATTCGATCAAACAACTCCTCATTTCTCTAAATCAGATATGTCACCTATTCTTCCAATGGTTCTATACGAATCTGCTCTTCAGTTATTTGGTTGTGTGGCTCTTGAGGAAGTGGGAGTACTCCTCCGTTCTCCAGAGCCTAGTTTTGTAGATTTGACGGGGCGTTGTTGTTCTGCTGGACCCTTAGCCAGCTTGGGTTGCTGGAGCACATTTCGACTGCCATTCTAGATATTTTTTTATGAGAAACAAAATTATCGTTTCCATAGACGATGCCAAACTATTTGAAGAGTTTCTGGTATGGTGTGAACACATCCTCTGAGCTCAAACCTGAAAGGGTAAATAAAGCAAACACAAGGAGAAAGTGCCTTGCATTGAACGTAATCTCCTTTTGATGCTCAACTATGGTCTATGAGAAAAGTGTATGTAATGACTAAATATTTCCACATGTCCTTTGATACCTGGGGTCCGACCTATAAATAGGCTGATAGATTAATCCAAATTAGAACTCTTCCTTCGATCTTATCTAAGCCTTGTCGCGATCTTATCCGAGTCTTACAGGTTGATTTGAACTAAGAGTAGTAGCCATATGTAAGCTCTAACATGATCTTTATGATACTAGATAATCATGGAAGAGAGTCCTTAACTCAATGAGAGTCAATCACTGAGTATTAGAAGTTGGTTCAGCAACTGTATTTGATTATAGTAATAAGATAATCCCTGGGAAACCAAGGAATTGACAGCCCCAGGAATCTATCCCCAGGGCTCCAATTCTCGGGTGACCGTGCCTCGTTGATATCTTTTTTCTTCTCATTGATGACTTCCGTGGGTTAGACCTTTATCAACTTCGGGTGATGTTGGTCAGGACTTAACCCACAGCTCTGCTACTGGACTATGGCCATTTAGCCCACCGGGCTATATAGGGAAGGATATTTTCCCAACAAGAAATAAAGTAGAGAGAAAATCACTCAAACCCAAAACCCCAATACACCTAAATCTCACTATCACACAATAGAGATTATTCCTCAAAGAAAATACAAAAGACAGCAATACAAAATCTTCTTCTTTTGCTGGGATATGATGACGGCTGGTCTCTTATATTTTTCTCTCTCCCACAATAGCACCCTTTCTTTTTCTCTCTTATTTTGGCTCCTCCAAAACAAAAAAGAAAACAATCTGTGCTCTCTATCTCCACTTTGTTGCACACTCCTTTATTTTCTCACTTGTTTCAATTCTTTGAAACCAAGAAGCAACACAAGGGTGCGACGCTACTACCCTTTTTTCCATGCTGTTGTGCAAATATCTACCTAAATTAATTAGGCAAATAATTGTACGTTTATTCGCAAGTGCACAAGGTCAACATAGTAGTATATGATGCAAGTATGGGATCATTCCCACGAGGATTGCTAAATTTTGCTTAAAATAAATTCCGTAAGTAAAACAAAACAAAGATTGATTTTGAGTTGATAATAATAAAAGGTAGGGCTTTGATATCCACCACTAATAATATTTAGATAATATAACAATATGTCAATGCTTTCATGATGTTATGCATACTTAATGTTTGTCAAGCTAAGGGTATGGTTGTCTACTCCTTAAGCTATTGATTCCCTAAGCAACGAATTAGGCATGGGTGTCTACTTTAATTATTTTCTTTCTTAAAGGATTTAGCATGGGTGTCTACTAAGTTGTTCTTTAAGAAAGCATGAATTTATTGAAATCGACAAACATATGAGGCCTAGGGCATGGGTGTCTACTCCTGGTTCCCCATGTTTATTTACCCAAGAACCCGATGTGGATTTCTTTTGTTACTTTTATTAAACTCAGGACTCGATCATCCAAATTGATTTAACTAACTAGTCCATACCACATGCATATGTTGATCAGGCAAATACATATGAGGAATTCATGAAAACAGGAATTAATCAAGTTAAATATCACAACATGATCATCACAAAGGCGCCAATATTAAATATTAAATAAACATAACTAGGGCTTCAATCTAGCCCTACTAAGTAAATTAGTTACACATAAGTTTGATGTTAAACATCTTCATAAAATAAAATAGAAAGGAAAAGAATAAACCCAAAACTTGAACTTGAAGAGCTCTGATTCTTCTCCTTGGAAATTGTATGTCTATTCTAGCGGTTTAAGGGTCTATTTATAAGCTTTAGGACTACTCTAGAAACCCTAATAAATCTAGGGTTTGAACCCTAGTTCACACAAAGTTTCAAAACCCTAAAATCACACTTTCCATAAAGAGGCTAGCGGCTGGCTTGCTCCTCACGCATGGGTGCGATCGATCGCAACCCGTGTGCGATCGATCGCAGGACTACGATCAATCCTCTGTGGTATGTGCACGCAATCAAGGCTGGTACTTGTGCCCAAGAGCATAAGCCTTGCGCTCGTCTTGGTCTTCGCCTGTAGTGCGCTCGATCATAGCTCCCCTGCGATTGATCGCACTACCAAAGCCTTAAATTTTCCCAAAATATCTCTTTATGCCCGAAACTTCCGGAATTGCTTCCTTTTCTTCCAACAACCTACAAAAACAAAGAAAGCACATAAAATAACTAAAATGGCAGAAATTAATCAAAACTAAAGGATTAACAATTGTAAGTTAAACGCTAAAATATGAATATTTTAGCACTTAACACATGCATCTACAGCAGCCCATGCGGCTCTCTTTTTTCTACTTCTCTAAAGCATGAACATGTGCCTTTATATAGGAATAGAAGTCGGTGCTTTTTCTCCTCTTACAACTAGGTCTTGGATTCCATGTAGTACAAGGAAACAAAGGCTTTCCGTCTTAGAGAAGGACCACGTTGGGGACCCACACACCTTGATGGGTGAAAGACACCCATGTCAACAAAAACTTTGCCACCCACTCCAGAATTTCTCTACTACAGCTCTGGCATTCTGCTGTGTGCTATGTGCCTTTCCATATATAAGGGAAAAGAAGCCTATTTGGTTTTGTCAATTCTTCCTCTTTCTCCGTGTTTCATATCTTTTCTTTCTCTATTCAGATTTTTATGAGTTTTAATATGGTATCAACACCTTAAAAACTCATGTGAGTTCTCTCATCCCTTCTGCATCTACAACTACGATCAAAATCCACAATCTCACATAATCACAGCAACAAATAGACATCAACCTTTTTCATCTTCCTCGGCCAAAATTCACCCGGTGTTCCAACTTGTTGTGGGTTCTCAATGCAAGTTGGTTTTAGTTTGTCATAAAAAATAAAAAATTGCCCAAAGAGGTATATGGTCAATGTGACCTATAAAAGGCTCATAGTTGGCCCAATTCCGGCCATTGTAGCCGATGTACATGTTCTGGCCATAGTAGCCGATGCCGGCCATAGCCGCCGAAGTTCAAGTTTCGGTTATAGCAACCGATGCTCCAATTCAGGCGATAGAAGCCAGCTTTTTAATGTTCATGATCAAACCTCAATGTATGTGATCTACCGTTTGGTTTTCGGGGGCGTATTAAGACATTAATTACAAGAACTCAAGAGACAATAGTTACAAGAGCTCAAGAAACAAGAGTTACAAGAACTCAATTGACAGGAGTTACAATTATAGTTGTTAATATAGAAGAAATAAAGACATATAACATTCATACTCTTTCTCTATAAATAGAGCCTTGTATATGATCAAATGATAAAAATGAAAGAAAAGATGTAGCCAAGAAAAGGCTTTGAACTGTGGATGTAGGCCATAGGCCGAACCACCTAAAATCTTTGTATTTCATCTCTTTTCTTTCTCTATTCAGATTTTGATGAGTACTAATATCTTCATTCTCCATGTTGTATTCGGATTACTCTCCAATATTTTTCCAGGCTTTTGCCAACGTGTCATTGGTTCCCTTCCCTTATTTTTCTCACTTTCTTTTCATAGCTTTTCTTTAGTTGACTTGGTCGCTTTCCTTCTTGTGTTGTACGTATGGGCCTATCTAAAGAAAATTTTGTTTCCTTGCTCTAACGTAGGAGCACAAGTGCTAATTAAGTGAAGGACATATTAATTTGTCTTTTCTTCATTATTCGCTTGATCAAGACAAATCATCAAGATTCAATGTGTAATAGTCTTAACAAATGGAATGCCTAATTCTATTACCGACTGTGAACTATTCAAATTCTATGGACTAAGACTTTGTGTGATAACCCCGTTACACACACTATAGACCGTATTTCAATATAATCTAAGGACCTTTCACATGCACAACATATATAATTGTAATAAGCATGTAAAATACTATATGTCATATGCTCAAATAATTTAATAATTGAATAACAACTTATATTTATAACAAAATTTGAATATCAACATAAAACATTGATATAAATTCATTTGGGATTTATGGCATAATCCCTAACGGTTTCAACACAGGAGCCCTGGTGAGGTACAATAGCTAGCCACCACTAGTAATCCAACCGAGTCCAAGTTCGGATAATCGACACAATTAGTGATTAAGAGGGTGTAACCGCCATTCGTGGATGGTTGCATGATAGATAGAGTGCGTGTGAGAAAAAAGAGATTTAGAAAGAGAGACAAAAGCTTCAATTTTATTACAAGTTGTTGTGCCGCACGGTACTATTAGAAAAAAAGAGTTGTCTCTTGTGGTATTTTTCACTTTTATGTGAGAGTGAAATTTTGGTGTATTTAGGCTTTGAATTTTGGTGGTTTTCCCTTTGCTATAGTATGTACATCTTTTTATAGTAAATTTCTTTCTAGTCCTCTCCTCCTATAGATGTAGGGTTCTTAAGCTGAACCATGTTAAATTTTAGTATTTTGTGTGATTGAGTTATTTTTTTCTGTCTTCTTTTGGATCCTAAAATTACTGTCACAAATAACGCAACTCAAATTCTCTCTCTTTCCTTTTTCTTTTTTATCTTCATCTTTTGCAGTTTCTTTTTACTATTTTGTCTTCTTGTAGCTAGACTCACTCTCTCAGGCCTATTTTTCTTTTTTGTATGACTACTTAAAAGTCTTGTGCCTCATAACAAAAGACATCGAATATATAATGATGCTAAGTTGGCTGAGAGAGAAAGAAAAGCAGGTTGCCAAATGCGTACACCCTGACATGGCAGTAAAAAGTACTATAAGATTTTGAATGTGAATCCATTGGATCCAAAATTCAATAGTGATCCATCCAAAATTTAATGGTATTTCTTGCTGAGAAATGTTAGACACACTCTCACTCCCACACTTTTAAATGCACACTCTCTTATATGGCAATATAAATTACAATTAGATTTTGGATGAATCACGATTGAATTTTGGATCCAATGGTGATTTTTACTGTAACATCAAGGAGTATGCACTTGGAAATGTGGAAGTGAGAGTGGGAGTGTGTAGCATTTCTTATAAGAAAAGGAGTCAAATATATAATATAATGATACTAAGTCAACTAAGAGACAAAGAAAAGCAAGTTGTCAATGCCCTTTGGTAAGAACACATTTAATGAATAGGAAATGCTACATACTATCACTCTCACACTCTCAAGTGCACACTCTTTGATGGTCTTCTAAAAATTACCATTAGATTTTGGATGGATCACCATTGGATCAAAAATTTTAATAGTGATCTATCCAATTTTTATTATCACGTCAGATTATGTGCACTTAAAAGTGTGAGAATAGAATTGTGAGTATCATTTCTCTTAACATATTACCAGGGAAAGAGTTCTAAAACTAGTTGGAAAGTGAGCTATGATCTAACGGGAAAAGGGTGTACAAATGTTCTCCTCAAATTCAAGCCATACATCACAACATAGTTTGAAAATTTATACGGATCGTGTTCTACCTCTTGCAACCAAAATATTCAACAGTAAAAACTAAGCCATATCATCAAGCACTAAACATGCGCAGCGGAAAAATAAACAAACAAAATCACAACATAGATTTTGTTTACGATGTGGAAAACCCTTGAGCACCTCAAGGTGAAAACCACTCCAGTCCAGCTAAACCTAGGAAACCACTAAAAGAAGATTCACAGTTATAGAATAGACGATACCCACACCCTTTAGCACCTCTAAACCTATTAAGAACAACAAACCTCTCAGCTTGTCTCCATCGTAATCATTAGGGATGGCAAAATAGGTACCTGGCACATACCTGTTTATTCTACACATGCTTTTTTATAATAAGATTTTAGATTAGATGCATGAATTATCTAAAATCATATTATAAAAAAACATGCATAGGATAAACGGGTACTTGCCAGGTACCTATTTTGCCAGCCCGATCATCTTCAAATAGTGACTTCCTTTACGAACCCTTCGATAGATTTTCTTCAACAAACACCCATCAAAGACACCAGTTTTATCATCATCAAGTGAGCAAGGCAACACGCCAAAGGCTAAGACGCCAAACAAGAGAAAGAGCAGCTTCAAGCTATATCACGTCCCCTTCGGAATATCAATACCAGCAAGACCAAGTGTTAGTGGAGAAAGAGATCAACAAAAAAAAACTTCAAAGTGTGCAGTGAATAATGATAGAAAAACTATTTATAGGAGACCCATTTTCTTCGTCACATCCTAACAAGACACTTTCCCGTTATGATGAAAAGAGCAGATTCATAGATCTAAGAATTCCACAACTTAACAAGAAAGCAGTTCCGTTATGACGGGAAGAACAAATGTCTTCTCTTCGTCACATATCCCATCTTAACGCACCAGTTGGCAGGAAATCAGGGAGTCCAACTTTGGTCTCGTTACATGTCCTATCTTGACGGTTTTCCTGATGAGAAAACAGAGGCTTCAATTTTGCTCTCATCACTTGTTTTGTTCTGACGAGCTTCTTGATGGGAAACCAGGGTGTTCAACTTTTTCTCCCATCACATCCTCGTCTTGACGCAATTCCTAACGAGAAACCCGGAAGTCCAACTTCAGCTCCCGTCACATCCTCGTCCTGATGCTGTTCTTCGCGAGAAACTAGGGAGTCCACCTTTACTCCCATTGCATGTCCCATTCTGATGACAGTCCTGATGGGAAACTAGAAAGCTCTTCACCAAGTCCCATTACATATCCCGTTCTGACGGGGGTTCTGACAGAAAACTAGGGAACTCTTCTGAAGACCTTAAAACACTGGGAACACCCCTCAAACAGCCCTTAATGTTTTACACTCAAACACTCAAAGTTTTAAACACACAGACATTACAAAAACAGTCATTGAATTAGCCAATCTAAAACCTAACAATCTCCCCCTTTGGCTATTCAATGACAAAACCCTAAGACAAAGGCTTAAAACTTTTACAAGCCACAAAGCCATAAAAGAAACAGCAAAAGACCAACACACCATAACGTAACCAAAATGCTAGGTCATGTGACACTTCACCAAGACCATTGTTGCAATATTTAATGAGAAACCAACTCAACATTTATCACTTAAGACAAACTTAAAAAAAAAAAAAAAAAAAAAGCAAGACAAAGTAACTAGCCATAGTAAAACCATTTCATAACAAGTCTCCCCCTTTTTGTCATAAGGGCCAAATGTATATCTATCAAGGCATATTCAAGAATAAACATATTCTCACACGAAAACCACAAGCGACAACCGTGGAGAAGAAGCAAGGACAGACAACATAACATTTTCTGAAGAGCACAGAGGTGATTCTGACTTGAAGCCCACTCCTTTCCATAGTTAAAGCAAGTCCACCCGAACCACCATATCAAGATAATACATGCTCAATGTAAAAATAAAATCAAGGTTCTTAGAAACAAGACAGTGGAAAACATCTCAGGACTAAGATATATCTTCAAAGAAAAACTGGTTTTCACAAAAGTCAAACCCCTTATTGATAAGTAGAAGGTTACACACCCATTCGTTCTCAATTGTCCAAAAGTTATTAAGAAATCACAATCCCTTAAGTGTTTCACCATTTATCATAATGCAAAAAAGACACCGATTTTTTCTATAAGGATGAGAAGGCAAGTCATCAATAGGCCATAAAATGAGCACTGATCTTTGATAAAAAAACAAACAAGGGAACACTTTTATAGACAAGTGAAACTTGTGGGGTCAATTTGTTACAAACACAAAAGTATATTTGAAGGATAAATAAAATCCATAAAACAAGTCCCACATTCTCATTCGTAGACACAAGAGGTTACACTGAACATGCTTTAAAAAGAATCGAGTCAAGGCAAACTTGCTCTGAGCCACTCTGGTTACATCAGACAAGGAAATACGACTTTGTCCTTCCTCACAATCCAATAAAGGATTCTACCTTATGAGGATGGAGAATACATTCAAACAAGAATAAATAAGTTTCCCATTTCAAACAAAGGCAACAGCAGAGAATCCCAACAAACAACAAGACGATTAGGAAAGAGCAAAAAACAAATATGTACACCACTCACCAATGACCTTCCTTGGATCTCATTAATGCCTTCTCAGGCAGTTCACGAACACCAATTGTAGAGCACAAAAATTCAAAACGAGACACCTCTAGAGGTTTAGTGAACAGATTTGCCAATTGACGTTCTGTAGCCACATGATCAAGAGTAATAACATTAGTTTCAACCAAATCATGAATGAAATGATACCTGATGTCAATGTGTTTCATACAAGAGTGTTGAACTTGATTTTTTTAAATATAAATAGCATTTTGATTGTCATAAAACACCACCATTTTCTCTTGATCAAGCCCATAATCTTTCAGAAGCTTCTTCATCCACAGGAGCTGTGTGCAGCAACTTCCAGCAGCAATGTATTTGGCTTCTGTAGTGGAGACAAATATGGAGTTTTGTTTCTTGTTCAACCAAACCACTAGATTGGTTCCCACATAGAAGCATCCACCTGAGTACTATTCTTGTCATCAGCACATCCTGCCCAGTCAACATCAAAATATCCTACCAAGTTTAGATTGGTATTCCTAGAATACCAAATTCCATGATTTATAGTACCATTCACATATCTGATGATGCGTTTAACAGCTGTTAAATGAGATTCCTTGGGATTTGCTTGAAATCGAGCACACACACCAACACTACAAGAGATGTTAGGCATGCTAGTAGTGAGATACAGAAGACTTCCAATCATACATCTATAGAGTGTTTGATCAACACTTTTTCTGGCAAGATCTGCCGAAAGTTTTACACTAATACTCATTGGAGTCCAAACGTGACTCTTTCCATAAAGACCAAATTTTTTCACAAGCTCCTTGGCATATTTGGTCTGAGAAACAAACATTCCCAGTTTGGATTGTTGAACCTATAAACCAAGGAAAAATGACAGCTCTCCAATCATGCTCATTTCAAACATTTTCTTCATTTCCTCAACAAAAAAGTGAGAGTGATAGTCAACTGTAGATCCAAAAACTATGCCGTCCACATAGATTTAAGCAATAAGCATATCTTTTCCTTTCTTTTGAATGAAAAGAGTGGAGTCAGCTATTCCGCGAGTAAACCCATGTAAGACAAGATAAGCTGTGAGTCTCTTGTACCATCCTCTAGGAGCCTGTTTCAACCCGTTCAAGGCTTTCTTCAGCTTGTACACATGATCAGTGTGATGGGGATCCTTGAACCCTTTAGGTTGTTCCACATAGACTTCTTCTTGTAGAATCCCATTTAGAAATGCACTTTTAACATCCATTTGATACAATTTAAAACCAAAATTGCATGCTATTCCAAGAAGAATCCAAATAGACTTAAGTCTGGCAACTGGAGCAAACGTCTCATCAAAGTCTATCCCTTCAATTTGAGTATAACCCGGAGCAACCAATCTAGCCTTATTTCGTATCACAATGCCATGTTCATCAAACTTGTTCATGAAAATCCATTTTGTACCTATGACATTATGGTTACTAGGTCTGGGTACCAAAGTCCAAACATCATTTCCAGTAACTTGATCCAACTCCTTGTGGATAGCTTCAATCGAACTTTCATCTTGTTTAGGGGTGGCAAAATGGGTACCTGACACGACCCGATTACGACCCGCGGGTACCCGTTACACGATTAGCCTATACACAGACACGACCCGTTTAGCTAAATGGGTAATCGGGTCTGACACGATTATAACACGAAAATAGTCGGGTAACCCGACACGACCCGTTTAAAATAACTGGGTCTAATCGGGCAGACCCGACCCGACCCGACCCGTTAAAACCCTAAACTATAATTTTTTTTTTTTAAAAAAAAAAAAAATTATAATAATAATACATCCATACACTGTCAATGCAAAAAATTGAGTTACAAGATATTAAAGGCTTTAAGAAAGGATAAGAAAGAAAAAAAATGGAAAGTGACCGTAATTGTACTCCAAAAGAAATTACTAAACTCATGATTTCACCTAAACTTAAAACAAGCAAGCATACTAACTAAGTTCATTTATTAAAATAATTTTTAGTATAAAGAAATTTAATTTTGCTCAAATGACATTCTGCTAAAAAAGAATTATGTATATTTCAACACAAAATATGATATTTGTAATCTGTTGAAATTAAATGTCACATAACAGAGATGAATTTTGCAAATCATTTGAAAAAAAAAAAAAAAAAATTAAGGGCAAAAAGCAAGAAGAATGTTTTTAAATTAAAATCATATAATTAAATATTTAAATATAAAAAAGGCCCTACCTAAATTTGTTGTCTTAAGCCTCAAAATCTATTAAGTCGGACCTACTTGAGGGGTTGGCTTGGACGCTTGGTTACTAGTAAGCCACTTGGCCATCATCGATACCTCATAAAGCATAAAGTCTAAGTAGGGACAAAACTAAAATTTCTATTTCAAAATGATCAAAATATGAATGAGATTGAGGGGTAAAATGTGTCAACATTTCCATCATAGCAATAAAGAAAAAGATAATAAAAAAAAGCTAACAAAAACAAAATAATAATAAAAAAAAAGAAACAAAACTCAAAACTACATCAACATTAAATTCATAATTCATTACAAAATACTTGTCCACTTGAAGTCTTGAAGGATACATGATCCATCCTATGTAATCAAAGATATGAATTATGAAACACTACAAATATGCTCATTTTTTGACTCTTTTTTTTTTTTTTTTAACCGGGTCTGGTGGGTACCCGTCAGACCCGGACAGTAACCGGGTCTAACGGGTACCTGCCAGACCCAAACAGTAACCGGGTCTAACGGGTACCTACAAGACCCGAACAGTAACCGTGTCTAGCAGGTCGACCCGCTAGACCCATCGGGTAGACCCGCCAGAGACGAATTAACCGGGTCTTAAACGAGTAGACCCGATTAAGACCCGAACCCGATAAGGCCAAACCCATTACCTATTTTTTCGTGTCGAGTTCACGGGTCGTGTCAAAATTGCCAACCCTAATCTTGTTGTGCTTCTTCAACCTTTTTGGTTTGGATTGAGACAGATAACACATGTGAGAAACTTGATTTAAGACCCAGTTCCGAAACCTCTTTCCTTCACCAATCTTTTCTAAAATATTTTTCTTAGGATGATTTGTCAAGTGCTAAAATATTCATATTTTCAGCCCTTAACTTACATGTTTTAATCTTTTAGTTTTAGTTAATTAGGCCATTTTAGTTCTTTTATGTGTTTTCTTTTATTTTGTAGGTCATTGGAAAAAAAAGAAACAAACTCATAAGTTTTGGACCGAAAATGAGCTATTTTGGATTTTGGAAGGCTCTGGTAGAGCGATCGATCGTAGGAGAGCTGCGATCGAGTGCACTACAGGCGAGGATGGCACATTGCAAGGCTGCCATGATCGAGCACAGGCACAAGGAGGATCGATCGCAGACCTGCGATCTATCGCACACGGGCTACGATCAACCGCACCCGTGCGTGATGGCCAAGACAGCCACCAGCCCTGTTATGGAAAGAGCACTTTTAGGGTTTTGTAGCTTAGTAAGAACTAGGGCTAAAACCCTAGGATTTTTAGGGGTTCTAGAGTGTTCCAAAAGGCTTATAAATAGACCCTTAAGTCTCTAGAATAGATATACTTTGTAAGTAGAAGAATTGGAGCTCTTCAAGTTCAAGTTTTGGGTTTATTCTTTTCCTTTCTTTTCTTTAATTTTATGAAGATGTTTAACATCAACTTCATGTGTAACTAATTTATTTAGTAGGGCTAGATTGAAGCCCTAGTTATGTTTAGTTAATATTCAATATTGGCGCCTTTGTGATGATCTTGTTGTGATATCTAAATTGATTAACTCATGTTTTCATGAATTCCTCATATGTGTGTGCCTGATCAACATGTGCATGTGGTATGGACTAGTTAGTTAAATCAATTTGGATGACTGAGTCCTGGGTTTAACATAAGTAACAAAAGTAAGCCACATCAGGTTCTTGGGTTAATCAACATGGGGAACCAGGAGTATACACCCATGCCTTAGGCCTCATAGGTTTGTCGATTTTCATAGAATATATGATTTCCTGAAGAACAACTTAGTATACACCCATGCTAAATCCTTTAGGAAAGAAAAGAGTTATAGTATACACTCATGCCTAACTTGTTGCTTAGGGAAATCTATGGCTTAAGGAGTATATGCCCATGCCTTTAGGTAGACAAGCATTAGATATAGATATCATGATCAAAACATTGGCATATTGATATATTAGCTAAATATAATTAGTGGTGGATATCAAAGCCTTACCTTTTTATCATTATCAACTCAAATCCAATCTTTTATTTTATTTTACTTTGGGAATTTATTTTAGACAAGATTCAGCAATCCTCGTGGGAATGACCCTGTATTTGCACATTATACTACTGTGTTGACCTCGTACACTTGCGGGTAAAACATCCAATTATTTGCCTATTAATTTAGGTAGGTAATTGTGACAACAAGTTTTTGGCTCCATTGCCGCGGATTGCGGCGAATTTTGTTTAAAATTATTTTCATTTAGTTGTGTTATTTTAATTTTTAATTTTCAATTTAGTTGTTGATGTGGTATTTTTGTGACCAAAAATATCAATTATAAAAATAACCACTCTCAATAGGACGAATCTTTGTAGGATACGGCTATAGAGAGGGTGTCGAACCTCAAGGACCGCAGGGGTTTTGTTATTAAAGTTTGAAAGATCAAAATTAACTTAATTAAAAAGAGAATTGATTTGATTTTCATTAAAAAAAAAAAAGTGCATGAAAATAAAAGAGATTTAAAATAAGAGAGAGAGTGTAGGGTATTGACTTCACCTCTATCCGCACAACAATGGTTAATCATAATTAATCCCAGAAATTCATTCTATGTATATTATAAATAAACAAGAAACTACCATATTAAAGAATAAGAATAATCTATCTTTGGTTGGCACGGATCGTCCACCTAACCAAAATTACACTAAACTAGGGTGCAGTACAATCCATCTTCCCTAGGCATGGCCTATCAAATCCTATTGATTATATGTAAATTAAACCCATTGTATAATCATCATTCTCATAATCACAGAAAACAAGAATGAGTTGAGATCAATAAAAGTAAAATACTTTCTAAGACAAGAGAAGAATTTCACAAATATTGATTTTGGAATTTAAGAACAATTGTAGCAATCCTGAGAGTTATACAATCAATATGCATAAATTGAAAAATTAGAAATTAAATGCAATCAAACCATTGTGCTTGGATAGGGTTACATCAACACCCCACAAAGTGGTTTAGCCGCTCATGATCTTCTAAGCTCCAAAGACAATTTACTCAATTTTTACTCTAGGAAGCGGTGTGTGTTTTTCCCAATGCTTAGAGACATATTTATAGGGCTTAGGAGAGTCCTAGAAGCCCTAGTAATCGTAGAAATTTCGGAGATTTAAGTCCAAGTCCAATTAGGATAAAGAAAACCTAAGTCCAAATCGGAATAGGATTCGCCCAGAATTGCGTTTTTATCTTACGGGACGATTTTGGCATTGTGACGCTCTGAATTAGGAAAATTCTATTTCACAATGATTTGTAGCAATTTGAGTTAGCTTTCCAATGCCGCTTGAATCACCTCAATTTGATATTTGAGCTGAAAGGTATGGCCAAAATACCGAGATGTATGCAGAATCCAAATTTGAATCCAATCCGATTTTGACTCCAATTTGAGAAATTTTGAATTAATCATTTTCTTTATTTGATTAAACTTAACCACAACATATAGGTCCTCTGTTATGATTGGCTAAGCTTAATCATCTCAAAGTGTGCTTTTAAGCCCAAAATCAATGGAATGAATTGCATCTTTATTTATAACCTGAAAACGCAAAAACAAAACAAAATCAAACAAATAACAACGCTAAGGAATTAACATATGCAAATTAAGGACCTTGAATGTGCAATATTCGGCGCTTATCACACCCCCAAGCTTACATATTGATAGTCCCTTAGCAATACAAAACATAAAATAAATTGAAAAACAAAAAGATAAGTCCATCTTTCGTGGGATGTACGGTTGCATTTAGTGTATGCAACAAGCCTTTTAAACCACTAGGCATTCCCTACAGGACGAGTGAAGTCTCGTGAGGGTTTTCCGGGAATAATACCCACAAACATTATCATCATTATGTCATTCAAAAGGATAAAGCATCACAAAAATAATGGTTCTCATTCATTAGCAAGCTTAAAATTATAAACTTCATCTTCAAAATTTCAGGGAATTTACAAGTCAAATCACTTACAAATGGCAGATTGAGATACACAAATTTCAATTAGTGCAAAGTGAATTAACACATAGTCATGAGGCTTTAAAATAATTCCAATATGAATGAATCACCATCTCAGAATTCATTGGACTTCATATCAAATGAAACAACCAAGGCATACAATTTTTTTTTTTTTTTTTTATGTGTTCATAACATTTTTTTTTTTGTTTTTTTGTTTTTTGTAGGCTTTGCAATGCTTAGCTCGCTTAAGCATTCTAGTTGACCCATGTATCAAGTGTTAAGTCAATGTCTCCCAAACCAAATGGCTTTAGGGCATTAGGTGTGAAGATACCTAAGGACTTATTAACTGGAGTCAAAAAGGCTACGAAGTTAAGCTAGCCATTTTATTAATCAACTCAAAAATTTCACTTTTTGACGCGAACAGTCACTACTTAATGTGGTAAAAGGTACAGTTACTCAGAGAAAAATTCAAACTTGATTATTATTAGTTTTTTTTATACATATATAGTATGCCAAAGTTATTCATCCAATACGTCACCCAACAGAATTCAAGACATTGAAAACAAACATAATTGGTCTCAAAATTCATACCTCACAAACATGTGCTAGTGTGCTCAAGATAGATTTAAATTGAAATAAGAAGCATCTCATGTTGCCAAAAGTAAGTAACAAGACTTAAAATCCCTAAGTCATTTGATCATGTGTTCATAACTTTAAGCCTATCAATGAAATTTAAACCAGAATCAAAGCTCAACCATATGCTTAAGAATGACATAACAACAAAAATGGACCGTGTTTTGCTTTTCCATACCCCCAAACTTGAACCATACATTGTCTCCAATGTATGTATAGAACTAAAGAATAAGATCAAGAGTATAGGAATACCTGAATGAGTAGATGGGGGCATATCATACCCCCAAACTTGAATGCAAAAACACATGTTCTGAAAAACAAAGTGATACTACAACCAAATACCAATCAGTTGCACACATTGTTGCAAAAATATAATCAAGGAAGGAAACAACAATGGATAAAGTAAACCTGGTTGGAGATCATGTACCCTAGTGGAATAAGGAGTCAAGCGCATAGGGCCTGTGCTTGATCCTATGAGGTATTTCTCAATGTAAGTCCGAGTCCCGAAGGATCTTACCTCGATCCTTCAGAAGTCCAAGCAAGCTCTTCCATCCCTTCTTCTTTATGATCATGTAGCACTCCACAAGGAAGAGGATTCCTCTTAACATCCCGAAATTGCTTCTCCAGCTAATAGGTCTTGATGCTCTCCGTGATGATGTTCAGGGTGTTTGTCCCGAATTGGTTTCATGATCAACCTCTTGTCTCTATGGGAGTTCTCAAAAACTGGGGTAGCCAGGGAATTTGTCAAAAAAATTTCCACCCCAATGAAATCCACTTCAGCATCCTTTGAATGAAATATGTCCCCTATGGGGTTGTCATCAAGTGGTGGAGTACTTGAAGTGAGAGGCATAGGCTCCGGTGGGTTGCTCCATGATGGAACTTCAGATAGAGGATCAGTAGGTGGGTCTTTAACAGTTTCTCCAATGTCATCCAAGAAGAAACATGCATTCTGATCGGGCGCATTCTGGAAGGCATTGAAGATGTTCAATCTGATCTTCATATTCCCAAAAGAGATCTTCATTACTCCGGTCTGGCAATTGATGCATGCATTGGCTATGGCGAGGAAAGGACGCCCAAGGATGACTGGAATCTGCTTCTCGGGATTTAAGACCGGTTCTGTGTCCAGAACTATAAAGTCAACTGGATAGTAGCACTTGTCCACCTTGATAATGACATCTTCCACAATCCCACAGGGTTTCTTGATCGAGCGGTCAGCCAATTGCAAGACAGTACTTATCGATTTCAATTCCCATAAGCCAGGGTCTGATATACCGAGTATGGAAGTAGATTAACACCAGCTCCTAAGTCGAGGAGAGCTCTCTTAATCTCAGTGTTTCAGATGACGCACAAAATTGTAGGCGCTCCAGGGTTTTTGAACTTTGAAGGAGTGTTATGCTGAATCAGAGAGCTTACTTGCTCGGTGAGAATGACCTTCTTGGGAATGTGCTTCTGATTTTTCTTCTTTTGAGTGCACAAGTCCTTGAGAAATTTTGCATAGGCTAGAATTTTCTTGATAGCATCAAGGAGTGGGATGTTGATTTGAACCTGCTTGAAGGTTTCCATCATGTCTTGTATCTTATCTCCTTGTTTCCCGAAGTGGGAGGGTGCCTTAAGCCGCTCTAGGAATGGGACCTTAGGCTCATATGGTACCTTAGGAGTGGGGGCAGATGATGAAGATGCCTCGATGCTTACTTGTTTACCGTTGTCCTGATGTAGATTCTGTGGGGCCTCAATTTGCTCATCCTTCTTTTCTTCCACATGATTGTCAACCAGTCTGCCGCTTCGCAATGTGGTGATGGCTTGAACTTGCTCCAGATGAGTTGTGCTTTCTTCTACCATGTATAGTCCCCTAGGGTTGGTCACTGGCTAACTTGGAAGCTTTCCTTCATCCCTCCTGTTGAGGGCATTGGCAAGTTGTCCTACTTGAGCTTCTAGCTTGGCAATGGATTGGGAATGTGAGTTTACTATTTCCTCTTGAGATTTGACCGTCTGCTTTATCTCGCCCACCAGCTCACTCATCATTTTTAGCATCCGATCCTCAAAATTAGAATCTGAGGGAGGTGGTGCGGCCTGGTATTGCTGCTGTGGAGGCCGGTAAGTGGACTGAGGTTTGTAGGGCTGCCTATTGGATTGAGCTTGATTGTGTGGCCCTGGGGTTGAGTTGCCCGAATTTGGATTCTTCCATGAGAAATTTGGATGATTTCTCCACCCGGGATTGTAGGAATTGGAGTATGGATCATTAACCTGCTCATTAGCAATATCAGTATAATTTCCTATAACAGGGCAGTTATTTACATGATGCATAGGATTAGAACAGAATGAGAATGATTCAGGTAGTGTGTGCGTGTGAGCATCATTAAGAGCAAACCCAGCAGTCATCCATTGGTCTAGCTTCTTGGTGATAGCCTCAACTACTTGGTTGGCCATGTTTGGGGAATGGCTTGCTTCATACAAACTCTCTGTCTTGAGTGCTTTAGGTGCTGGTGCCCTTCGTCTGGTGGAATCCTGCTGAAGAGAATTGTTACTCAAATTTTCAAACATAGACCATGCTTCATCTTCGCTTTTTAACATGAATGTTCCTCCACATGATGCATCCACCATTTTTCTATTGGACTCGGTCAGGCCATCATAGAAACATTGCACTAGCTGCCATTTTGGAACAGCGTGATGTGGACATGATCTAAGTAAGCTCTGCAGCCTATCCCAAGTCTCTTGGAAATCTTCTCCCTCATATTGGGAGAAGCTAGTGATAGCTCTCCTATTGTCATTGGTCATTCCTATGGGAAAATACTTCTTAAGAAATTCTTTTTGCAATTGAGCCCAGGAAGTAATAGAGTTGGGTGTTAACGACTAGAACCAATGTTTGGCTTTTTCCTTGAAGGATAAAGGAAAAAGACGCATCCATAGGGTATCCTCAGTGAATCCATTCATTTTAATGGTAGAACAAATTGCTTCGAAATCACTGAGGAAGTCATAAGGGTTTTCGGTGCTAAGCCCTAGGAAAGAAGGTAAACTTTGTATAGTGCTAGACTTAATTTCATAATAGGCTGCTGTAACCTCTGGTAGCCAGAGACATGTGGGAATAGTGTAAGTGGTAGGAAGATAATGATCTTGCAAAGCCACGTGGTTACCGTCTCCCATGGTCTTAGTGGAATGCTCTTCTAGCAAATTAGGAGTCCTTTGGGATCTAATTTGTCTAAGAGTGCGTTCAATTTCAAGGTCGCAAGAAATTAATGGAAAAGACAAAGAACGGCGACCAAGCATAAACAAAATAGAAAGAAAACAAAAACTAAACTAAAACAGAAAAGTAAAGCTCACAAACGGCCCTTAGATGCACTTAGGGTTTTGGATACCGGTTGCTGCAAGTGCGCTCGATCGAACAGCAGAGTGTTCTCGATCCCAGTCACCGAGAGGGCAGCTTCGGACCTATTTGCAAATTCTAAAAAAAATAAAAACAAAACATAAAACAGAATGAAAGTTAGCAACAAAAAAATAAATTATTAAGCTAAAATTAATCCTTAAATTTAGATAATGAAACCGTTGAGCAGTCCCCGGCAACGGCGCCAAAAATTGATTGCGGTATTTTTCAAACCAAAAATATCAATTATAAAAATAACCACACGCAATAGGACGAATCTTTGTAGGATACGGCTATAGAGAGGGTGTCAAACCTCAATGACTGCAGGGGTTTTGTTATCAAAATTTGAAAGATCAAAATTAACTTAATTAAAAAGAGAATTGATTTGATTTTCTTTAAAACTAAAGTGCATGAAAATAAAAGAGATTTAAAATAAGAGAGAGTGTAGAGTATTGACTTCACCTCTATCCGCACAACAATGGTTAATCATAATTAATCCCAGAAATTTATTCTATGCATGTTATAAATAAACAAGAAACTACCTTATTAAAGAATAAGAATAATCTATCTTTGGTTGGCACGGATCGTCCACCTAACCACTAAGATGCGGTACGACCCTCTTCCCGAGGTATAAATTATCAAATTCTTTAACAGGATACATATAATTAATGAATAAGTGTAACCCATTTTCGGTTGGCACGGATTGTCTACCAAAATTACACTAAACTAGGGTGTAGTACAATCTGTCTTCCCTAGGCATGACCTATCAAATCCAATCGATCATATGTCAATTAAACCCATTGTATAACCATCATTCTCATAATCACAGAAAACAAGAATGATTTGAGATCAATAAAAGTAAAATACTTTCTAAGACAAGAGAAGAATTTCACAAATATTGATTTTGGAATTTAAGAACAATTGCATTTAATATGACGAATAGAAATCAATTGTAGCAATCCTCAGAGTTATACAATCAACATGCATAAATTGAAAAATTAGAAATTAAATACAATCAAACCATTGTTGTAGCGCCCCAGATCTTAAAAGTCTTATTTTAGATATTTATTTTGATAATAATTAAGTAATGATATTTAATCTTGAGGAATTTATTAGATCATATGATATTGATTTATATCTGATTATTTTATTTGGTGATTGAAGAGATATAATAATTGAAGATTGATTAATATATTTTGGAGTATGATTATAATATTTGGTGACTGATTAAATAAGGACATTAGACAGATTATGATGGGTCAGATTTCGGAAAATCTGTACCCAAATTAGTCCACTTTTCTTCTTTGTCCATTTTTGACTTTACCAACACTCTTTTCCTTTACTTTTCTCTCTCCTCCCTTCAATCACGCATATTCTTTCTTCTTTACCATTTAAGTTATATTATATTTCTTTTCTTTATTTCCACCAACCCACTCTTGCCGACAACACACCTACCTTTCCTTTATTTAATTTTTCCTTTCTTCTTTCTTCATTTCATCTTACTTTATTTTGCATATTTAATTCCTCTCCCCTGCTCAACATATTGCATAATCATAGAATATACATGAGAAAGAGAGAGAGAGCTAGATAGAGAGATGGAGCTTTACGGATGTAAGAAAGAGAAGACAGGGGAGAAAGAAAGAATGTTGCGATAGAGTGAGAGATGGACAAAGAAGCATGAGAAAGAGAAAGCGGGTGAGATGCTGAGGGGGGGAAAAACAGAGATTTAGAGGATGGCCAAAATAGGAATTTGCAGAATAATAAAATGGGTTCTTCAAAGGTAAAATTTTCTTCTTCCTCTAGCTTTGGGTATTTGATTTTAAGTTGAGTAATGGGTCTTAGATGAGAACCTTTTTGATTTAATCAGGATGATATTGGGTAGTTTCACTCTTGAGAATTTTGAATTAATGTTGGGAGTTGATTCTCTATTTTTGGGTTAAATTATAAGATGTTTTGAATTGGATTTTAATGGGTTAACTTCCCTAAAGGAGTAGACTGGAGTTAATTGATTTTCGTAAATTGTTATTAATTTAGTTGTGAATAAACAGAGTGGAACAACAAGATATTTTTTTTCAAGATGATTAATTAGCAGTTTAAAGACTGCTCATAGCTTCAGTCTAGAGGTAAGTAAATTCACTAACCTTCTAAAAGTACTTCATGTCATGCTATTTATTTATTCTTGTATCAAACTGTAAATGGTTATTTTATTTACTTGTCATGGAGATATGTTGCATGCATGAAGGATTTCTAAAAGAATTATTTAGAAAGCTTCTATTTATTTAAATGCTTTCTAAGCACAACAAGTTTATATTTGGAAAAGTTTCCATTTTAAGAAAAGAAAGTTGAGAAATGAGGATGATTATAAGAAAGAAGAATGATGACAAACCCTCCTACATGTTGCCCTAAGATGCATCAAAAGAAGTACAAAGAGAAGTACAAGAAATGAGTTAAATGTTTATGAAATGAGGGCACATGTATGGAGGAGAGTATTTTTGGCCCCAAGATAAGTAAGGATGAGAGGAGTTCAGTATCGATACTCGGATGGAGGCGAAACCACTGAAGGAGGCTATGCCAGAAGGTTGTATTCTATCAACATGACCGTTGAGTGCACCAAGAAAAGAGTTAATTGACGGTCGGGCATGACTGAGGCCACAGTTCAGTGCCATGGTCACAAGGACCCGCAACCCTCATACACAGGGGTAACAGTGTACATGGGTCCTAATATGAGAAAATGATAATATGATTTACAATGATGATATACTATGATGATTTACAATGATGATTTATAATGATGCATTATGATTATGATTTATAACGATGATTTATGACGATGATCTATTACTAGATGTAATAGTACGTATATGCTACAGGAGATGCAACCGTACATATATGTATTATTATGGCTGGATGCATATTTATTTGTGAAAACGATTTTCAAAACTGAGAACAAGGAGTGAAACTATTTATGGTTGTGGATTTTACTTGCTGGGCCCCTTTTGGGCTCATTCAGTTTTATTTCTTGTTTTCAGGTAGAAAGGACGCTGGAATAGGAGGCCGGAATGGGGGCGGGAATAATTATTAATTTTCAAAGTCTTTTCATATTAGTTATTGTAATAATATGATGTTCCGCACTAAAGTTTAATGTTTCCTAATTTCGCTTGTAATAAAATCTCTTGAAGAATGTTTTATACATTGATAGTATCTTTTAAAATCAAGTACTCTGATAGACCTTATAGATCTTTGCAAAAGTTTTTGTTGTAAAAGAAGGAAAGTGGCAAACTCAGCCTTAACGGGCTGGGGATGTTACAATTGTGCTTGGATAGGGGTACATCAACACCCCACGAAGGGGTTTAGCCGCTCATGATCTTCTAAGCTCCAAAGACAATTTATTGAATTTTTACTCTAGGAAGCGGTGTGTGTTTTTCCCAATGCTTAGAGGCATATTTATAGGGCTTAGGAGAGTCCTAGAAGCCCTAGTAATCCTAGAAATTTCGGAGATTTAAGTCCAAGTCCAATTAGGATAAAGAAAACCTAAGTCCAAATCGGAATAGGATTCGCCCAGAATTGGGTTCCTATTTTGTGGGACGATATTGGCATTGCAGCGCTTCGAATTAGGAAAATTCTATTTCCCAATGATTTGTAGCAATTTGAGTTAGCTTTCCAATACCGCTTGAATAACCCCAATCGGATATTTGAGCTGAAAGTTATGGCTAAAATACCGAGATGCATGCAGAATCCAAATTTGAATCCAATCCGATTTTGACTCAAATTTGAGAAATTCCGAATTAATCCTTTTCTTTATTTGATTAAACTTAACCACAACATATAGGTCGTCTGTTATGATTGGCTAAGCTTAATCATCTCAAAGTGTGCTTTTAAGCCCAAAATCAATGGAATTAATTGCATCTTTATTTATAACCTGAAAACACAAAAACAAAACAAAATCAATCAAATAACAATGCTAAGGAATTAACATATGCAAATTAAGGGGCTTGAATGTGCAACATTCGGCGCTTATCAGTTGTTATCAAAAATCAAAAAGATCTTTCATTTTTCCTAACTTTTCTGTTTTCTGTTTCAGGTTGCGGACTTGCGATTCTGTTATTGCGATCGAACGTCAGCTGAGTGCGATCGAGCGCACTGATGTGGTATTTTTGTGTCCAAAAATATCAATAATAAAAATAACCACTGCAATAGTACGAATCCTCTAGGATTGGGCTATATTGAGGGTGTCGAACCTCAAGAACTGCAGGTGCTTATTTATCAAAATTTAAAAGATTAAAGTTAACTTAATTTAAAAGAGAATGATTTGTTGTGTAATTTCAAAGTGCATGAAAATAAAGAGAGTAAATATATGAGAGAGAGAGAAAGTAAGGTATTGATTTCACCACGATCCACACATCAATGGTTAACCATACTTAATTCTAGCAATTGATTCTATGCATGTTATAATTTAAACAAGAAAACATATGAAAATAATTTCATACAATCAACGGAATAGCATAACCCATCTTCAGTTGGCACGGATTGTCTACCTGAATTACACTAAACTAGGGTGTAGTACAATCCCTCTTTCCTAGTATAGTGCAGCAAGTACGAGGTCGAACCCACGGAGATTGTGATTTTGTTTCGAATTAATTAAAATATCAAATTGACACAGATTTGATATTAAGAAAAATAAAAAGATATAAAGATAAACTAAAGGTAAAGGCAAAGGCAGGGCTTTGATATCCACCACTAATTATACTTAGATAATATAACAATATGCCAATGATCCAATCATATTATGAGTACTTAATGTTTGCCAACCTAAGGGTATGGGTGTCTACTCTAATTCTTTTATTTCTTAAAGGATTTAGCATGGATGTCTACTAAGTTGTTCTTTAAGAAAGCATAAATCTATGGAAATCGACAAACACATGAGGCCTAGGGCATGGGTGTCTACTCCCGGTTCCCCACGTTGATTAACCTAAGAACCCGGTGTGGATTACTTTTGTTACTTATGTTAAACCCATGACTCAATCATCCAAATTGATTTAACTAACTAGTCCATACCACAAACATATAATGGCCAATCATATACATATGAGGAATTCAAGAAAATAGGAATTAATCAAGTTAAGCAATACAATATGATTATCACAAAGGCGCCAATATGAAATATTAAATAAACATAATTAGGGCTTCAATCTAGCCTTCCTTAAGAGTTAGTTACACATAATGAAAATAAAACTAAAAAGAAAAGGGAAAGAAAGAACCAAAAACTGCTCCTAGAAGTAGCCTCCAATCCTCTCCCCAAAGTTGTCTCCTTCTAATTCTCAACGATTTTTGGATGCCCTAAATTGTGAGGCTTAAGGGCCTCTTTATAGAGCTTAGGAGAGTCCTAGAAGCCCCAGTAATCCTAGGAAATTCGGAGTTTGAAGTCCAAGTCCAATTGGGATAGAGAAAACCTAAGTCCAAATCGGAGTTGGATTGCCCACAATTGCGGTCTTAACATGCGGCGCTCCGAATTGGGAAAATGCAATTCACAAGGATTTGTAGCCCTTTGAGTTAGCTTTCCAATGCCGCTTGAATCACTCCAATCGGATGTCTGAGCTGAAAGTTATGGTCAAAATACTGAGACATGTTCAGAATCCAATTTTTCATCCAATCCGATTTGACTTCAATGTGAGAAATTCCGAATTGATCCTTTCCTCTATTTGATTAAACTTAACCATGATTGGCTAAGCTCAACCATATCTTCTAGGTCTTCCCAATTTGCCCTTTAAGCTTGTAATTCATCCAGAAATGCTTTCTTTTCTTCCAAAAGCCTAAAAAACAACGAAAATACAAAAAAGAAGTAAAATGGCCTAATTAACCAAAAGCAAAGGATTAAAACATGCAAGTTAAGGGCTGAAAATACAAATATTTTAGCACTTATCAGCACACCCCCCAACTTGAAATACACAATGTCCTTAGTGTGTGGATAAAACAGTAAAGCAATGCAAGGGATAGGAGTACCTGATCTGTCATTGCAACGCAGAAGAAGATCCCCCTGAATCAGGTGGCAGCCGTGCTAAAATAACGTGCAATAGTTCTTGCTGTGCTTCAAATCTTTCATCGGCCAGGTGCCTGTGCTCCGCCCTCTATGTAGCAAGCTCAGATCGGAGCTCCTGCAATTCTTGGTGGAGGGACTCATATTGTGACAAGCTCATCGTAACAGTCTCCACCGCTCCCTTTCTCTCTGCTGGCTCAGCTGCGGGTGGATCATTGTGCATAGGGCCATCAACCTCCTGAATGTCCTCAGCTGCTGCGGGCTCTCGATGTCGTCTCGGTATGTGGGAACAACTCTGGTTCCATTGGATCAATCCGAACTAAGGGTGAGCAGAAATAGGCCCATCCACGGGTGTACCCTCAATGCCTCGAGTCTGAAGGATATGGATGAGGAGAAAAGGGAAGGGAAGTCCCCATGAAGACGAACCCTGAGTGCAGCACACGATCGCCCCATCCCAAAACTTGTGTATCAGATCCCAAATGAGCTGACGGATGGAAATCCAAAAGCCTCTCTGAAAGGCATACAGGGCCGCAAGGAAGGGGCCGCGCCATTGTGTTTTGTGTCCAAATGGACACACATTCCGCTGCAAAATGAAATCCATGAACCAAAGTCGGGAAGGCAGCAGGACCTTGCTTGTACAGTTGCAGAGATCATCGGTATAAGGGCCGTGGCAGATGTCGTCCACAATATACTGCAGTGTAAGATCAGACGGTAGGTCTGAGTACCGAGGGGAGCCATCCTGAGCCAAAATATTAGATGGGCAAGCATGAGATCATTGCAAAGCAGCAACAATGTCGTCGGTGGTCAGTTGAACATCCATGCCCGCCACCGATGAAGAGAGGATGCCCGGCCGAGTACAATCAAATTTGAGATGGTGATAAAATTTTCAGACCAGGCCTTCGTAAGCAATGGGGCTGACTGGTTGGAACAGTGTTGTGAGGCCGCGGCGTTTGCATTCTTAGACCACTCACTTTGTTGCTTGGAGGCTTTTGAAGATGGTGTCAATGGCAAATGATGTCTCCAAGATGAGCTTCCGTTGCCTCCCACGGCGTGGTAAAGGCTGGGTGGGGGCTTCGGGGGTGGTATCCCGAGCGGGGGAAGACCGGGAGGTGAAGGCAGGGGCCTGAAGCATGCTGCTGCTTGGTTGAGGGTTTTTGTCAAACACCTGGTGGGCACCTCAAAAGGGAAGTGGTAAAGAACCACCTCACACGGCTGCCCAATCCCCTGCAAAAAGAAAGCAAACCAACATAGAAGCAGTCCATGTGTGGAGAGGATCCCACTGACTGCTTTTTACACAAAAAAAAAAAAAATTGAGGGGAAACAATGGGCACGGGGGAGTTTGGGGAAGGTGGAATGGGGGAGAGAAGAGGGGATGGGGAGGGAGAAAGAAGGATGGGGAGGGTAATGTGGTGGTCATAGTGGGTTGCGGCGGTGATAGGGTGGTGATTGGTGGCGGTGCACAGTGGTGTAGCGGTGGTCAGTGCAAGGTGGTGTGAGTGTAGTGGTGAGTGGGAGTCTTCGGCGGGGGGGGAGAAATGGGGGAAAGAAAGTGGACTGTGACGTAAAAAGCTCACGTGAGACCTCTGAACGAGTGTGCTCGAGCGGCACTAGCATGCGCTCGATCGCACTTGCACAGAGGGTTGAATGGATGGGCAGGGGTACGCTCGAGCGCTCCTGAAGGTGCACTCGAGCGCATTCGTGCAAGTGTGTGTCAGTGTGGAGCTGCTGTGCTCGATCCCACGTAGGGTGGGATCGAGCACAGGCCCGTGTTCTGGGATCGAGCGCATAGTGGGTGCGCTCGAGCCTGGAATGCTAGTGCCTTAATCAAAAGAAATAGACAGGATCTGTCAAATTGTCGGATTCCATGTCTGTACCTGGCTCGAAGTTCTGGATGCAGGGCTTCAACCTTTGACCGTTGACCTTGAACAGAGAGCCATCCTTTGGGTCCCACAATTCGACGGCGCCATGGGGCGACACCGAGGTGACTATGAAGGGACCGTCCCATCTGGAGCAGAGCTTCCCAGGGAAAAGCTGGAGTTTGGAATTGAAGAGCCATATTTTTTGGTTTGGCACAAATGTCTTGGGCAAGATATGTTTGTCATGAAAAGCCTTAGGCCACTCCTTATAAAGGCGAGCACTATCATATGCATCGCATTGCAGCTCCTCCAACCCTGTCAACAGAAGTTTCAGGTGGGGGCCGGTTGCTTGCATGTCGAAATTGAACTGCTTAATTGCCCACAGAGCCTTGTGTTCTAATTCCACAGGGAGGTGACACGCCTCGCCATATACCAACCTATAAGGAGACATTCCAATGGAGTTCTGTAAGCTGTGCGGTAGGCCCATAATGCATCATTGAGGCGCAAGGACCAATCCTTTTGGTCTGGCCTAACCGTCTTCTCCAGAATATGCTTAATCTCCCGGTTAGGAGTGATAAGTGCCAAATATTGCATATTTAGACCCCTTTATTTACATGAGTTAATCCTTTAGTTGTGTCGTTATTTAATATTTTGTGTTAGTTTTGTGTTTTTAGTATTTTGTAGGTCATTGAAGAAAAACTGCAGCTTTAAAGGGAAAAATGCGAAGTTTGGAAGAAAGCATACTTTGAGAAGACCTAGATTGTGTGGTTAAGTCTAACCAAATCTAAGGAAAGGTTAAATCAGATTAAAGTTCAGATTGAATAAGATTTCGGATCGGATTCAAATTCAGATTCTGCACACGTCTTAGTATTTTGACCATAACTCTCCAGTCAAATATCGGATTGAAGTGATTCAAACGGCATTAGAAAGCTAGCTCAAAATACTACAATTTGTTGTGAAATAGAATTTTCGTAATTCGGACGGGTTTTATGTCAAAATCAACCCGCAATTAAGAGACACAAATTTGGACGAATCCTAGTCCGATTTCAGACTTCTATTTTGACAGGGAGACAGACTTCCGAATTATCTAGGTTTACTTGGGCTTCTAGGACTTCCCAAAGCCTATAAATAGACTTCTTTGCATTCAAGAAAAGGGACACAATCCCAGAGAGCAAAATTCTTTTGTTTAGTTTTTCTTTAGGTTTAGGTTTAGGTTTAGATTTTATTTTTATGTGGAGCTAAATTCCCAACTAAGGTTGGGGATGAAACCTTACCGATGAAGAACAACATCACTTTTATGTAAGTTTTTATTATTCTGATTTTATTGGGTTTTATATTTCAATTGTTTTACTTCTAATCAATTGTATGGAGTGATTCTTGGATATCTCTTGTGATTCAAGGATACATTTGATGATTTGAGATAATTTCATATGATTGATTGCTTGGCTTTTAACTCATAAAAATTGGATATCCCTTGTGATTTGTTCTACGGATACATCTGGTGTTTCAATTTAATTTGGATTCCTTTTGTGATTTGGTCAATGAATGGATACATGGGATGGTTTTGATTAATTCTTTGAAGTATAGTAAAACATATCTATGATTTAATTTGTGAGAACTTCGGATTAATATTGATGAACATAAAGTATGTTGTTATGATTTGGTGAGTGTGAATTCCCAAACCTTAGTACCTTTATCCTTAGATTTACTTATTTTATTTAGTTTATGTTTATCCTTTAATTTTCAAAACTCAAAAATCAAAACCCTTTTGGAACTAGATTAGGATTTAATTAGTTTAGATATAAATTGCTCTTTCAAAAATACAATTCTCTGTGGGATCGACCTCGCACTTGCAATCCATTAAACTACAATCGATTCGTGCACTTGCGAGTTAAATAAATTTGCACAACAAGGAACTTCCACTTGGCCACTTGTTTGAGGTTGGTACGGAGTGGCTACCTTATGTGTGACGGAGTACTTGAGAAGCAAGGCTTTGAAAAACCGATTGCAAAGTGTCTACCTCCATCACTGATGATAGCCCGAGGAGTACCAAATCTACTGAAAATGTTGGCTTGGAGGAACTCCACCATAACCTTGTGATCATTGGTCTTTGTGGCAATGACTTCTACCCACTTAGAGACACAATCCACTCCTACCAAAATGTACTCGTATCCACAGGACGGTGGGAAAGGTCCCATGAAGTCAATACCCCAGACATCAAAAATCTTGACAAGGAGGATAGGGTTCAATGGCATCATGTCCCTCCGAGACATAGCTCCTAGGCATTGAAATCTCTCACAAGCTCGGTAAAATTCATAGGCATCTTTGAACAAGGTGGGCCATGTAAATCCGCATTGTAGAACTTTGGTTGCTGTCTTCTTGGCACTGAAATGTCCTCCACAAGCTAGAGAATGACAAAAAGTGAGAATGCTGGAAAATTCACTCTCAGGGACACAACGTTGGATGATCTGATCAGCACAATACTCGAACAACTCCGGATCTTCCAAAAAATAGAATCGAACTTTATTGAAGAAGCGATCCTTATCTTGCTAGAAGGAATCCGTCCTGTAGCTAGATAATTGACAATATCAGCATACCATGGCGGATTTCTCGGAGTGATTTCAAATAGTTGCTGATCTGGGAAAGAGTCATGAACAGGAACCGGCTGGGGTGTCTCAAATAAAATTCGTGACAGATAGTCGAAAACAACATTCTCAGTACCCTTCTTGTCCCAAATCTCAATATCAAATTCTTGCAGAAGTAGTATCTAGCGGATCAATCATGGCTTTGTTTCCTTCTTGGCCAGCAAATATCGCAGAGCAGCATGATCAGAAAATTGATAACCTTTGATCCCAGAAGATATGAGTGGAATTTATCCAGAGCAAAGACCACAGCTAGCAATTCTTTCTCGGTGGTTGTGTAATTGACTTGAGCATCCATTAGAGTCTTGCTAGCATAATAAATGACATGAGGAAGCTTGCCTACCCGTTGTCCCAAAACTGCACCCACAGCATAGTCAGATGCATCACATACGATTTCAAAGGGCAGAGACCAGTCAAGAGGCTGCAGATGGGGGCAAAAGATAACAGCGACCGAAGCTTCTGGAATGCCTCGTGACATGCTTCATTAAAGTGAAAAGGGGCGTCCTTATCAAGCAAGTTACATAAGGGCCTTGCAATTTTACTGAAGTCCTTCATGAAACGGCGATAGAAGCCGGCATGCCTTAGCAAAGAACAAATCTGCTTCACTGAAATGGGCGGCGGTAGATTTTCAATTAGCTCAACTTTAGCCCGGTCCACCTCAATACCTCTTTTGGACACTATATGGCCCAAAACTATACCTTCCTGCACCACGAAGTGGCTCTTCTCCCAAATTAGAATCAGGTTAGTTTCTTTGCAACGTTGAAGCACAAGTGAAAGATTATGGAGACATTTATCAAAAGAAGATCCAAAAACAGAAAAGTCATCCATAAATACCTCCAAAAATTTCTCCACCATGTCGGAGAAGATAGACATCATCCATCTCTGGAATATAGCAGGTGCATTGCATAAGCCGAAGGGCATGCGTCGGTAAGCAAAGGTGCCGAATGGACATGTGAGCGTCGTCTTCTCTTGGTCTTGAGGATCAACTGCAACTTGATTATACCAGGAATAGCTGTATAAGAAGCAATAGTAGCTCTGGCCAGCAAGACACTCCAAAATTTGATCAATGAATGGGAGTGGGAAGTGATCCTTCCGGGTATGGGAATTGAGCTTTTAGTAGTCGATGCAAACACGCCATCCCGTGGTTGTGCGCTGTGGAATGTTGTGCAAATTTATTTAACTCGCAAGTGCACGAATCAATTGTAGTTTAATGGATTGCAAGTGCGAGGTCGATCCCACAGAGAATTGTATTTTTGAAAGAGCAATTTATATCTAAACTAATTAAATCATAATCTAGTTCCAAAAGGGTTTTGATTTTTGAGTTTTGAAAATTAAAGGATAAACATAAACTAAATAAAATAAGTAAATCTAAGGATAAAGGTACTAAGGTTTGAGAATTCACACTCACCAAATCATAACAACATACTTTATGTTCATCAATATTAATCCGAAGTTCTCACAAATGAAATCATAGATATGTTTTACTATGCTTCAAAGAATTAATCAAAACCATCCCATGTATCCATTCATTGACCAAATCACAAAAGGAATCCAAATTCAATTGAAACACCAGATGTATCCGTAGAACAAATCACAAGGGATATCCAATTTTTATGAGTTAAAAGCCAAGCAATCAATCATATGAAATTATCTCAAATCATCACATGTATCCTTGAATCACAAGAGATATCCAAGAATCACTCCATACAATTGATTAGAACTAAAACAATTAAAATATAAAACCCAATAAAATCAGAATAATAAAAACTTACATAAAAGTATTGATGTTCTTCATCGGTGAGGCTTCATCCCCAACCTTAGTTGGGAATTTAGTTCCACATAAAAATAAAATCTAAACCTAAACCTAAACCTAAAGAAAAAACTAAACAAAAGAATTTTGCTCTCTGGGATTGTCTATCTTTTCTTGAATGGAAAGAAGTCTATTTATAGGCTTAGGGAAGTCCTAGAAGCCCAAGTAAACTTAAATAATTCGGAGGTCTGTCTCCCAGTCAAAATAGAAGTCTAAAATCAGAATAGGATTCGTCCAGATTTGTGTCATTTAATTGCGGGGCGATTTTGACATAGTAACTGTACGAATTACGAAAATCATATTTCATAACAAATTGTAGTATTTTGAGCTAGCTTTCCAATGCCGTTTGAATCACTTCAATTCGATATTTGAGCGGAGAGTTATGGTCAAAATACTAAGACGTGTGCAGAATCTGAATTTGAATCCGATCCGAAATCTTATCCAATCTGAACTTTAATCTGATTTAACCTTTCCTTAGATTTGGTTAGACTTAACCACACAATCTAGGTCTTCTCAAAGTATGCTTTCTTCCAAACTTCGTATTTTTCCCTTTAAAGCTGCAGTTTTTCTTCAATGACCTACAAAACACTAAAAACACAAAACTAACACAAAATATTAAATAACGACACAGCTAAAGGATTAACTAATGTAAATAAAAGGGTCCAAATATGCAATATTTGGCACTTATCAAACACCCCCAAACTTACATTTTGCTAGTCCCTTAGCAAAACAAAACGAAAAATAGAATGAAAGCAAGAAACATAAATCCTCTTTCGTGGGAAAGACGATTGCATTTAGCATATGCAACAAGCCTTTTAAACCCCTAGGCATCCCTAGTGGACGAGTGAAGTCTCGTGAGGGCTTAACAGGAATGATACCCACAAACATTGTGCACTATGTTGTTAACAAGAAAGAAGTTTCACATAAACCATGGTTCTTATTCATGAACAAACTTAAAAAGAAAAACACCATCATAATAGTCGAAAGGAAATCCAAAATTAAATCACTCATAAATTGACAATTGAGACCTCATATGTTTTGAAATGTGTAAAGTGTAATTAGCATACAATCATGAAGCTTTTAGCCTAAACTCAAGACAAGTTCCATAAAATTTGTAAGAATCCCTATCAAATGAAACAACCAAGGCAAGATATGCATTTTTTTCCTTTTTTTTTTTTTTTTTTTTTTTTTTTAAAGAGGCTCTGCAATGTCTAACTCCCTTAAGCTTTCTAATTGACTCATGTAACAAGTGTTAGGCCAATGACTCCCAAGCCAGGTAGCTTTAGGGCACTAGATGTAGAACATCCCTACGGGCTTATTAACTTAAGTTAAAAAGGCTACGAAGTCAGATTAGCCATATCATAAATCAACACTGAACTTCACACCTTTTGACGCGAACACTCAATGCTTAATGAGGCAAGAGGTCCGGTTACTCAGTGAAAAACTCAAAATGATCTTTCTTTTCTTTTTCCTTCTCTTTTTGATTTATTTTGTTCTTTTTATATCTTGCAAGCCAATGGTTATTCATCAATAGGTCATCCAACAAATCTCAAAGAGAACAAGCTTAAGCTCAAACATCATACCTCACAGAAAACATGCTAATGTGCTCATAAAAATTTATCTCAAAACAAGTGAAAATCTCTTTTACCCAAAAATAAGTCAAATGACTCAGACTTCAAATGATATAATAATGTGTTCAACACTTTAAGCAAGCTAATGAAATGCAAATCACAGTTATAGTTTAACTCAAACTTGACAACAACATAGCACATTTTTTTTTTTTTTTTTTCAAATTTTTTTAACACAAAATGACAAATAAAAATAAACAAATAAAAACAAAAATAAATAGACAAAGACAAAGTGTTTTTCCATACCCCCAAACTTGAATTACACATTGCCCTCAATGTGTAGTATAGAAATACATTACCGGAAGTAAGGAAATCTGAGTGTGAACAAGGCTAGGGTGTCCCCCAAACTTAAACACCAAGACACTTAGACACTTGTCAACAAAAACTAACAGCAATATTTTTTTCACAGAAACAAAACATCAAAAGATCAATTGCTGTTAGAAACAAAACAAATAAATAGAAATGCAATATAATGAAAAAGGAAAGAAAGAATTTGTGGAGTGAAGTGCAGAAAATAAACTGGAGGAGAAAACTTTACAGCGCTTTCCCCGATCATGCGGATGTCCAACCAATCCTTTCCACCCTTTCTTCTTCAAAACTTCATAGCCCTCTGGAAGGATGTTTCGCCATCTTTTGTAGAATTGCTTGCTTCGACAGATCTTCTTAGAAAAGTGGTTCCTATATTTGTGTGCTTGTGTGCACAAGTCCATGAATATCTTGACATAAGATGGCTCCTGATGTGCCTCAAGGGGGACAATGATGTAGGCAGGAGCTTCAGTACTCACTTCCATGTCACTGGGCAATTTAGGATCCATTAGGGGCTCATTATTCTCAGGGTGCTCAACTTGCTCCTCTTTCTCTTCCTCCTCTTTGTTATCCACAATTTCCTCACTCTGTAGTGTGATGGTGACTTGGGCATGCTCATGATAAGAATTTTCGGAATCATCCTCATCAATCATGTAGTGTCTTTCAGCCATCAGCTGACTTTGAAGCTCTTCTTCCTCTATTCTGTTGAAGTCAGCAACTAGATGACTGATCTGTCCTTCTATCTTGGTCATGGCTTGCTTAAGTTCTTGTATGTCTCTGCCATTAGCCATGTTGGAATTCCTCAGCTCCTGTACAGCTTGGTTGGTGAAACCTTTTAGCTCTTGTACAGATTAGGAGTTGGAATTCTTGAGCTCTTGTATAGCTTGGGAGTTGCTCATGGTAGCATTCTTCATATCTTGTATGTTCGTATCCATTGATTGCATGAATGCTTTCATCATGTCTTCCAGTGATGACTGTGGTGCAGGCTGTGGCACTTGAGTGGCAGACTGATAAACAGGAGGTTGAGCTTGATAATCGAACTGCGGATATTCTGAATGGTGCAATTCATCAAATTGGTGAGCATAATTTCCTGTAGCCTGAGCTGATCCTGAGAAATCAAATTGGTTGCTCCAGTCCGGGTTATAACAATTGAAATTTGAATCAAACCCCGGGCTAGAGAAACTAGTGTTCATTTGTTCATATGAAAAGTTAGATCTAGCTGCTCTGATTTGGTATAATTTGTCCCATAAGTTATCGAGCTCAGCTCGCAGATCTGGACAATTGTTTTCCTCATGATAAGGATTGAAACAAAATGAACATGGTTTATGTGGGTAAAAATTTTGAGGATAGTTGGTAGGAGCTGATGTCCTATAACTAGGAGATGCATTAAAATCATTAAAATGAAAATTCATGCTTCCCCTCACTTTTTAGCATGCAGATATCCCACATAAAATATTAACCAAATTTTTTTTAAAAAAAATAAAATAAACTAAAAGAACAGCTAACACAATAAAAAAAAATGAAAATGAAAATTTAAAAACTCACAAAAAGGACCAAAAATAAATTTTTGGCAAAGATCTACGGAACTGCTGCTTTTGCTATGAGTGTGCTCGATCGCGCTGATGTGCGAAGACCAAAAATAAATTTTTGGCAAAGATCTACGGAACTGCTGCTTTTGCTATGAGTGCGCTCGATCGCGCTGATGTGCGGAAGGTGCTGCGGCAGAACTGTGAAACAAGCCAAACAAAACAAAAAGCAACAAGAAAAATCTTTCTTTTTTTATTATTAGTAACACGAATAAAACAAAACAAATTGCAGAAAAATAAAATCCTAATTATAACTAGTAGAAGAATAAAACTAATTTAGAAATAAATTGGTTTAAAAAATTGAACAATTCCCCGGCAACGGCGCCAAAAACTTGTTGTGCAAATTTATTTAACTCGCAAGTGCACGAATCAATTGTAGTTTAATGGATTGCAAGTGCGAGGTCAATCGCACAGAGAATTGTATTTTTGAAAGAGCAATTTATATCTAAACTAATTAAATCATAATCTAGTTCCAAAAGGGTTTTGATTTTTGAGTTTTGAAAATTAAAGGATAAACATAAACTAAATAAAATAAGTAAATCTAAGGATAAAGGTACTAAGGTTTGAGAATTCACACTCACCAAATCATAACAACATACTTTATGTTCATCAATATTAATCCGAAGTTCTCACAAATTAAATCATAGATATGTTTTACTATGCTTCAAAGAATTAATCAAAACCATCCCATGTATCCATTCATTGACCAAATCACAAAAGGAATCCAAATTCAATTGAAACACCAGATGTATCCGTAGAACAAATCACAAGGGATATCCAATTTTTATGAGTTAAAAGCCAAGCAATCAATCATATGAAATTATCTCAAATCATCACATGTATCCTTGAATCACAAGAGATATCCAAGAATCACTCCATACAATTGATTAGAAGTAAAACAATTGAAATATAAAACCCAATAAAATCAGAATAATAAAAACTTACATAAAAGTATTGATGTTCTTCATCGGTGAGGCTTCATCCCCAACCTTAGTTGGGAATTTAGTTCCACATAAAAATAAAATCTAAACCTAAACCTAAACCTAAAGAAAAAACTAAACAAAAGAATTTTGCTCTCTGGGATTGTCTATCTTTTCTTGAATGCAAAGAAGTCTATTTATAGGCTTAGGGAAGTCCTAGAAGCCCAAGTAAACTTAAATAATTCGGAGGTCTGCCTCCCAGTCAAAATAGAAGTCTGAAATCAGAATAGGATTCGTCCAAATTTGTGTCATTTAATTGCGGGGCGATTTTGACATAGTAACTGTACGAATTACGAAAATCCTATTTCATAACAAATTGTAGTATTTTGAGCTAGCTTTCCAATGCCGTTTGAATCACTTCAATCCGATATTTGAGCGGAGAGTTATGGTCAAAATACTAAGACGTGTGCAGAATCTAAATTTAAATCCGATCCGAAATCTTATCCAATCTGAACTTTAATCTGATTTAACCTTTCCTTAGATTTGGTTAGACTTAACCACACAATCTAGGTCTTCTCAAAGTATGCTTTCTTCCAAACTTCGCATTTTTCCCTTTAAAGCTGCAGTTTTTCTTCAATGACCTACAAAACACTAAAAACACAAAACTAACACAAAATATTAAATAACGACACAGCTAAAGGATTAACTAATGTAAATAAAAGGGTCCAAATATGCAATATTTGGCACTTATCATGGAACCAACTCTCCAACAGAATTCTCAACGACGGTGATGCCGGATTTCTTTGGAACCACTTGAGTGGGGCTCCCCATTTGCTATCTGAGATAGGGTAGATTATGCCTACATCAAGTAACTTGACTACCTCTTTCATCACTACCTCCTTCATGTTGGGATTCAACTGGCGCTGTGCCTCACGGGAGGGTCGAGCATCTTCTTCCAAATGGATCCGGTGCATACAAATAGAGGGGTCGATGCCTTTCAAATCTTCCACGGTCCATCCAATGGCTTCTTTATATTCCTTTAACACTGCTAGCAGACTATCCTCTTGGTCCTTTTCAAGGTCGGAAGCAATGATGACCGGCAGAGTGTTGTTAGATCCAAGAAATGCATACTTGAGCTTTGCTGGTTGGGGCTTCAACTCCAAGTTTCGGTGGAGACCGTAGAGAAGGAACAAGAGGAGTGCTCGATGTCACAGATAGGGGCTCCTTTACTACTCTCCATGGATGGAAATCTGCACTTGCAGCTGTTTCTAGCAAATCATGGACCTCTTTGATGTACTGGTAGGTATTGAACTCTTCAAAGTCGAAGTAATTCAAGCAGGCTTCCACTAGATCCTTTGTCAGGAGACTAGGTAGTGAATCTTCTACATATTCTTCAATGCTATCCAAAAGGAAACATTCATTTTGATCTGGAGCATGCTGAAATGCAGTAAAGATATTCAACCAAACCTTCATATTGCCAAATGATATCTCCATGACTCTAGTTTGACAATTGATACATGCATTCGTTGTGGCTAAGAAAGGGCGCCCAAGGATGACTGGAACCAGCTTATCAGGATTGGGCACAGGCTAGGTGTCAAGCACTATAAAGTTGACTGGGAAGAAAAATTTATCCACCTGGATGATCACATCTTCTACAATCCCTCTAGGCTTCTTAATCGACCAATCAGCTAATTGCAGAATCACTGTGGTGGGCTTTCGCTCCCCTAGGCCGAGCTGCTGATATACTGAATAGGGAAGTAAATTCACACCAGCTCCTAGATCTAAGAGTGCTTTATCAATTTCCCTTTTTTCGATGATGCATGAAATTGTAGGGGGCCTGGGGTCCTTGAACTTTGGAGGAGTGTTGTGCTTAATCACGGAACTTACTTGCTCAGTTAGAAGGACTTTCTTTGGGATGTTATTTATGGTCTTCCTCTTTTGAGTACACAAGTCTTTAAGGAACTTGGCATAGGCAGGCACTTGTGCGATGGCATCAAGAAGAGGGAGGTTGATTTTTACCTATTTGAACATCTCCATCATTCCTTGTATTTTCTCTCCTTGTTTCCCGAAGTGGGACGGTTCCTTGAGACGTTTTGGGAAGGGGGCCCGTGGTTCATATGGAATCTCTAGAGTGGGAGCTGCTGATGACGAAGCCTCATTGCTTACTTGCTTACATTTATCATTCTACAGATTCTGTGCAACCTCCGTGTGCTCATCATTCTTCTCCTCCACATGATTGTCAACTATTCTTCCGCTTCTCAAGGTGGTGATGGCTTGACCTTGCTGATGGTACGAAGTGTCCTCATCTACCCTGTAGTGTCCCTTAGGATTTACCACCGGATGACTTGAAAGCTATCCTTCGTCTCTTCTATTGAGGGTGTTGGCAAGTTGTCCGACTTGAGCTTCTAGCTTGGCAATGGATTGGGAATGTGAGTTTACTATTTCCTCCTAAGATTTGACCGCCTGCTTTATCTCGCCCGCCAGCTAACTCATCATTTTTAGCACCCGATCCTCAAAATTAGAATCTGAGCGAGGTTGTGTGGCCTGGTATTGCTGCTGTGGAGGCCGGTAAGTGGAATGAGGTTGATAGGCTGCCTGTTGGATTGAGCTTAATTGTGTGGCACTGGGGCTGAATTGCCCGAATGTGCATTCTTCCATGAGAAATTTGGATGATTTCTCCACCTGGGGTTGTAGGTATTGAAGTACGGATCATTACCCGGTCTAGAGAAAGCTGCATTAACCTGCTCATTAACAATATCAGAATAATTTCCAGTAACAGGGCAGTTATTTACATGATGGATAGGACTAGAACAGAATGAGCATGGTTTAGGTGGTGTGTGTGTGTGAGCAGCATTAGGAGCAAAACCAGTAGTCATCCATTGGTCTAGCTTCTTGGTGATAACCTCAACTACTTGGTTGGCCATGTTTGGGGAATGGCCTGTTTCATACAAACTCTCTGTCTTGAGTGCTTTAGGTGCTGGTGCCCTTCGTCTGGTGGAAACCTATTGAAGAGAATTGTTACTCAAATTTCCAAACATAGCAATTGCTTGATCTTCGCTTTTTAACAGGAATGTTCCTCCACATGATGCATCCACCATTTTTCTATTGGACTCGGTCAGGCCATCATAGAAACACTGCACTAGCTGCCATTTCTGGGTAGCGTGGTGTGGACATGATCTAAGCAAGCTCTGCTGCCTATCCCAAGTCTCATGGAAATCTTCTCCCTCATATTGGGAGAAGGTAGTGATAGCTCTCCTAGTGTCATTGGTCATTCCAATGGGGTAATACTTCTTAAGAAATTCTTGCTGGAATTGAGCCCAAGAAGTGATAGAGTTGGGTGTTAAGGACTGGAACCAATGTTTGGCTTTTTCCTTGAGGGAGAAAGGAAAAAGACACATCCTTAGGGCATCCTTAGTGAATCCATTCATTTTAGTGGTATCACAAATTGCTTCGAAATCACTGAGGAAGTCATAAGGATTTTCAGTGCTAAGCCCTAGGAAAGAAGGTAAACTTCGTATATTGCTAGGCTTAATTTCATAATGGGTTGCCATAATTTCCGATAGTCGGAGACATGTGGGAGTCGTGTAAGTGGTAGGAAGATAGTGATCTTGCAAAACTACGTGGTTACCGTCTCCCATGGTCTCAGTGGAACGCTCTTCTAGCAAATTAGGGGTCCTTCAGGATCTAATTTGTCTAAGAGTGCGTTCAATTTCACAGACGCAAGAAATTAATGGAAAAGACAAAGAACGGCAACCGAGCATAAACAAAACAGAAAATAAAGAAAAACTAAGCTAAAACAAAAAAGTAAAGCTCACAAACGGCTTTAGATGCGCTGGGATTTTGGATGCAGGTTGCTGCAAGTGTGCTCGATCTCATGGCAAGGTGCGCTCGAGCGTACTGCCGCAAGTGGGTGCAAGCGCAAGACCGGAAAGCTCAAGAGCTGCTGGCTTGATTCCTGCTAGAGTGTGTCCGTACGCTCGATCGCAGTTATAGAGAAGGCAGCTACGGACCTGTTTGCAAATTCTAAAATAAAATAAAAACAAAACACAAAACAGAATTAAAGTTAGCAACCTAAAGCAGAAAAATAATTTTTTAGGCTAAAATAAATTCTGAAATTTAGATAATGAAACCGTTAAGTGGTCCCCGACAACGGCGCAAAAATTGATGTGGTACTTTTGTGTCCAAAAATATCAATAATAAAAATAACCACTCGTAATAGTACGAATCCTGTAGGATAGGGCTATATTGAGGGTGTCGAACCTCAAGGATTGCAGGGATTTAATTATCAAAATTTAAAAGATTAAAGTTAACTTAATTTAAAAGAGAATGATTTGTTGTGTAATTTCAAAGTGCATGAAAATAAAGAGAGTAAATATATGAAAGAGAGAGAGTAGGGTATTGATTTCACCACGATCTGCACATCATTGGTTAACCATATTTAATTCTATCAATTCATTCTATGCATATTATAATTTAAACAAGAAAACATATGAAAATAATTTCATACAACCAACGGAATAGCATAACCCATCTTCGGTTGGCACGGATCGTCTACCTAAATTACACTAAACTATGGTGTAGTACGATCTGTCTTTCCTAGGTATGGTCTATCTAACCCTATTGAGTGCATGCCAATTAAGAACCATTGTATGACCATCATTCTTATAATCATAGAAAATAAGAATGATTTGAGTTCAATAATAGTAAAATAATTTCTAAGACAAGATAAGAATTTTACTAATATTGAATTAGAATTAAAGAACAATTGCATTTAATATGAAGAACAGAAATCAATTGTAGCAATCCTCAGAGTTATACAATCAACATGCATAAATTGAAAAACTAGAAATTAAATACAATCAAACCATTGTGCTTGGAAAGGGTTACATCAATACCCCACAATTGGGTTTAGCCGCTCATGATCTTCTAAGCTTCACAGACAATTTACTGAAATTTAAACTCTAGAAAGCGGTGTGTCTATTTACAATGTTTAGAGCCCTATTTATAGGGATTAGGAAAACCCTAAAAACCCTAGAAACCCTCAGAAAATCGGAGGTCAGTCTCCCAGTCCAATTGGGAGACTGAAAGCCAAATCGTCGCTGGAAAATGATTGCTGCCGTGCAATACACGCCCGAGTGCACTCGATCCGACGTTTTGTGCGCTCGAGCCTACCTATTATGCGCACGAGCGTAGGCATGCGCTCGATCCCTGGCCGCATACGCTTGAGTGCAGGTGCGCTCGAGCTCAGGAGTAGCTACGCTCGATCCTAGATCCAGAATGCCTAGCTTTTTGCACTTTTAAACCCAATTTTCAATGGTTTGTCAAATAAGACCTGAAATACAAAAAGAAAGCAAAATCAAACAAATAACAATGCTAAGGAATTAACATATGTAAATTAAGGGGCTTGAATGTGCAACATTTGGCGCTTATCACGCACCAACCTGCGCTCGAGCGCAATTCCAGGGAGCATTTGGACCAGCAGCACTGAAGCTGCTTTGACTAACGAAGCAACTCAATTGATGCAAGGTTGTTGATCTCAAGATTCAACCGTCATTCCACTCGATCCTAAAATTGAGCGGACAATTCGACAAAGACCTAGAGACAAAGAAGAAGAGGAAGAAATTGAGATGGAAGATTTGCAAGAGAATCAAATAGGGCCAAGACCACTAGAGGCAAATCCACCACCGGTGCGGAGACCGATGAAGCAGGCATTTGTTCCAGCAAACCTCCATCAACCCTCATGCATAGCATATCAACCGGAGATGGAAGGCAGCTATTATATTTCCCCTCAAATCCTCAATGCATTGACTGAGTTCACGAGCATAGCTACTGAGGATCCCAACTTGCATCTTAAAGAATTCTTTGATTTATGCAAGTTGCAGCATGTCCAAGGCCTAACTCTAGAGAGACTCAGTTTAGTTCACTTTCCTTTCTCTTTGAAAGATAATGCTAAACTGTTGTATAATTCTTTGCCTGCAGATTCTATCCATACTTAAGAAGAATTAGCCACCAAGTTTCTGAAGAAGTTTTTCCCAACCCAAAAGACAAGACAACTTAAAAGGGAACTTCAAATGTTCCAACAACGAGATGGAGATCTATTCTTTGAGGCTTGGGATCACTTCAATTCATTGCTTCTAAAGTGCCCACATCACAACGTCCCTCAAGATGATCAGGTACAAATTTTCTATGAAGGTTTAGATGATACTAACAAAGGGATGGTTGACTCAGCTTATGGAGGAGCACTTATGGAAAAGAGTAGTGAGGAAGCAATGGAGCTTTTTGAAACGTTAAGTGAGCATTCCCAGCAATTCTGCTCTAGAGGAAGGTGAGGATTAAAGAGCAAAGGCATGTATGAAGTGAACTTCAATGGGGGATCTCCCAATCAGATGGCTGCTATGGAAAAGAAGTTGGACATGATTGTAAAGGCCATGACTGCTCAGAAAATCTCACCTCTGCAATAGGACACACCAATCCAGGTATGTGCTATTTGTTCCCATTTAGATCACACTACTGAGACGTGTCCTTTATCTCCATTTGCAGAGCAAGAAGAGGTGAATTATGTGGGACAAAACAATTACCCCTACAAGAACAATCCATACTCCAACACCTACAATCCAGGATGGCGCAATCATCCCAATTTCTCTTGGAGTAACAATCAAGGACAGCAGAAGGGGCCCCAACAAGCATGCCAATCAACTCACGAGTCAAAGTTGAACCAACTGGAGAATATGATACACAACTTGGTGACTTCACAACAGCAATTTATGGCTGATCAAAAACAATTCAATACAAAGACTCATCAAGCCATCCAAAGACTGGAAGTGCAAATGGGGCAGATGGCAAAGGAGCTGAGTGAAAGGAAGCAGGGAGAATTTCCAGCCCAAATAATACCTAACCCAGGGAGTCACCAGCAGCTGAAAGCAGTCACAGTGCTCAGGAATGGCAAGGTCATTCCAACTGAAGAGCCACCTCAAGCATTTCCAGATGAAGCATCAACTTCTAAGGTAAACAAAATGGAGAAGGTAAATGCACCCCCATTTCCTCAAAGGTTAGTCAAACCAAAGAAAGAAAAGCAACTTATGGATATCTTTGAGACTTTGAGGAAAGTATAAATTAATATTCCCTTGTTAGATGCAATTAAACAGATTCCTTCTTATGCTAAAGTTTTAAAGGGTTGTTGTACTATCAAAACGAGATTTCAAGAGCATGAGATAGTGGCCCTAACAAAAGAGGTAAGTGCAGTTTTGTTGAGAAAATTACCACCAAAGCTAACAGATTCGGGTAGTTTTACCATTCCATTCAAGATAGGAGACCACCTTTTTGAGCATGCATTGTTGGATCTGGGAGTAGGGGTCAATTTGCTACCTTACATGGTTTATGAAAAGTTAGGTTCGGGGGAGCTTCAACCAAGCTCTGTTACCTTGCAATTGGCAGACAGAAGCATCAAAAGACCAAGAGGTATACTTGAGGATGTGTTGGTAAAGTAGGTACGTTTATTTTACCTGCTAACTTCATTGTGTTAGATGTGGAAGAATCTCCTATGCCATCACCCTTGCCTATCATCTTAGGAAGACCCCTTATGAGAACTGCTGATACTACAATAGGTGTAAAAAAGGGTACTATAATATGAAGGTGAATGGTGAGACAATAGAGTTCAAAATATTTGATGCAATGAAATTACCTCCTGATAATTTAGAGTGTCTTGATATTTGTATGATCCAAGGTGTTAGTGAGCCAGTTCTGTAGAATTCACAGGAAGATCCAGTAAGGACCCCCCTCACTCATAAGTTCACAAGTCAGGACACTAGGCCAGTTTATGCATACATTACTGAAGGCATCAGTGGAGCAAAGCAACCTCTTCAAGCCAGTCCACCATATCCAAATACTAAAAGGAAGCTGCAGCTGGATGAATGGGACAATTTAAGATATGAAGCAAATGAGGACAACAAGCTCCACAAGAAAAGACCCAAGGACCATCATCACAGAACATATATCAAGAAGGAGTTCTATGTGGGACCGAAATTGTTGACTTGTGAAGGAAGTCCTGTCCCTACACCACCAAGGGCACTTGAACCACATTATATGGAACTCAAGTGTAGCTCTCCAAACTAGTCACACTAAAGCTACTAGTAGAAGCATTTGAGTAGTCCAGAAGCTCAAGCGCATCTACTCAGAACAGTGGTACTGAGGCCACTGAAGGCGATACACTTTTCCATCTTTATTTCCCATCATATCAAATTCTTTACTTTACATGTGTTCTCACCTATCCTTTGTGTTTCCTTTTTATTTCAGAACATTGTTGTACATTATGCATTCAAAAAAAAAAAAAAATTTAACATTCTGTTACTACAATCGATCGCAACAAGTATGAGATCGAGCGCAGTAACCAAATGTTGGCTTTAAACATTCTGTTAGTGCAATCGAGCGCACTCGGACAGCACACCACGTGACCTATTTTAGGTCACTTTCTCCCCGATTCCCCCTCACACCCTCACTGCGCCGTACAGCCTCCACCTGCAACAAATGTAACCAGCACACTCCTCCACCATCTCTTTCAACCTCACCGCCACGGCACCACCGCAATACAGTACTCCTTACCACCACCGCACCTCCATAACACCACCACACAACTCAATCACGCAATCCCTTCTCCCCTTCACATCTCACCTCCTCAACTCTGCCCCTCCCCCCAACCTTCACTTTTCTTATAAAATTTTCGCACAGTGTGGGTGTTTAATCACCCACATTGTATCTTTGTGTTGGGTTGCTATTTTGTAGGGGGTTTTTGGGCATTTGTTGCTGAATTTTGCAACCTTGGTCATCAGAAGTGCACACCAGGTACTCGATAAAAGTTCCCAATCAAGCTCATCATCCCAAGAACCCATGCTTCACCCTCCCGGGGGTCCGATACCCAAGCCATTTCTCCCCGCCCACCTTTGAGGAGCGGGAGCTGCTGTTTGAGACAACGTTTGCCATAAGAGAAGATTTTCAAATCCTTGAGGCGACTCAATGGGCAGTCGCCGAATTCAAGCGTCGGGGGCTCAGAAAGCTTTTCAAGCTGGTCACCTCCACCGCCTACCAAAAGTTGGTGATCAAATTCTATGCCAACCTCTCCCACGATTGCAATAGGTTGGCCGCCCTCTCTTCCACTATACAAGGCTGAGAAGTTGAAGTGGCACAGGCCGACATTGCAGGGGTACTCCAATGCAATGATGAGCACCCTCAGGAAATAGCACAGCTTGCCGAGCAACCGCCCCGCTTCTATGTGGCGGAAATCATTGAGGACATGTGCCAAGGGCAATATGCTGATGCCCATCATAATGCAGGCAGCTGGTCCAAGCTACCTCAAAGGCTCTCGTTTGTGGACTCTATATTGCACCGTAATGCCTTTCCCTTGGGGCACAAGACTCAGAGGCTGGATCAATTTCTCCAAACCCTCTACGCCTTCCATAAAGATGCCTGGTACTCCATTCCTAATATCATTTGGAACCAAATTCAAAAATTTTGGAATGGAGTGCACATTGGAGGAGCGGAGTCCATTCACTCATGGGGGTTACCTTTCCCCTACTGAATCACCTACATTCTTCAGAAAAAAGGCATCAAGGGCACCGCAGCTGGTGAGCCAGTCACTACTACTCCCATATTTGACATTCGCCAATGGAACAAGAGCTGCTCCCGTATGCCCCGAATACCCCCAGCACTAGCAGCTGGTGAAGAAGAGAGCGAGGTCGAGCCAATGGCAGAAGATGAACTGCCAACTGAGCTAGCAGTAGAGGAGGAGGCACCGATCATTTTTGGGCCACACAGTACCGCTCACTTAGTGAAGAAATGGCGGGCCTTCAGAAAGAGCTGGCTAATCAAAGAAGGGAGGCTCAGGAAGATAAAGAGCTGATGGATCAACGATTAGCTGCCTTAGAAGAATTGATGCAGTCCATTCTCAAACATTTGCCACCACCATCTGCATCATCATTTTCTTGGCAACACTAAGTGGAGACCACAGTCTAGCTGAAGACTTTAAACTTAGCGCTCATGGGAGGCACCCCATAGTTTATCCTTTTATTTTGTTTTGTTTAAGTGTGTTTTAAGTTAATCTATTTATTTATCTTTAGTTTTGCTCCTTTTTACTTTTTTTTGTGTTTTCTTGTTTTGCAGGGACAAGTGTGCTTCACTTCAAGTTTGGGGTTGTTCTATGAGCCAAGCTTTCCAAAACTATGTCGTCCATCACCCGGGTACACTCTTTCCTTTATTTAGACACAATGGGTACAATGTGTCATTTAAGTTTAGGGGTATGGGCACACATATTGTTCACACACTTTGTCCCAATTTCATGTCATTTGTTTTGTGTGTTTGTTTGTTTATTTGAAAAAACAAAAAAAAAAAATTATGCATGTTGATGTTTGCCTAAAATTTTAAGTTGATCTAAAAGAATTATGGCTTGAATTCATCGGTGAGCTTAAAATTTTGAACACATGATCTGATGAGTGAATCTATTAGTTTGGTTACTTGTTTAAGACAATTGAAAAATCACATGTTTGATCTGATCACACAAGCACATTAGCACATAATTTGTGAGGTATGAAATGAGGTCTGATATGTGTGTTTCTGTATCATGGATGAAATTGGATGACTTATTAGATGGACATTATGGCATATATATAAAGAAAAAAAAACAATATATATATATGAATAAATGATTATTGATGGGCTTTTCACTGAGTAACTGGACTTCTTGCCTCAAAGCATTGAGTGTTCACGTCAAAAGGTGACAAATTTGGATTTGATCAATGTCATGGTTAGTTTGGTTTTGTAACCTCTTCAACTCAAGTTAGTAGGTCCTTACGGGTGTCACTACACCTAATGCCCTAAAACCATCTGGTTTGGGAGTCATTGACTTAACACTCGTTACATGGGTCAATTAGAAAGCTTAAGGGAACCAAACATTCAACAACCTGACCAAAAAAAAAAAAAAAAGAGAGAGAAGAGAAAAAGAAATATGCCATGGTTGTTCTAATAGGGATTTCAGTGAATTTTGAGATATGGAGACATTACATGTTGGAAGGATTTGGAAGCCTCATAATTTTGTGTTAGTTCACTTCACACTGGTTTCAAACTTGTGATGTTTTAGCATATCCTTTGTAAGTAATTGAACTTTGAAATTTCAATTCATTGTGAAGATGGAGTTCATCTTTTTAAGCTTGCTTATGAATGAAAATCATGATCTTGAAGTGATACTTTAATTTCTCGGTTAACAGGAACTGTGCATGATGTTTGTGGAAAACATTTCTGGAAAACCCTCACGAAACTTCACTCGTCCTCTAGGGAATTCCTAGGGGTTTAAAAGGCTTGTTGCATATGCTAAATACAATCGTACATCCCACGAAAGATGGATTTATCTTTTTGTTCTCTGTTTTTCATTTTTGTTTGTAATTTTGTATTGCTAAGGGACTAGCAATATGTAAGTTTGGGAGTGTGTTAAGTGCTCAAATATTCATATTTTTAGCCCTTAACTTACATGTTTTAATCCTTTAGTTTTAGTTAATTAGGCCATTTTAGTTCTTTTATGTGTTTTCTTTGATTTTGTAAGTGATTGGAAGAAAAAGAAACAAACTCAGAAGTTTTGGACCAAAAAGGAGCTATTTTGGATTTTGGAAGGCTCTAGTAGAGCGATCGATCGTAGGGGAGCTGCGATCGAGCGCACTACAGGCGAGGATGGCACATTGCAAGGCAGCCACGATCGAGCCCAGGCACAAGGAGGATCGATCGCACACGAGTTGCAATCGAGCGCACCTATGCGTGATGGCCAAGACAGCCGCCAGCCCTGTTATGGAAAGAGCACTTTTAGGGTTTTATAGCTTAGTGTGAACTAGGGCTAAGACCACGATTTTTAGGGGTTCTAGAGTGTTCCTAAAGGCTTATAAATAGACCCTTAAGCCTCTAGAATAGATATACTTTGTAAGGAGAAGAATTGGAGCTCTTCAAGTTCAAGTTTTGGGTTTATTATTTTCCTTTCTTTTCTTTTATTTTATGAAGATGTTTAACATCAACTTCATGTGTAACTAATTTATTTAGTAGGGCTGGATTGAAGCCCTAGTTATGTTTAGTTAATATTCAATATTGGTGCCTTTGTGATGATCTTGTTGTGATATCTAAATTGATTAATTATTGTTTTCATGAATTCCTCATATGTGTGTGCCAGATCAACATGTGCATGTGGTATGGACTAGTTAGTTAAATCAATTTGGATGACCGAGTCCTGGGTTTAACATAAGTAATAAAAGTAATCCACACTAGGTTCTTGGGTTAATCAACATGGGGAACCGGGAGTATACACCCATGCCCTAGGCTTCATGTGTTTGTCGATTTCCATAGAATATATGCTTTCCTAAAGAACAACTTAGTATACACACATGCCCTTAGGTTGACAAACATTAGATATACATAAGATGATCAAAACATTGGCATATTGATATATTAGCTAAATATAATTAGTGGTGGATATCAAAGCCCTACCTTTTTATCATTATCAACTCAAATCCAATCTTTTGTTTTATTTTACTTTGGAAATTTATTTTAGACAAGATTCAGCAATCCTCGTGGGAATGACCCTATATTTGCACACTATACTACTATGTTGACCTCGTGCACTTACGGGTAAAACATCCAATTATTTGCCTATTAATCTAGGTAGGTAATTGTGACAACATGATTCAAGACTAGTCGTGAAGGAGTATCTTTAGACAAAACTTTAGGGGTAGGGGGGTCATCATTTGACTCTGGAGAACCAAATTCCTATATTTCTTCTCATTCCTCCACAGTTGGTTCTCCAACTTCTATGGGCTTCTCTTCACTTTCAAGAGGTTGAATCCTGACATCAGAGGATTCATCATGAATCACAACATTTATAGATTCCATGACAATGTCTGTTTGACTATTGTAAATCCAATGTGCTCTACTCAAATGAGAATATCCGAGAAAGATTCCTTCATCACTCTTAGTGTCTAATTTACCAAGATTTTCCCTGTCACAGAGTATGAAGCATTGACTTCCAAAAATGTGGAAATACTTCACGGTTAGTTTCTTCCCCTTCCAAATTTCATATGGTGTCTTCTCAGTCCTAGGCCTTCGTCAAACTCTATTGATAATGTGACAGACGGTATTGATAGCGTCTCCTCATAAATAAGTAGCAAGGTTCTTCCCATGTAAGATAGCTTGAGCCATATTTTGGATGACTCTATTCTTCCTTTCAACAACTACATCATGTTAAGGAGTGATGGGTGAGGATAATTCTTGTTTTATGCCTGTCTCTCCACAGAGTTTTTCAAAACATGAGTTCTCAAATTCCCTTCCATGATCACTTCTTATCCGTTGAATGACACATCCCTTTTCATTTTGGATCCTTTTGAACAAAATTTTGGCTTCACCACATGCTTCAAACTTGTCCTTCAGTAACATTGTTGTGCCAAATACCCACCTAAATTAATAGGCAAATACTTGGTATGTTTTACTCGCACATGCACAAGATCAAACGATAGTATAGCAGGCAAATATGAGATCATTCCCACGAGGATTTGTAAATTATGCTTAAAAGTAATTTCCTATTTAATTAACAGATAAAACTCAATTGTCAAGATTGAATTAAAATAAAGAAATAAAATAAAATATAAACTAAAACTAAAAAGGATTAGGATTTTGATATCCACCACTAATCAGACATTAAGATAACAATATGCCAATGCGCCAATCATACCGGAATATTTAATGTTTGCCAACCTAAGGGCATGAGTGTATACTCATTAAGCTATAAATTTCCTTAAGCAACAAATTAGGCATGGGTGTATACTCTTATTCTTTTCTTTATTAAAGGATTTAGCATGTGTGTATACTAAGTTGTTCTTTAAGATAGCATAAATCTATGGAAATCGACAAACACATGAGGCCTAGGGCATGGGTGTATACTCCCGGTTCCCCATGTTGATTAACCCAAGAACCCATGAGGAAATTCTTTTGTCACTCTATTAAACCCAAGACTCAATCATCCAAATTGACTTAAATAACTAATCCCTACCACATGCATGTGCTGGCTACACACATTCATATGAGGAATTCAATTAAATAGGAATTAATCAAGTTAAACACACCAAAATATAATTGTAGCAAAGGCGTCAATATTGAAATCCTAAAAAGACATGATAAGGGATTCAATGTAGCCCCAATTAAAATATAAACTACATAACAAAATAAAAGGTGGAACAGAAGAAAAACCCAAACTCCTCTTGATCTAGCCTTCAGTTCCTTTCCAGAGCTTGTGCATTTTTCTCCACACCTTTTCCTAGAAGCTAAGAGGTCTATTTATAGGCCTTAAGAAATCATCCTAGAACTACTAGTAAACCTCGAAAATTTGTAGGGTTTACTCCTAGTACAATTAGGACTAGGAAATCCCTAGTAAAAGGGAGCCTAGCCTCATTTCTCTTTGCTCCAGTGCACGAGTACGCTCGATCGTAGCCCGTGTGAGCTTGAATGCAGACCTGCGATCGATCATGTGTCTTATTCGCTCAATTGCAGATGCAATCGAGTCTTCTTTTTGTGCTCGCGAGCGCAAGCCTGCGCTCGCTCCTTGGCTTGGGCGCTCGAGCGCAGGTATCGTGTATCGATCACATTGTCAGGAGCTTGGTCCTAAACCTCTAGCTTTTTCCAATTTTGTCTTCTATGCATGAACTTTCCATAAGTGCTTCATTTTCTTCCAAAAACCTATAAAACAAATAAAATAAAATAAAAAAAGAAATAAAATTGCACAAGCTAACAAAACTAAGGAATTAACAAATATAAATTAAGGGGCTAAAATATATTTTAGCACTTATCAAATATCACCCAATTAAATCTAGAATAGTCATCCACAATCACCATGAAATATTTCTTTCCTCCCATACTCTCACTTCTCGTGGGGACCATCAGATCCATGTGAAGCAACTTCAGCGAATATGTGGTTTGAATGGCCTTTGTTGCTCTATGTTGAGATTTGATTTGCTTTCCCAACTGACAAGCTCCACATACCATTTTTTTAATCTTGCCTAACTTGGGCAGATCACTAATCAGCTAATTCTTGGATGCCCTAAAGAGATCCTTGAAATTCAAATGTCCCACAATCCCATAGCTATTATCAGACATCCTCACACCTCCCATAATCTATTTTCCATCCTCATTGAACACATTGCATTCTTTTTTTGAGAACTGAACAATTTAATCTTCGTCACATATCTAGTTGATGCTGAGAAGATTTGCTTTTAGATTCTTCACATTGAGTACTTCATGAATCTCTGAAACCGCTTTGATTTCGACTGAGCCCATTCCTTTGATCTGAGCATGATTTCTGTCTCCAAATATAACATTGCCACCCTTGTATTCATTTAAACAGTTAAACACAGATTTGTCCTCAGGCATGTGCTTAGAACGAGCATAGTCGAGGTACCATGGACATGAATCAAGAGCTTTTAAAGAAGTGTGAGCAACAAGATCAACATGATCATCTTCTCCAGTAGTACACTTCTTGAAAGAGCAACTGCATTGACTAATCTTTTGACTATGCACAAACAAGGAGGGGTATTTATCAGAAATGACACTAGTAACAAAATCCAATTTGGAATTTATGAGTTCCCGCTCTTGTTGAACAAGGCTAACATTTTTCTTATTAGAGACAGTCTTAGAAGCTTGGCATTCTCATGCAGCAAAAGAGGACATTTAGCACGAAAATGTCCTTGGGCACCATAGTGAAACCAAGCTCCACGTTTTTTAGCAAGATAAGAATCATAAGAGGAACAATCAGGTGATTTCACATTCAACACTTTGGATTGTTCAGCAAAGAGAAGTTCTTTTCTTTTCATCTCATTGTCCAATTCCAATCGTTCCTTAATATTGTTAAATTGTGTTATTTTAGTTCTTTTTTGTGTTTTCCACACTTTTGTAGGCTTTCGGAAGAAAAGAAAGTAAATCTGGAAGATTTGGGCTCAAAGAGAGAAATTGGGAAAAAATGGAGCCCCTGACAGTGCGATCGATTGCAGGTTCCCCGCGATCGAGCGCACTACCAGAGAAGACAAGCAACAAATCGGCCATGCGCGATCAAGCGCACAATAGAAGAGGCTCGATCGCAGACGTGCGATCGAGCGCTCAAAGGTTGCTATCGATCGCACCCGTGCACAGGTGACACATCAAGAGTGCGGCCAGATTGTAATTCTTTCCATATTAGGGTTTTCCAACTCCCACTTGTAATAGGAGTAAAACCCTACGAATGTCCAAGGTTTACTAGTGCAACAAGGACTTCTAAAATCTATAAATAGGCCTTTTAGCCTCTAGGAATAAGTGTGGAGAAAAGAGGCACAAGCTCTGGAAAGGAACTGAAGGCTGAATCAAAAGGAGTTCGAGTTTTTCTTCTCTTCCACCTTTTATCTTTATTATGTAGTTTATATTTTATTTACGGCTAGATTGAAGCCTAATCATGTCTATTTATGATTGCAATATTGGAGCCTTTGCTACAATTATATTTTGGTGTATTTAACTTGATTAATACCTGTTATCTTGTATTCCTCATATGTGTGTGCCTGATCAACATATGCATGTGGTATGGACTAGTTAGTTAAATCAATTTGGATGACCGAGTCCTGGGTTTAACAAGAGTAACAAAAGATATCCACACCGGATTCTTGGGTTAATCAACATGGAGAACCGGGAGTATACACCCATGCCCTAGGCGTCATGTGTTCGTCGATTTCCCTAAATTTATGCTTTCTTAAAGAACAACTTAGTATAGACCCATGCTAAATCCTTTAAGAAAGAAAAGAGTTAGAGTATACACCCATGCCTAACTCGTTGCTTAGGGAGATCAATGTTGTTCCACAATTCTCCACCTAAATTAATAGGCAAATAACTGGATGTTTTAACCGCAAGTGCACGAGGTCAACATAGTAGCATAGTGTGCAAATACGGGGTCATTCCCACGAGGACTGCTGAATCTTGTCTAAATTAAATTCCCAAAGTAAAATAAAACAAAAGATTGGATTTAAATTGAAAATGATAAAAAGGTAGGGCTTTGATATCCACCACTAATTATATTTAGCTAATATATCAGTATGCCAATGTTTTGATCATGTTATGAATATCTAATGTTTGTCAACCTAAGGGCATTGGTGTCTACTCCTTAAGCTATTGATTTCCCTAAGCAATGAATTAGGCATGGGTGTCTACTAAGTTGTTCTCTAAGAAAGCATAAAACTATGGAAATCACCAAACACATGAGGCCTAGGGCATGGGTGTCTACTCCCAGTTCACCATGTTGATAAACCCAAGAATCCAGTGTGGATATCTTTTGTTACTTTTGTTAAACCCAGGACTCGGTCATCCAAATTGATTTAACTAACTAGTCCATACCACATGCACATGTTCACCAGGCACACACATATGAGGAATTCATGAAACTAGGTATTAATCAAGTTAGACATCATAACAAGATCATCACAAAGGCACCAATATTGAATATTAACAAAACATAACTCGGGCTTCAATCTAGCCCTACTAAATAAGTTAGCTACACATAGAATTGATGTTAAACATCCTCATAAAACAAAGAAAAGAAAGGAAAAGAATAAACCCGAGACTTGAACTTGAAGAACTCCAATTCTTCTCCTTACAAAGCATACATATTCTAGAGGCTTAAGGGTCTATTTATAGGCTTTAGAAGTCCTTGACAAACTAGTAAACCTAGGAATTTCGTCGGGTTTCAAAACCTATTACAATTGGGAGTTGGAAAACCCTAATATGGAAAGAATGACACTCTGGCCGCCACTTGACATGTCTCTTGCGCACGGGTGCGATCGATCGCAGCCCGTGTGCGCTCAATCGCAGGTCTGCGATCGATCCTCTTTTGTTATGCACTCGATCGCTCATCGCTTGCTTCGTGCTGTGTCTTCTCTGGTACTGCGCTCGATCACAAGGAACCTGTGATCAATCGTAATGTCAGGGGCTCCCATTTTTCCCATCTTCTGTCTTTGAGCCCAAATCTTCCAGATTTACTTCATTTTCTTCCAGAAGCCTACAAAAGTATGGAAAACACAAAAAGGAATTAAAATGACCTAATTAACTAAAACCAAAGGATTAAAACATACAAGTTAAGGGCTAAAAATGTGAATATTTTTGCACTTAACAATCAATAGCTTAAGGAGTATATACCCATGCCCTTAGGTTGCAAAACATTAATTATACCGGTATAATTAGCGCATTGGCATATTGTTATCTTAATTAGTATGATTAGTGGTGGATATCAAAACCCTAATCCTTTTTAGTTTTAGTTATTCTTTTATTTTATTTCTTTATGTTAAATTCAATCGTGACAGTTGAATTTAATTTGTTTAATTAAATAGAAATTTACTTCTAAGCATAATTTACCAATCCTCGTGGGAATGACCCCAAACTTGCACATTATACTACTATGTTGACCTTGTGCACTTGCGGGTAAAACATACAATTATTTGCCTTTTAATTTAGGTAGATATTTGTAACAACAAGTGTTTGGCGCCGTTGCTGGGGATTACGGCAAATTTTGTTTAGAATTAATTTCCTTTAGTTTTGTTTTATCAAAAATCAAAAATATTTTCCATTTTTCTTAATTTTTCTGGTCTCTGTTTCAGTTTGCGGACCTGCATTCTGTTATTGCGATCGAGCGTAGGCCGAGTGCGATCGAGCGCACTAATCTACGATCGAGCATAGTTACAAGGAGCATCCAGACCGCAATACTGCAGCTGCTGATTTCAATTTTGCCTTTATTTTTTATTTATTTATTTATTGTTTATATTTTTATATTTTTATTTTCTTTTCTGTTCTATTATTTTAAATTTTATTTCTGTATTATCAAAAAAATAAATAAATATATATATATATATATATATATATATATATATATATATATATATATATATATATATATATATATATTATTTTTAGTGCTCCAATTACTTCTCTATTTCTGTTCTATTTCAGCTTAAAGCACCTGACATTTTGTTACTGCGATCGAGCGCAGTTCCAGAGGACTTCCGCACAGTGATACTGAAGCTACTGTGACCACAAGGAGAAATTCTTCTTATGCAAGGTCGTCGATCTCAAGCCTCAATCATCTTTCCACTTAATCTAGAAATTGAGTGGACCATTCAACAAGGGCATAGAGACAACTCCGAAATAGAAGAAGAAGAGGAAGTTGAGGTATGTGCTTCATGTTCATGTTCTCATTTTGATCACACTACTAAGACTTGCCCCTTTTACTCATCTACAGATCAAGAGCAAGTGAATTATGTGGGACAAAACAACTATCCTCCCAAGAATAATCCGTACTCCAACACTTACAATCCAGGGTAGCAAAACTAGCCCAATTTCTCATGGAGTAACAGTCAGAATACTCTGAACCATCAAAGGAAACAGAGGAACTACCAACAAGCAAGCCAAACAAGCCAAGAGTCAAAGCCAAATGACTTGGAAAGTATGGTACGCACCTTGGCAACCACACAAAGGGAATTCATGAATGATCAAAGACAAATCAATGCAAAAACCGATCAAGCAATACAAAGAATCGAGCAAGCTATGCAAAGATTGGAAGTCCAAATGGGGCAAATGGCTAAGGAGCTGAGTGAAAGGAAACAGGGTGGATTTCCATCCCAAACAATACCCAATCCTGGAGCCACTTCCTTAGGACAGAAATAAGAGAATGAAGGAAGAACAACCGTCTAGCTGAAGACGTTAAACTTAGCGCTCATGGGACTCACCCCATAGTTTATCTTGTTATTTTATTTTTGTGTGTTTCATTTAAATTTTTTTATTTATCTTTAGTTTTGTTTTTTTTTACTTGTTTTTGTTTTTCTTATTTTGTAGGGACAAGTGTGCTTCAATTCAAGTTTGGGGGTGTACTCTGAACCATGCTTTCCAAGACGATGTCGTCCATCTCCCGAGTACATTCCTTCCTTAACTTAGACACGTTGGGGACAATGTATCGTTTAAGTTTGGGGGTATGGGCACATATGTTTACACACACTTTGTCCCAATTTCATGTGTTTGTTGTCCCGATTTCATGTTATTTGTTTTGTGTGTTTGTTTGTTTATTTGAAAAAAAAAAAAAAAAAAAAAAAAAAAAAAAAAAAAAAAATTATGCATGTTCATGTTTGCCCTAAAAGAATTGTGACTTGAATTCAACAGTGAGCTTAAAATTTTGAACACATGATCTGATGAGAGAATTTGTTAGTTTGATTACTCACCTAGGATAGTTGAAAAATCACACATTTGATCTGATCACACAGGCACATTAGCACATAATTTGTGAGGTATGACATGAGGTCTGATGTGTGTATTTCTGTATCTTGGATGAAATTGGATGACTTATTAGACGGACACTTTGGCAGAAATATGATATATATATATATATATAAAAGATCATTGATAATCTTTTCACTGAGTAACTGGACCTTTTGCCTCAAAGCATTGAGTGTTCACGTCAAAATGTGAAAATTTTTGATTTGATTGATGTCATGGTTAGTTTGCTTTTGTAGCCTTTTTGACTCGAGTTAGTAGGTCCTTAGGGGTGTCTCTACACCTAATGCCCTAAAACCATCTGGTTTGGGAGTCATTAACTTAACACTCACTACGTGGGTCAATTAGAAAACTTAAGGAAACCAAACATTGCACAATCTGACCAAAAAAAAAAAAAAAAGAGGAAAAAAGAAATATGCCATAGTTGTTCATTCTAATAGGGATTTCAGTGAATTTTGAGATATGGAGACATTACACATTGGAAAGATTTGGAAGTCTCATAATTTTGTGCTAGTTCACCTTACACTGTAAGTAATTGAACTTTGTAAGTAATTGAACTTTGAGATTCCAATTCATTGTGAAGATGGAGCTCATCTTTTTAAGCCTGCTAATGAATGAAAATAATGATCTTTAAGTGATGCTTTAATTTTTGGAACAACATGAACTGTGCATGATGTTTGTGGGTAACATTCCTAGAAAACCCTCACGAGACTTTACTCGTCCTCTAGGGAATTCCTAGGAGTTTAAAAGGATTGTTGTATATGCTAAATGCAATCGTACATCTCACGAAAGATGGATTGTTGCATATACTTCTAAAGCCTATAAATAAACCTCTTAGCCTCTAGGAATAAGTGTGGAGAAAAGAGGCACAAGCTCTGGAAAGGAACTGAAGGCTGAATCAAAAGGAGTTTGGGTTTTTCTTCTCTTCCACCTTTTATCTTTATTATGTAGTTTATATTTTATTTAGGGCTAGATTGAAGCCCTAATCATGTCTATTTATGATTGCAATATTGGAGCCTTTGCTACAAATATATTTTGGTGTATTTAACTTGATTAATACCTGTTATCTTGTATTCCTCATATGTGTGTGCCTGATCAACATATGCAAGTGGTATGGACTAGTTACTTAAATCAATTTGGATGGCCGAGTCCTAGGTTTAACAAGACTAACAAAAGATATCCACGCTGGATTCTTGGGTTAATCAACATGGGGAACCAGGAGTATACACCCATACCCTAAGCCTCATGTGTTTGTCAATTTCCATAAATTTATGCTTTCTTAAAGAACAACTTAGTATGAACCCATGCTAAATCCTTTCAGAAAGAAAAGAGTTAGAGTATACACCCATGAGAAGATGAACTTCGTTTTTGCCATGGCAATTATGTAAGACATAGGAACTTTTTCTTTTTTCCATTGCAATTATAGAGCATCCATATAGGTTATTAATGTTGGGGGTTCAATGGAAGAGATGATAAACAAAAAGGAAAAGCACCCTCTCTAGAATTGAGTGCATTTATATCTATTTATATTTAGAGTTACAAAATTAAGTTTCTAAACAACTGTTCTTGATGATAGTGATATGCATGTATTGCTTTGTGCCATGCAGTTATATCCATTTATACGCCCATGAATAACTCTAAATAATTATCTCAACCAACACTATTTCATACTAAACCAAATTAAAGCCAACAATTTGAAATATAAATATAATGCATGTAGCATTTTGATAATCTTCCCGTAATATTTTAATTTGTTAAGGAGATTAACTGATAAACACTAAAATATTCATATTTTCAGCCTTTATCTTACATGTTTTAATCCTTTGGTTTTGGTTAATTAGGTCATTTTACTTCCTTTTTGTGTTTTTGATGTTTTTACAGGCTTTTGGAAGAAAGTGAAGTAAAACTGGGTGATTTAGGCTCAAAAAGAGAATATGGGAAAATTGGAGCTCCCTGGTACTGCGATCAATCGCAGGGTACCTGCGATCGAGCGCAATACCAGAGGAGATGCTGCACGAGCTAGACCAGGAGCGATCGAGCGCAGGCAAAAGAGGTATCGATCGCAGAAGTGCGATCGAGCGCACCCGTGCGCAGGAGGCATTCCAAGTGGCGGCTACAATGTACCTATTTCCATAATAGGGTTTTTCCAACTACAAATTGTAATAGGACTGAAACCCTGCAAAAACCCTAGAGTTTACTACTTTTCCAAGGACTTCTAAAGCCTATAAATAGACTCCTAAGCCTTTAGAATAAGGGGGCTTGGAGAAGGGAGAAGAATAGGAGCTCTCAAGTCAAGTCTCAGGTTTATTCTTTCTTTTCTTTTCCTTTATTCTCTGAAGATGTTTAACATCAACTCTATGTGTAGCTAATTTATTTAGTAGGGCTAGATTGAAGCCCTAGTTATGTTAAATTAATATTTCAATATTGGCGCCTTGTGATGATCATGTTGTGCTATTTAACTTGATTAATACCTGCTTGCATGAATTCCTCATATGTTTATGCCTGATCAACATGTGCATGTGGTATGGACTTGTTAGTTAGATCAATTTGGATGACCGAGTCCTGGGTTTAACTTAAGTAACAAAAGAATCCACACCGCGATTCTTGGGTTAATCAACATAGGGAACTAGGAGTATGTATCCATGCTCTAGGCCTTGTGTGTTTGTCGATTTCCATAGAACATATGCTTTTCTAAAGAACAACTTAGTATAGACATGCTAAATCCTTTAGGAAAGAAAAGAATTAGAGCATGGACCAAGTGGCTAATTTGTTGCTTAGGGAAATCAATAGCTTAAGGCGTTAGAGTTTAACCCATAGGTTGGCAAACATTAAATATGCATAACTTGATCAAAGCATTGGCATATTGATATACTAGTTTAACATAATTAGTAGTGGATATCAAAGCCCTACCCTTTGTTATCATCACATCAACAATCAATCTTTATTTTGTTTTTCCTTAAGGAATTTATTTTTAAACATAAATTCAGCAATCCTCGTGGGAATGATCCTATACTTGCACTCTATACTACCATGTTGACCTTGTGCACTTGCAGGTAAAACGTACAATTATTTACTTATTAATTTAGGTATATTTTTGCACAACAAGTTTTTGGCGCCGTTGCCAAGGATTGCGGCGAATTTTGTTTAAATTTATCTTCCTTCAATTTTGATAGTTTAATTTTCAATTTTAATTTAGTATTAGCAAAAATCAAATCAAAAAGAATTTTTTTTTTCATTCAAATTTCTGTTTCTGTTGCAGGTTGTGGATTGGCATTCTATGATTGCGATCAATCGTCAGCCACGTGCGATCGAGCGTACTGCGATCGAACGCACCAACCTGTGATCGAGCGCAGTTCCAGAGAGCATCCGGACCAGCCAGTGCTGAAACTGCCAAGTTCATGCAAGGTCGTCGATCTCAAGCCTCAACCGTTTTTCCCCTCGATCCTAAAATTGAGCGGACAACTCAACAACGACCTAGAGACAAAGAAGGAGAAGAAGAAGTTGAAATGGAAGACATGCAAGAAAATCCAATTGGGCCAAGACCCCTCGAAGCAAGTCCACCACGAGTAAGGAGACCTATGAAGCAAGCATACGTGCCAACAAACCTACATCAACCCTCATGCATAGTATATCAACCAGAGGTGGATGGCAGTTATTATATTTCTCCTAAATTCTCAATGCATTGACCCACTTCAGAGGCACAGCAACTGAGGATCCCAACTTGCATCTTAAGGAATTTTTTGACTTATGCAAGTTGCAGAATGTTCAAGGCCTCACTCAAGAGAGACTCAGGTTAGTTCTTTTTCCTTTTTCCTTGAAAGATAATGCTAAACTGTGGTACAATTCCTTGCCTCCAGAATCCATTCATACTTGGGAAGAATTGACCACCAAATTTCTGAAGAGATTTTTCCCAGCCCAAAAGACAAAGCAACTTAAAAGGGAACTTCAAATGTTCCAACAACTAGATGGGGATTTGCTCTTTGAAGCCTGGGATCATTTCAATTCCTTACTCCTAAAGTGTCCACATCACAACATCCCTCAAGATGAGCAAGTGCAAATCTTCTATGAAGGCTTAGATGACACAAATAAAGGGATGGTTGACTCAGCTTGCGGAGGAACACTAATGGAAAAAAGTAGCGAGGAAGCTGTGGAACTTTTTGAAACATTAAGTGAGCATTCACAGCAATTTTGTTCAAGAGGAAGAAGAGGAATTAAGACCAAGGGCATGTATGAAGTGAATCTCAGTGGAGGATCAACTCATCAGTTGGCTGCAGTAGAAAAGAAATTGGATATGCTTGTCAAGGCCATGACTGTCCAGAAAACTTCACCTCTGCAACAAGACACACAATTCCAGGTATGTGCTATTTGTTCCCATCTAGATCACACCACTGAGAAGTGCCCTTTTGCAGAACAAGAAGAGGTAAACTTCGTGGGACAGAACAACTACCCCCACAAAAACAACCCATACTCCAATACTTACAATCCAGGATGGCGTAACCATCCCAACTTTTCCTGGAGTAATAATCAAGGACAGCAGACAGGGCCCCAACAAGCAAGCCAACCAACTCAAGAACCAAAGATGAACCAACTAGAGAATATGATACATAACCTGGTGACTTCGCAACAACAATTTATGGCTGATCAAAAACATGTCAATACAAAGACTGAGCAAGCCATACAAAAGCTGGAAGTGCAAATGGGTCAGATGGCAAAGGAGCTGAGTGAGAGGAAGCAGGGAGAATTCCCAGCTCAAACAGTACCTAATCCAAGCAATCACCAGCCGCTAAAGGCAGTCACAATTCAAAGAGGTCCCGCGCTTACAAGAGCACTTGAGCCTAAATCTGAAGAGCTCAAGTGCAGCTCTTCACACTAGGAGTTCTACAGTAACTAGTGGATGCGTTGAGCAGGCAAGACCCTCAGACGTATCTACCTGCAACAGTGGTACTGATGCCACACAAAGGACAGTAACATTTTCTCTCTTGTCTTTTTATCTTATTTTCTTTCCTTCACATTTGTCTTGATTTTCTCTAATGTTTTGTTTTTTTTTTTTTTTTTTTTTTTTTTTTACTTTTCCTTAAAATAATAATAATAATAATAATAATAATAATGATAAAATAAAAAAATAAAAAAAATTTTGACACTCTGGTACTACGATCGATCGCAGAGTATCTGCGATCGAGCGCAGTAACCGAGAGGGGGCTAAACACTCTCTGATAGGGCGATCGAACGCACCCTAGGTGCGATCGAGCGCACTATGACCAGATATGCCCACATCTGGACGAGTGCGATCGAGCGCACTCGGCCAGCCAGGCCTGCGAACTATTTAAGTCACTTTCTCCCCATGGCCCACAACCTCTCTCCCAGAGCCGTACAACCCCATTTCACACCTCCACCTCCGGCACCCCTTCTTCTACCAATTTTCACCTAGATTTCGCCAAATCCACTACACCACCACCATCCAAGACCCTTCTCCGGCCACCACACCACCATCTTTCAGTGAAAATCACATCACATTCCAACCTCACCCCAACCATCAACATCCCCGAACACTCACCCAACCTCCAATTTTTTCATTTTTCTTGCAATTGTGGGTGTTTATCCACCCACATTGCCTCTGGGTTGGATTTTTTTTGGTGTTTGCAGGGAGTTTGGGAGCATCTTTGACCGAAGTTGTCTTTGAAGTCATCATCAGTGCACACCACTTGTTCGACGAAAGTTCCCAACCAACTTCCAAATGCCTAGAACACGTGCTTCATCTTCCAGAGGGTCCGGAGCTCATGCCGTTTCTTCCCCACCAGCCTTTGAAGAGCGGGAGCTACTATTTGAAACCACCTTCGCCATCAGAGAAGATTTCCAAAACAACAAAGCAACTCAATGGCCGGTTGCAGAGTTTAGGCGAAGGGGTCTTAAGAAGCTGTTTAAACCGGTCACCTCTACCGCCTACCGAAAGCTGGTCTTAGAATTTTACGCCCAGCTCTTTCATGACTGCGACAACCGGGAGGCAATGTGATCCAAAGTTCGGGGGCAAATAGTCCATGTGACAAGAGCCGACATCGCTACAGCCTTGCAATGCAACGATGAGCATCCTCCCGAAACTGTAAATCTCGCCGAGCAACCAGCCCGCTATTATGTCATGGAAATCATTGAAGATATGTGTCAAGGACTATATGTGGATGCACACCACAATGCTGGCAGCCGGTCTAAATTGCCACAAAGGCTATGGTTCGTGGATTCGGTACTTCATCGGAATGGTTTTCCCTTGGGACACAAAACTCAAAGGCGTGATCAATTCCTTCAGACGCTCTACGCCTTCCACAAGGATGCATGGTACTCCATCCCCGACATCATATGGACCCAAATCAACAAATTTTGGAATGGAGTGCATGTTGGGGGAGCAGAATTCACTCACTCCTGGGGGCTGCCCTTCCCTTACTTAATCACACATATCCTACGGAAGAAGGGTATCAAGGGCACTGCAGCTGACGAGCCAGTCACGACGACTCCACTATATGGCATTCGCCAATGGAATAAGAGCTCCTCCCATATGCCCCAAGCACTCGCGGAAGCTGGGGAAGAGATGGATGAAGCCGAAGCAATGGTTGAAGATGAACTGGCATCTGAGTCGGAAACGGACCATGATGATGCAGCTGCAATTAATATTCGAGCCATCCAGTACCAAGCCCTTTGTAACAGAATGGAAGGACTTCAAAGAGAGCTCGCTAATCAACGAAGGGAGGCCCAGGAAGATAAGGTCCAAATGAATCAACGCTTGACCGCCATGGAGGAAGCTATGCGGTCCATCTTGAGCCGATTACCTCCTCCACCATCTGAAGCATCCACTTCTGGACCACATTGAGAGAGGACCACAGTCTGGCTGAAGACGTCAAATTTAGCACTCATGGGAGGCACCCCATAGCATATCCTTTTCTTTTTGTTGTTGATTTTTATTTTGTTGTGTTTTTCATTGTGTTTAGTTTTTTTGGTGTTTTGGTATTATGTCGTTTTCTTTTACATTATGTTACTGCGATCGATCGCATAACACATGCGATCGAGCGCAGGTCTCCAGTGGTGATGCTACCACACTTTGTTAGTGCGATCAAATGCACAACATGTGCGGTCAAGCGCACTTGGCAGGATCCCATCGTTATTTTTATTTTGTTCTGTTCAATTTTTATTTCATTTTAGTTTTGTACCTTTTTATTTGTTTGTATGTTTTATTCTTTTGCAGGGACAAGTGTGCTTCACTTCAAGTTTGGGGGTGTGCTACGAGCCATGCTTTCCAAGACTATTTCTACCATCTCCCGGGTACACTCTTTCCTTAATTTAGACACATTGGGGACAATGTGTCATTTAAGTTTGGGGGTATGGGCACACATGTTCACACACACTTTGTCCCAATTTCATGTTGTTTGTTTTGTGTGTTGTTTAAGAAAAAAAAAAAAAAATTGCATGTTCTTGTTGCTCAAAAATTTTAGGTTGATCTAGAAAGAATTGTGGCATGAATTTATCAGTGAGCCTAAAATTTTGAACACATGATCTGATGAGTGAATCTGTTAGTTTGGTTACTTGCTTAGGCCAGTTGAAAAATCACATATTTGATCTAATCACACAGGCACATTAGCACATATTTTGTGAGGTATGACATGAAGTCTAATATGTGTGTTTCTGCATCTTGGAAGAAATTGGATGACTTATTAGATGACACCATGGCATATATTGTAATAAAAAAATAAAATTAAAAAAAAAAAAAAAAAAGTGAAATAAATGATCATTGATGGCTTTTCACTGAGTAACTGGACCTCTTGTTTCAAAGCACTAAGTGTTCACGTCAAAAGGTGAAAATTTTGGATTTGATCATTATCATGGTTAGTTGGTTTTGTAGCCTTTTTGACTCGAGTTAGTAGGTCCTTAGGGGTGTTTCTACGCCTAATGCCCTAAAACCTCCTGGTTTGGGAGCCATTGACTTAACACTCGCTACAAGGGTCAATTAGAAAGCTTAAGAGAACCAACATTGCACAACCTGACAAAAAAAAAAAAAAAAAAAAAAACAAAGAAAGAGAAAAAAAAAAAAAAAAAAAAAAGAAGAAGAAATATGCCTTGTGTCATTCTAATAGGAATGTCAGTGAATTTTGGGATTTGGAAACATTTACATATTGGAAAGATTTGGAAGCCTAATAATTTTGTGCTAATTCACTTTACACTATTTTCAAACTTGTAATATTTTAGCATGTCCTTTGTAAGTAATTGCACTTTGAGATTCCAATTCATTATGAAGATGGAGTTCATTTTTTTAAACTTGCTAATGAATAAAAATCATGATCTTGAAGTGATGCTTTAATTTTTTGGGATGACATGAACTCTTGCATGATGTTTGTGGGTAACATTTCTGGAAAACCCTCACGAGACTTCACTCGTCCACTAGGGAATTCCTAGTGGTTTAAAAGGCTTGTTGCATATGCTAAATGCAATCGTACATCCCACGAAAGATGAATTTATCTTCTGTTTTTCTGTTTTTCCACTCCTGTTTTTTGTTTTGTATTGCTAAGGGACTAGCAATATGTAAGTTTGGGGGTGTGATAAGCGCTAAAATATTCATATTTTCAGCCCTTATCTTAAATGTTTTAATCATTTGGTTTTGGTTAATTAGGTCATTTTACTTCCTTTTTGTGTTTTTGATGTTTTTACAGGCTTTTGGAAGAAAGTGAAGTAAAACTGGGTGATTTAGGCTCAAAAAGAGAATATGGGAAAATTGGAGCTCCCTGGTACTGCGATCAATCGCAAGGTACCTGCGATCGAGCGCAATACCAGAGGAGATGCTGCACGAGCCAGGCCAGGAGTGATCGAGCGCAGGCAAAAGAGGCATCGATCGCAGACGTGCGATCGAGCGCACACGGGCTGCGATCGAGCGCACCCGTGCGCAGGAGGCATTCCAAGTGGCGGCTACAATGTACCTATTTCCATAATAGGGTTTTTCCAACTCCAAATTGTAATAGGACTGAAACCCTGCGAAAACCCTAGGGTTTACTACTTTTCCAAGGACTTCTAAAGCCTATAAATAGACTCCTAAGCCATTAGAATAAGGGGGCTTGGAGAAGGGAGAAGAATAGGAGCTCTCAAGTCAAGTCTTGGGTTATTCTTTCTTTTCTTTTCTTTTATTCTATGAAGATGTTTAACATCAACTCTATGTGTAGCTAATTTATTTAGTAGAGCTAGATTGAAGCCCTAGTTATGTTAAATTAATATTTCAATATTGGCGCCTTGTGATGATCATGTTGTGCTATTTAACTTGATTAATACATGCTTGCATGAATTCCTCATATGTGTATGCCTGATCAACATGTGTATGTGGTATGGACTTGTTAGTTAGATCAATTTGGATGACCGAGTCCTGGGTTTAACTTAAGTAACAAAAGAATCCACACCGCGATTCTTGGGTTAATCAACATAGGGAACTAGGAGTATGTATCCATGCCCTAGGCCTTGTGTGTTTGTTGATTTCCATAGAACATATGCTTGTCTAAAGAACAACTTAGTATAGACATGCTAAATCCTTTAGGAGAAAAGAATTAGAGCATGGACCAAGTGGCTAATTCGTTGCTTAGGGAAATCAATAGCTTAAGGCGTTAGAGTTTAACCCTTAGGTTGGCAAACATTAAATATGCATAACTTGATCAAAGCATTGGCATATTGATATACTAGTTTAACATAATTAGTGGTGGATATCAAAGCCCTACCCTTTGTTATCATCACATCAACAATCAATCTTTATTTTGTTTTTGCTTAAGGAATTTATTTTTAAACATAAATTCAGCAATCTTCATGGGAATAATCCTGTACTTGCACTCTATACTACCATGTTGACCTTGTGCACTTGCAGGTAAAACGTACAATTATTTACCTTTTAATTTAGGTATATTTTTGCACAACATTAACACATAGGAGTTTATATATATTCAAATCATGTTATATTAACTACTTAAAATTATGATATTCATCTACTGTGGACTCGATCGTTTCATCCTCTCACACAATCACATACACTAGATTCTTAAAATTCTACAAGGACCATAGTGGCCCATCTCATAATACCAATAAACACTTCAAATGCAAAGCTCTAATCCACATCCATCACCAAACCAACCATGATATATAAACCAAATTCAACAGGATTTACAACATCATTAATTATTGAGAATGACTACAACATATCCAAACTCTAAATTTAGAAGTTCACACACACACACACACACACACACACATATATATATATAGGGACAGTTCTAAACCTAAATTGACCATTCAAAAAAGTCATTACCTGATCCACTATCGACCGACGATCGCACCATCGCAAAGGGTGGGGAAGCTCTGTCTGGTGCGGTGTTAAACCGCATCATTTCCTTGATTTGGCGTAAATGGGCGTCAAACATTGCCTGACGTTGAGCCTCCTGTTGAGCTACCCGCGCATTGTTCTCAGTCATCTGCTCTGCCACTTGCTAAGCTACCCACGCATTGTTCTCAGCCAACAAGGCATCTATCTCTTCCTTGTGCTTTGCCCTCTCCGCCTCAAGCGCTCTATCAAGTGCTTCTTGTGATATCGTGGAGTGCCTAGTGTTTCCTGACCGTGCCTATGACGGTGTATAGTATGAGTGTATGGTCCCCCGCACAGGCAAAATATTTGGTCCAGCCATCCGAACCCTACCGGTATACTCAAGCTTATTTCCAATTGCCTGTGCGAATGCGTCGTTTGGCGCCCACCTGACCGTTCCCTCTATGATGCTAGACGATGCTGTAGGGTCGGTGGGTATAAGCTCCTTCATCCTTTCCTATATGTCACATTAATTATTGAGTCAATGGGTCATACAACTATTAATCGCAAATAATTTATCAAATATATAAGCAAAACAACATATGAAAGGTGAGTAGCATACACATCTCTCCTTCACAATATCATTCGGATATGTACCGTCCTTTTTCGTGTGTGTGTGGACATAATTTTATGCACGAGTAGGATGATGGCCCAAGCGTTCGGCCTGCAAATAAAATAGGACATACATATATTTTTAAATATATCAAATGATAACATGTTTACATCTATAAGTATAGGATAAATTACACACTTACCTCCTCATGTGTCAACCTAGCATAGCTCTTTGATCCGGTGCAATGTGGTGTATCATTTAATGCTGGCAAGCTCTTCATTTTCGCCGCATACTCCTACACAGTTAACACTTTTAATATGTTAATACTAACACAATTACAATTAATGACACTACACAACACAAAGAGTTTAACTCATGACCTACCCTGTTCTCCTGGCTACACCATCTCTCCAATAAGATATCCAAGTCGACGGCATTGTACTCGCCTAGCGTCTCTCCCCCCAATCTTGCCCGTACAGTGTCCGAAGTATCGTCCTCCTTAATGGCACAAATTTTTTTAAGGTCGTGCCTCCAAGTCCGCAGCTTGGAGCCCATATCCCGAAATGCTTCATTCTTGACGGCTTTCAAGTTGTACTGAGGCGGGACGAAACAGTATGCCTGCACAAGTTCAATATTGAGAAATTAAAAAAACCTAAAATATGTGTATATGTATATAGATATAAACACACATATATATGTGCAACTTAAAGCGTATATATACATATATATATTACGAGTGTTTGACATATTATTAAAAAATATACCATCAAGGCGTCCCAAATATCCTCCTTGGTACGCTTCAGTACCTTCGTCCAATCGTCTGGTATTCGGACATAATTTCCGCTCCTTACTATGTCTCCGGTCATCCGTCTAAACCTCACGGCACTAAATTCAACGGGTTGCAATGATGCATTGTACTCCATTATGATCCATTTGCCGGGGGGGGGGGGGGGGGGGACTCCCGGCAGCCTGTACGAGTCAAGAATGGTAAACACCTCAATAATGGTGTTTCCTTCAGAATCGGGATCTAACAAATTAAAAATTACCAATGTAAGTTATTTCGAATTCAACACTAACAAACAAGTAAATTAAGACCTAATATGCACGACATTCGAGCATATACACTTACTTATGGTCCAGACCTGCCGAGGGCCTAACCGGTCGTCGGGAGCAGGGTCGGTGGGCTGCAGGTCATCTGTGGCCCGTGCCCCACCAAGCATGTCTTCCTGGGCCTCTGTCTCACTGTCCTCCAGACCTGCTTTGTATTTTTTTAGAATGTTTAGAATTCTATGAAGTTGTAGTTGTAGTTAAATATAATTGATATTGCACCAATATAGTTAGAAACTTTCAAACTTTTGAATCTTTAAAAAAACTTTCGGCCGTACCTGCGCTATACTGGGTGTATAGCCGCTCGACATCGCTCTGAGAACTGTGTCGTAACTCGCTGTACGGATACGAATCAAGCCGATACCCCATCTGGGCCATGCTTGCCCAATCGTATGGAGCATGGACAGGGGTCTCCCCTTCCATAGTAGCTGGAAGAACTGGTCGATATCCTTCCTGCATCCTCAGAAGCTGAGCAACGTCTTGTTGCTCACTGTCATCAAGTTGGCCTATCGGAGACCCATGCGACATAGACTGTCGCACTACGGACGAGCCCCTGCGTGCTCTGGTCTTCCCTCTAGTATTCATGGTACCCTGTGAAAAACACCACAAACCCAATTAATTTCATATACAATGTATGAAATATTCACTACCTTACGTATGCATGACTCATAATGCTACATGAGATATATATCAGATTTTAGCAAATGCACAGCTTAATTAAGTGTGTTGATGTAATGTGCATGAAGTGAACAACTACCAATCAAAACATAAATATAAAATTAATTATATATATATATATTTAGGGTATATATATATATATTAAACTTTTGTATCTGACACATATGCTTCAGTTGGATCTAAGTCGTGTCTGACGTATTCAATATGATCCTGTAAATCGTGATCAAAATTTCTGGTCAGTAGGGGAGGCTCACACTCGTGGTAATTGGCACATGAATCTTGATGTCCTTCACCCTGACCAACGCCGTATATGTTTCTAGGTTTGGTCCTTACTGCGCAAGCCCAATCTAGGCACCTATCATCTTGTACGTAAAATACCTGGTCAACTTGTGAAGTTAGCACATACAGCTCATCAGAAACCAGTTCTCCCGTGTGGACAAGGTTTTTGAAGTTGACAAGTATTATGCCATACTCATCCACCTTGTACCCCTTGTCCCTCGTGTTGTCTGCCCAATCACACCTAAACATAACGTACTTAGTCATGTCGTAATACTCAACCACAAGTACTTCCGTTAACTTCCCGTAGTACGTGTCGCCATCAAGAGTCCACACACACACCCCGCTGTTCTGAGTCCTCTTTCCGGCATCAAATGCAATAGTGCGAAATAGCTTTCCGTTAACCACATATCTATTGTATCTGACTGCTGCCTCCCTCGACCCTCTACAATGCATTACCAATTTGTCACCAAGTTCCTTCCTGGATCGCTCGTCCAATCGATCGACCTGTGAATATATTACATACAATGGAAACGCATGGTTAGTAGCTTTAGTTGATTTTAAAAACAACACGCAAATAACTCCGATAATTGCTTCAGGTAAACATCACATTATTCTTATGTAGTCACGATACCACTCGCAGAACAAGTCATAATGTTGGGTTTCCAAGTGAGCCTCTGTTGTTCGTCCCCTATTGTATGATCGCCTAAGTGTATCCATGTGCATCCTACAATTCAAAATTATGTTAATTATAATTCAATACAAGCAATATTATTACAAGTTCATTGAACATACAATGTGCCAGCGAAGGATCTCGACTTACGTCTGCAATTGATGAAACTCATCCAAGTTGAACATAATATATCGGTGTATCTGTGTCATTGTGATTTTGTCGAGTCGGACTCGTGTTCTATGTCCCTTTGAACCATCCGGATTTCTTTGTATCCTATTGTGAAAGGTTGGTGTGTTCTCTAAATATCTCGAACAAAAAGTCACCAACTCAGTTCCTATGTAGCCCTCTGCAATGCAGCCCTCAGGAGCCACTTTGTTGCGCACATTAGATTTGAATACTCCAAGGCTCCTAAATATGAACCAATACAATCAATCAATTTAGTTAGTACTTGTCATGTATTGGAGTGAAACCAAAAAATGCAAGAATATCCGTAAACAAATTTGACCTCTCTACCGAATACATCCATCTATGCTGTACTGGTCCACCGAGTTGGCATTCACAGATAAGATGCACGACCACATGAACCATGCTCGTGAAAAAGCTGGGGGAAAAACCTGTTCCATCTTACACAACGTGATACAGACGTCATACTGTAGTCGGTCAATATCCTGTTCTGTCAATGTTGTTGAACATAGGCCCCTGAAGAATGTGGGCATCTCAACAAGAGGTCTAACCACGTTCCTTGGAAGTAATCCACGCAATGCAATAGGTAGAAGCTGCTGCATCAGTACATGACTGTCATGACTCTTTAACCCCGATATCGTACGGTCCTTAAGTCGTATACAACAAGAAATGTTCGAAGCATATCCGTCGGGCACCCTTACATTTCGTAGCAATTTCAAAAAATATGTTTTATCATCCTTGGACATCGTGTGGGTAGCTTGTTGAATATAGGTCTTACCATCCTACGGATTAGAAAATGGATGAAGTGTACGTCTCAAACCCATTTCTAGCAAATCTAAGCGGGTGGCGAGGTTGTCCTTCGTTTTCCCTAGAATGTCCAGTATTTTACCAAGTATGTTGTCCATCATGTTTTTCTCTATGTGCATAACATCAAGATTGTGCCGCAATAAATTATCTTTCCAATACGGCAACCTAAAAAAAATACTTTTCTTCTTCTACACTACATTAGAAGTATTCGTCTTCTGCTTCTTTCCTTTTTCTTTCTCAGCCTGCCTTGCCTGACTGGCGTTCTCATCCCCAAACACCATCCCTTCTAATTGGCTCATGACTTCATCTCCACTTGGCACATCAAGGGCACATTCTAGTTCTACGTTGCCGTCAAATGTTCTTTTGTTCCTCCTCCACGGATGATCCATGGGCAAGTATCGCCTGTGCCCCATATAACACCATTTATAGCCATGTTTTAACCATTTCGACCTTGTCGAGTCCATATAGCAAGGACATGCCTTCTCACCCTTGGTAGACCATCCAAACAAATCTGCGTATGCTGGGAAGTCGTTAATTGTCCACATCAACTGCACTCGCATAACAAAATTATTTTTCTTTGAGACGTCATATGTGCGTACCCCTACATTCCATAGTTCTTGTAACTCCTCAATTAAGGGTTGAAGGTAGACATCTATATCCATTTCAGGTGAACTTGGGCCCGGGATAATCAATGATAGTATGAAAGATGTATGTTTCATGCACATCCAAGGAGGCAAGTTGTAGGGCACAAGCATTACAGGCTAAGTGCTGTGAGATGTGCTCATGTTCCCAAATGGATTAAATCCATCCGAGGTTAGTCTGAGCCTTACGTTCCTACTGTCCGCTGAAAACTCCAGATGTAAATTGTCGAATGACTTCCATGCTTCGCCGCGGCTGGATGCCTCAACACACCGTCCTTAGTGCGGCCTTCTGCATGCCACCTCATAAAGCGTGTTGTATGTTCTGACATAAACAACCTCTGTAGTCGTGGTATGAGTGGAAACCACCGCAACACCTTCACTGGATGTTTCTTGCCCGATGATATGGGTTGATCGTCCTCATCAAAATTGATTGCTTCCATCCATTTAGATTTTCCACATACGGTACATGAATCCAACTCTTTATTGCCCTTCCAGAATAGCATATAGTCATTACGGCATGCCGGAATCTTCTCATACCCTAGTCCCATGTCTCGTAAAAACTTTTTCGCCTCATATGTATTAACTGGCAGAGTTTCATTACTCTCGGACAGCAACTGATTGATGAACTCTAGGAAAGCCGAGAAAATCGAGTTACTAAGTCCACCAACGCACTTCAAGCTGTACAGGTGAACAGTCGCACTTAGTTTGCTATGTTTTGTCCCAGTATGAAGTGGTTTCTCCACCTTTTTAAGAAGGCCGTAGTACTTTAGTCCGTCACCTTCAGCGGCTTCTTCGTTCACAATTTCTTCACCCCCTTGCACCACGACCTGAGGCTCACAATTGTCTTCCCTGACTACTTCGTGCATGCCAAATAAATCACGCAACATTCCATGCATGTCTCCACCCTGATTTGCGCTTACACCCACATCTGAGGCCGGGCGATTGGAATTAGACCCGGTATTAGGACCCTGTACATGCTTCTCACCATGATAGAACCAAAGTGTCTATTCCGGCATCATTCCTTTTCCCCCTGTCAAGTGGTCGAATACGAAACCCGGCAGGTGGCGCCGGTTATTTCGACAAACCTTACAAGGGCAATAGATGAATCCATCAGGGGTTCTACAGTTACTAACTGCAAACTCCACAAACAATCTACACCCGTCTCTGTATTCCCTCGTACCCCTAGACTTTGTCATCCAACTCTTGTCCATTTTTCTCTACGTACATAAATTAGGAATAAATATATAAGACTTAAAATTGTATACCTAATTTCAAGCACATGCATATATATATAAACATAAACCGAAACCTAAATATTTGAACCACATAAAAAATATAAACCTATATATTCTCATATAGGTTTAAATTGTTTATGTCCAAAAATATATACATATTCATGCGTATCTACATTCATCCGTACCAAAGGATCTATTTATAACACTTATCTATTATAATTAATCTAGAAAAACCAATTAAAAAAAAATACTCGATCCAAATTTAAGCATTTTGTTTGGTGTAGACCCTAAACAAATTAATTCTAGCTAGGTTATTTTATAAGGTTTTTCTAATACATCTACCGAGCTAGGTTCATTATGAGGACCCTAAATACAATAAATCTAGCTTAAATGTCGTTAAACTTTGGCATTAATAGGTGATGACATGCATGGGTCATACAACTCTTTTGTTTGGTGTATTTATTTATTTTTTATATGATATATATAAAGGTTAAAAGAATTTTGAGTGTCTTGCAAATATGGTATTTCGTAATATTTTTGGTCCGGACCTTTCTTGGGTTATTGACACAGTAGATTAATTTCTTTCATATTAATCACAATTTTAACAAAATTCCAACTCGTTTTTAGGTAATATTAATTTTAATGCGTTATATTTCAACTTGAACAAGCGAAGTTCCTCAAATTAACCAAAAGTTTAATCCGTTTTGTATGGTTTTTTTTTTGTTTGAAAAAAATAATTTATGTGGGATAGCATTAAGTACGAATCGAATTGAATATATTTTGCATGTGTTTTAGGTTATGTGTTTAATTATGATTATATTTGTTTAAAAAACTCAAAATAAAAGTGTGAAATAAAAAAATAGTCTAAAAAACAAAGTCATGACTTTTTACTTATTCATTTGAAGTCTCTCTAAGTTTGACAAGGTTTGCACTTTTGCCAACTCTTTTTCCCGTTAAATCCATGTAATTCGGATTGAATCCTCGCGTTGTGTGAATTTATAACTTACAAATTAATAAGGGGTCAATGAACGTTTATGATGTTTGAATATTAAAAAAATCATTAACTTTTAATATTAATTAAACAAAGTCTTAAATTAAATCTCTATAAATATTATATATCACCACGTACTACACGTACTTAGAAGGTCAAACGATTGAAATGAATGATAGATTAAAATTGACATAATGTTCTATAAATTCCTTACTAATAAGCCAACCTTTTCATTTAAACAAACCCAAAAAAAAAAAAAAAAAAATGCCACATTTAAAAAGCAATTATATTTTGAAACAAAAAACTAGCTAGCATGAGAAACATCATTTTGCATGCATGTGCATATCCAACGTACAATAAGTAATTAATAGATATTCCAAAAAAAAAAAAATCACCTCAATTAAATGCTCACAAATACTCAATCCAGTGCATTAACGAAACATCATGCGAATATATGACAAACTAAAACATAAAATTGATAAAACAACACAATGTATATATATAGCATATATTCTGCAATAAAACAATATTATATATAAAATAAAACAATATATATATATATATATATATTTTAATGCTCCTCTTCCTACTGCTCATCATCAGTGTAATGTCATCACTGCTCCTGCTCCCATTAAAGATTTCTTTTATGTCATTGATTGGCCTGCTTTGTCCAAAGATTTCAGTTCAAAAGAAAATCGTGCTTTACAGCATGCTTACCGTGCCAAATATTCTGAAAATGAACAAAATCTCATCAAGGTCAAATGGACTGAGATGATGATTAAGTCCCAAAAACATATTTTGTTTTTTAATTATCTTCAAAAACATTTCCCTGTCGATAATGTTTTGAATGTTGTCAAAAAGAATTTTGTCAAAGAAGTTAAATCTGTTGTCAAATCTTCTCATCCTCCTCTTGAAAATACCCTTCTTGATGTTAGCAAAATTGTTGTTAAATGCTCTCCTTTCAAAACCCCTGATAAAGATCCTATTACTAACGATAGGAAAATTATCGAACAAAACAATTTTTGTGCCCAATCTTTGCATATTTTAGGACAACAATTGGACCGTATCGAAGTGAAACTTCCCTCTCTCTCTTCCGATCCAAAAGTTTCCTCTGCTCCTTCTAAAATTGAAAAACCCTTGATTTCTCTCCCTGATTTGAAAAAATCTTCTGGCTTGAAAACGACTTCTCAAATGAACCATGAGAAAGTCAACAAATTGCTTTCTGAGTTAACTAATGCTCGTGCCAGTTCTTCTGGACAAAATTTTGGCATAAAAAAAAGTTTATTCTTCTGATTCTGAAACTTCTTCTTCTCAAGAATCTACTGATTCTGACATCAGAGTTCTTGAACAAAACTTTGGTAAGATTAAAATGGAGCCAAAACTCCAAAGGATCTTTGACGGATCTAAGCCTTTTAATCTTACAAAGAATTTTTATTCAAAACCCACTCCTCCTGATTTACAATTTGAGGAAAGGTTTCTCCAATCCCAATTCTCTGTCTCTGCTGATAAATTGTATGAATGGAATATTGACGGTTTGTCTGAGCAAGAACTGCTCAATAAGATGAATCACATGTCCATGGTTGCTAACGCCTATCTCACTAATCACAATAAAAGCCAAGCTGATATTGTGGATTTACTTGCTACTTGGTTTTCTGGTACTCTTAGAAATTGGTGGGACAATTATCTCACTGAACTAAGAAGAGATCAGATCAAGAAAGCAGTAAAGAGTGATGAAGAAGGATTACCCATTTTCAATGAGCAAATTGGTATGGGTGAACCTGATGGTGTTAACTCCTTGATCTATACAATTATCAAACATTTTGTCGGAACTCCTTCCAATATCACTTCTCGTATTTCTGATTATTTGAACAATCTTCGATGCCCTACTATGTCTGACTATAGATGGTATCAAGATGTCTTTCTTTCCCGTGTCATGGTTAGACCTGATAGTCAAAAACCTTATTGGAAAGAAAAGTTCATTGATGGATTGCCTTCATTATTTGCTCACAAAGTTAAAGATGAATTGATCAGTTCTGACACTGGTCTCATTGATTTTGAAAATTTGACTTATGGTGATTTGTTTTCAACTGTCAAAAAACTTGGTATTAAGATGTGCATCGATTAAAAGATGATCAGACAGCAGCTTAAGAACGCCAAGAAAGCTAAGTATGAAATGGGAAATTTCTGTGTATAGTTTGGATTACCTCCTATTGCTCCTTCCAGAACGCAAAGGAAGAAATCTAAAGCTTTCATGAAATCACCCTCTCCATATTACAATAGTAACAAGAAAAGAAAATTTAATAAACCTAAATTTTCTAAACCTCCTCCTAAACGGAGTAAAGAATCTAAATTTGAAAAATACTTTTCAAAAAATAAATGCTTCAATTGTGGAGAAACAGGACACTATGCTGACAAGTGCCCAAAACCTCCCAAAAAGATTAAAAAAGAGATTAATGCTTTAAACATCAATGATGATGAAAAGCAAAAAATCTTTAGAATTTTTCAGAACAATGCCTTTTCTGATTATTCTTCTGAAAATGATTTTCTATCCTCCTCTGATTCTGAATATCGCTCTGCTTCTGATATTTCTGCAAATTGTATCAATTTTGGTTGTACTGAATCTTGCTGCAACCCAAAAACTTGTTCTGTCCTGACCAAATCAGAAGTACAAGAAGATTTGCCTCTTACCCTGATTTCAAAAATTGAAAACCCTGATTTGAAAGAAGAGTATCTTAAGAAACTTAAAAAACTCATGATTAAAGAAGTTGTTGAAAAATCTATTGGCACTAAAATCTCTCTTGAAGATACCTTGAAACGATTTTCAAAACAAAAATCCAAGGTAGTTACTATCTCAGATTTGCAGCATGAGATTAGCATCATCAAGAAGGACATTGTCAACTTGCAAATTGCCTTGCAAGATGTTAATACCGAAAACAAAGATTTACAACAAAAGCTTTTGCTTTTAAATCTTAACCAATGTTTTCCTGAAAATGTTTTTGATAACGAAACAACTGAGCATGATGATGAGGCTGAATCCAGTCATAAATCTTTGTCCAATGAAGTTAAGATTGTCAATATGATTAGTAAAGTTGTCCCTCCGAGATGGTATTCAAAAGTCAGAATTACCATTTCTCCTGATTATGCTTTTGATGTTTTTGCTTTGATTGATTCTGGTTCTGATTTGAATTGCATTCAAGAAGGATTCATTCCTAGCAAATATTTTGAAAAATCCACAGAACGGTTGCACTCAGCCAGTGGAAGCAAATTGCACATTGATTTTGAATTAAACAATGCTTATGTCTGTTTTGATAATATTCATTTTCATATTCCTACTATTCTTGTCAAAAACATGGGTGAAAGGGTAATTCTTGGGATGCCTTTTCTTGCTTTACTTTACCCATTCTCTGTTAACGAGATTGGTGTTTCAACTATTAAATTTGGTGTTAATATTCAAATACCTTTTGCTTCAAAATTTGAAATTGATGTTAATAGGTTGGATATTAAGTTTAGGCAGTCCTCAGACCTAGAGTTGGATAAGGACCCTATTACCATCAGATATTTGTCTTGCCTAAACACCCCCCTGACGGTCGTGTTTTCCTAAAATTCTTTGTTCATACCTATTCCTAGCACATGGCGCATATTATTATTTATGCTTTGCAAAAAATAATTTTAACATTATTTTGCATATATTTTATAAAAGTTTTAACCCTTTTGGTTTTAATTACTTTCCTTTTGAATTTTTGCAGTGCCACTATGGCTAGCAAAAAGGATAAAGAAAAAATTGGTTCTAAAGCTCTGACTATAAAATCAGAGTCCCCCCTTGCTTCTTCTCTGCCAATTTCCTCTGTTGCCATAACCAACAGATTTGCTCCATTTGCTTCCTCTTATCCTGATTCCCAAATGTCGTACTCAAGTACACTTGCCTCCTCTTATGATCCCTTTTCTGATAAAACAAAAAATCCCTTCATAAGGTATGATAAAACGTCTGCCTATATGACTCTCCCTTATTTCCAGAACTTGTTCTTTGTCGAACTAAATCGTTCTGCTTCTTCTAAATCTGCCGGAGATATTGCCCTCTCCTATTTTCCTCCAAATTTTCATTGGATCCCTGAACATCCTCAGAAAAATTTGGCTTTCTATTATGCTGTCTTAAAGCAAACTGATTCTGTCTCCTTCAAATCTATTCCTGATAGGAATAATCCACAAAAGATCCTTTATCATAGTATCTATTTCAAACGGATTATCTATGAAAAGGAATGGGGTAACCATCCCTCTGTCGCAAAATCCCTTAACGGATTTTCTATCCCCTGCACTTATTATGATTATGTTGATGCTTGGTTCAAATTCTTACTTTATCAAACCTCTGTCTTTGATCATTCCTGGTTTGTTAATTTTGACAAGAATTTTACCGGTATCCTTCCCCTCTAGTTCTCCAGATGGTGGAACCAATTTGGTCTTATCCCTGACATCCTCCCTCTCCAATTAGTTGAAGCTTTCCATTTATTCAAGAACAACTACAAAGTTGATTCTTATGGTGCTAAGTTTCCAACTATGATTTATTTTGTCATTAAATACAAAATTCCATGGATTCTGAAATGGAAATATCACCTTTCAGAAGACAAGATCCAATGACAATGGTTTATCAAATGGTGGGATAAATGCTCACTAGTTGATGACATTGTTATCTCTGTCAAAAATATGTCTCAGGCCCTCAAGGCCCCTGCTTTGCCACTAACGGCTAAATCCCCACTCCTGATTACTCCCAGCATAATATCCCCTGTTTCTTCCCCTTCTACTGCATCTAGCTCTTCCAAGAAGAAATCTTCTTCTAAGAAAGAGAAGATTAAAGCCCTTCTTGCTGCCCTTGAAGATGATTCTGACAACGACGAAGAAGATGAAAAGTCTGCATCGTCCCAGAAGCCCCTCCAGAAGTCCCTTCAAAATCCCTATTATGAAGACACACAAGAATACTATCCTTACCCAGGGATTGAAGACTTGTGAAAAAAGCCTCTTAACGGCTCTTGTTTGGTCCTTAACAAGCACAATGCTCTCAAGAAAAAGAACTGCTACCATTCCATTGACGGTTCGTTCTCAGTTCACTAACCATAACGTCAGCAAAGAAAAATTTGTGATCTTCAACGGGTCACTGTTCATCATGTTTTGAAGTTACTATGCAAAATCACTGTTCACTTTTACTGTTCATTGTCCGGACGACACTGTACAGGATTATTGTTCAAGATTTGTCTGCCGATACTACAGTGCCGACAGCAACTGTTCAAGATTGGTTACTTTCACTGTACCAGATTGGCATCAGACGTGCCTCTACTGTTCACATGTGACCGCACTGACGCGGCATATGCTTTTACTGTTTTGTCCATGATTGTATTTTGTTTTATGCAATGTAATTAGCCTATATAACGGGCTCCCCTTCCCCATTGTAAGGCAGAGGTTTTTCGAGAGGTTTTCTAGAGACTCCAGAGCTCTTCCTCAGAAACTTCCTTGCCATTCCCCTATCATTTCTTCTTCTCTGTCACTTACTTCAGTAAGTCCTAACACTTACTTTTGTAAGCCTTGTCTAAAATCTGTAATGATTTTAAGCTTTTTAACGAGCTTTGTTTTTCCTATCAACTGTCTTTACTTTCAGTTTTTTATATCTTGATTATCAACTGTCATTACCGCCTTCTTGGTCGGTTTTACTACCTTGATTTAAATTATCTTACTGCATGTACATCACTCTCCCCTATCCCCTGCATCTATATGCATACTGCGCTTCCTCCCCCCCTCCATATATATATACCTGCAGGAGAGATGGAGGAGATTGGCGGAGCAGATTCGGTAGGAGAATCGCCGGAGACGGCAACGGCGAAGTGGAGGTGGCCGCCGGAGATGGGGAGTGAGCTAACTAGAGAGAGAGCTAGAGAGAGTACTGCTAGCTGAGAGATAGAGCTGACAGAGAGAGAGCAGGAGATGAGGAAGAGTGAGGGAGGAGAAGGAAAAAAGAAAAAATGGCTTGGCTGAGGGATTTTGGCTGCCTGGCGGGAGAGAAGAGAGAGTAATCAAGGGAGAGAGGGAAAAACCAAAAAAAAAAAGAGCAGGAGTGGGCGCGATGGGACGGCCAGCAGGCGCTAGCCTTCCCAAGGCACCCTCCTGACGTGCCACATAGGCACGTCAGGGAGTTCTGACGTTCCACCCCTGACGTGCCATATGTGGCATGTCAGAAATTCCTGACGTGCCTATGTGGCACATCAGGAATATATATATATAAATATTAAATACAAAAAAAAAAAACAGAAAAAAATATATATATAAAAGAAATTCTTACGTGCCAAAGATGGTAGGCCAGAAATTTTCTAACGAGCCACACATGGCACGTCAAAAAGTTTTAACTAATTTTTTGCACGTCAGAATTTCTTTTAACTAATTTTTTATTTTTTTTGTTTGGCAAATTCAAACTAAATAATAAGGTGATGGTAAAAATTATTAACAATAGTAAATAAGATGAATGAAGTTTTGAATCGTTCCTCGTTCGTTTGGAATCTTATTAAAATAATTAAAATAACATTATTCATATTGAAGTTTTGATATATATATATATATATATATATATATATATATATATGGCAGGAGGAATCAAATATCAAATTGTCATCGTGCCCGTATTATATATAACTATTTGTTGTACACTAAAACAGCTTTGTAAAATGGTTCGATTGATTGACAAGAAAATAAGAAGTACAAGACGAGGAAGAAAGAATTAAGAAGAAAACTTGGGTATACATACGTAGATGCAATAAAGTTATTTAATAAAAATGTGGAAATATTTTGAGTATCATTTTCATTTAAAATCCTTCCTAATAAAAAATTAAAAAAAAAAAAAAAAAAAAAGCTAGGTGATATATATATATAAAACAAAAATAAATAAATAAATAACTAAAATAAAATAAAATAAAAGAAATTCTGACGTGCCATATGTGGCACGTCAGAAATTATTGACGTGCCATACGTGACACGTCAGTAATTTTTGACGTGCCAAATATGGCACGTCAGAACTTATTATATATATATATATATATATATATATATATATATATATTTTAAATATCATGTTTATATGGTTTATACAAACTAATATAATGATACAAATGTGTACTAAATGATCAAGGAACAAATAACTTTGAACTGAGCTGCAGGCTTATAGTTGCTGCAACTTTTTTTGAAGTACTCATATATGGCATGTAAACTGCAAATATATATATATATATATATATATATATATATAGACATGTAAACTTAAGATGAGAACATGACAAGGGAAAAAAAAAATTCAAAATTACAACATAAAAATAAACAAATGTAACTTGAATAAACAAATAATATTAACGGTTGATAAGGTTGGTGTGAAGAGTGCAATCTCACCAACAACAATTACATTTTAACGTGCATGGCTCAAACCTAAATGATAGATAACGTGCATGGTTTATATATCCTTTAGGTTAATTTGAACCATGCACGTTAAATTAATGTTATATATATATCCTTTGCATGGTTTTGCTATATATATATGGTATTCCGATTAAAGCATGGCTAACAATCAGAAATTAATTCTCTTATATTTTTGAATGTTGAGATGGGTTACGGTGTTATAAAGGAGAAGTAAAGTACTGGTGTTTATTTTGTAAAAATTAATTTTATTGAATGTTAATTGGGATCGATCATATTGTACAATATTAAACCTGATAATGTTGGGATCATATATATTATATATTATTTATATCTATAATATAAATGAATAAAACCAGATATATATATTAAATCAGATATATATATATATTAGTTATTGACGTGTCAAAGTGACACGTCAATAGTTTCTGACATGTCAATTATATATTATAGTTTTTGACGTGTCAATTTGACACATCAATATTTACTGACGTGTCAAATTGACATGTTAGAAACTATTGACGTGTCATTTTGACACGTCAGTAACTGTTGACGTGCGGTTTTGACACATCAGCAATTTCCTAACGTGTCAATGTTTACAAACGTGTCAAATCTTGACACATCAGTAAATATAAAATTAATTAGTTATTTATTTTAAAATGTTGTAAAATTAAATTGGATTCAAATTTACTGACGTGTCAAAATTAACACGTCAGTAAATACTGACGTTTTTTTTTTCAACATGTTAGTAAATGTTGACGTGCCACTTTTGGCACGTCAAAAAAAATTTTGTTGACGTGCCACTTTTGACACGTTAGTAAATAATTCCTACTGTTTGCCACGTCAAAAAATGACCTTTTTTTTGTAGTGCATTGACCCACTCTGGGTCACGGCCAGACCCGCAGACTCATGTTGGATCATAGCCGTAACCCGCACGGGTCTGCTCACCCACAAGGGTCTCTGTGGTAACTCAAAACTTTAAAAAATTAAAAATTAAAAAATAAAAAATAAATAAATAAAAAAGAGGCTCTAGTAAACATTTTTATAAAAAAAAACATTTCTAGCAAGACCTTTGTTATTTCATTAAAACAACCAAAAACCTTATTTTTGCCTTTGGCCGAACATTTAGTAGGTGACGCCGGGCAGAACTAGGATTGTTCTGACAGCGTATAAAAGCAGCAGAAACTAAGATTTGAAGATAGAAAAGGGAATTCAGGAAGAGAGAAAATAACAAGTAGGGAAGAGAAAATCCCTAAGTGCCCCAAATAAGCAAACAGAGAAATAACTCTGAAAGACTTAAATTTAATTAATAGTATAAACTAGATTGATAAACAACAAAGACTAGATGCCTTTATATAGGTAGGCACCTCCTAAACCAACAAGGAAAAGAAAAAGCAAACTTAATTGGAAAAGGAAAACAAATCCTAATAGGAAAAGGAAAAGCAAATCCTAATAGGAAAGGAAAAACCCAATCCTTATTGAAAAAGGAAAACTAAAACATAAATAATAAATCTACTTTATTATTATTATTCGCCTGCATGAGTCTCCCCGGGTTGGAAAGAACTCGCCCTCGAGTTCAAGTTGTCTTTGTCTACATCAACAAAACATGGAGTCAAATGCTTCACATTGAACACATCAGAGGTCTTTAAATGACTTGGAAGACGTAGTCGGTATGCATTGTCATTTATCTTTTGCAAAATCTCACAAGGCCCAATCTTCCTCTCTCGTAGCTTGTTATACTCACCAACAGGGAAACGATCACGTGTGAGTACAGCCCAAACTAAATCACCAACATCAAAAGTTACCTTGCGTCTATGGCTGTCGGATTGTGCTTTGTACTTAACATTGCTATCTTCTATCGCTTTCTTGACCTGGTCATGAACTCCTCAGAGATAATCTGTCATTTCATCAGCCTTAATACTCAATCGACCAATACGGGGAATAGGTGCTAGGTCAAGCACTCCCGATGGGTTTTGCCCATACACAATCTCGAAAGGGCTCAACTGAGTCGTTCTATTCTTGGACTGGTTGTAAGCAAACTCTGCTTGTGACAAAGCCAGGTCCCACTGCTTTGGCTTATTTCCAGCTAAACTCCTTAAAAGATTCCCCAAGCTTCGATTTACCACCTCAGTTTGACCATCTGTTTGGGGGTGGTAGGCACTACTAAAATTAAGCTTGGTCCCCATCTTTTCCCACAGGCTCTTCCAAAAATGGCTCATGAATTTTGTATCTCGGTCCGATGTAATAGATCTTGGAACCCCATGCAAGCGAACAATCTCCCGAAAATACAAGTGAGCAATTCGGGCGGCATCCATCGTCTTCCGGCAAGCAACAAAATGGGCCATCTTGAAAAAATGATCAACCACCACAAGAATAGAATCCATGCTCCTTTGAGTGCGAGGTAACCCCAAAACAAAATCCATGCTGACGTCAAGCCATGGGCCGTCAGGCACAGGTAATGGGGTGTATAGACCTGCATTTGTGAGGGTCCCCTTAGACCTTTGACAAATAAAACACCGTTCCACGTAACGGGTCACATCACTAGTTAACTTGGGCCAATAATAGTCTGATGAGACCAAGGCCAAGGTTTTGTCTCGCCCAAAGTGACCTTCTCCATGCAACTCTCGTATTATTTGCTCCCTCAATGAACTATCCGGAATGCATAGCTGTAAACCTCGAAATAGATAACCATTAAGAGTAACATAATCACTGCGCTTAGCTACAAATACCTCAGCAAATATCTTCCCGAATGAAGGATCTTCCGTATACAACTCTCGGAAAGTGTCAAAACCCACAACTTTGGTATGCATGGTAGTAAGGAGTGCAACTCTCCTACTCAGAGCATCAGCAACTCGATTCAAATTTCCTGATTGGTGCCGTAAAGAAAAAGTGAACTCCTGAAGGTAAGCGACCCATTTGGCATGTCGGCGACTAAGCTTCTGTTGGCCATTGATATACTTGAGGGCCTCATGGTCAGTGATAAGGATGAACTCCTTCTGTACCAGGTAATGACGCCAATGTTTCAAAGATTGTACAATGGCATAAAACTCCAAGTCATAAGTGGAATAGTTCTTCTTGGACCCGAACAACTTTTCACTGAAAAATGCAATCGGACGTCCCTCTTGGCTTAGGACACCTCCAATGCCAACGCCAGATGCATCACAATTAACTTCGAAAATCTTCTCGAAGTCTGGAAGAGCTAGAACAGGTGCTTCCGTCATTTTCTTCTTCACCAATTGAAAGCTTGCATTGGCTTCTTCAATCCATTGGAAAGTCCGACCCTTTAAGCACTTCGTGATTGGTGCAATCAATGTACTGAAATTTCGGATGAATCGTCGATAGAATGATGCCAATCCGTGAAAACTTCGAACATCATGTAGACTCTTGGGTGTTGGCCATTCTAGAATTGCTGCCACCTTAGACTGATCTGCATGAACACCATCAATAGACACAACATATCCAAGGAAAGTGACAGTAGTAGTAAGAAAGGAACACTTCTTCCGATTGATATATAGACACTCTTTTCGTAGCGTGTTAAGAACCTCCCTGAGGTGTTTTAGGTGTGTCTCTTGTGAGGAGCTATAGATGAGAATATCGTCAAAGTACACAACAACGAACTTCCCCATGTAAGGCCGCAACACTTGATGCATGAACCTCATGAATGTACTGGGAGCATTGGATAGCCCAAAAGGCATGACCATCCACTCGTACAACCCTGATGCGTTTTGAACGCTGTTTTCCACTCATCTCCAGGCCTGATTCTGATTTGGTGATACCCGCTTTTAAGATCAATTTTGGAGAAAACCTTAGAACCTGCTAACTGATCTAGCATGTCATCTAAGCAAGGAATCGGGAATCTATACTTCACTGTGATTCGATTGATGGCTCGGCTATCAACACACATACGCCACGACCCATCCTTCTTCGAAACTAAGAGAGCAGGAACTGCACATGGACTCAGGCTCTCTCGGATGTAACCTCTTTCTAGCAACTCTGTCACTTGGCGTTGCAATTCTTCAGATTCCTTCGGGCTAAGGCGATAAGCTGGACGATTGGGCAAGCTTGACCCCGGCATGAGGTCAATGTGGTGCTGTATATCTCTCATGGGTGGTAAACCAGGGGTGGATTCTCTGGCATCAAATCAGCAAACTCCATAAGCACCTCTTGTAACTCTATGGAAACTTCATCATCTACGTTGTCACCTTCTTCACATGGCATCAAGGCATATACAACTCCCTCTTCTTCTGCTTCCTCCAGGAATTGAGATATTGATAGGAGATTAGTGCCCCTTTCAATCACTGGTCCATGAATGGCTCTTTCTCGTTGAGGTGCTAATACCACCTTCTTTCCCTTGATGCTCAAGGTATATGTATTTCGTCGTCCATCATAAATAACACTTCGATCATACTGCCAAGGTCTGCCTAATAATAAATGACATGCATCCATAGACACTACATCGCACCATGTATTATCAAAATAGTTTCTACCAATTGAAAAAGAGACCAAACACCTCTTATCTATTGTTACCTCACTCCCTTTTTTTAACCATGACAATTTGTATGGTTTTGGATGGCGATCAATCTTCAGCTGAAGCTTCTTAATTGCTTCCTCTGACACCACATTCTCGCAACTACCATTGTCGATAATAAGCTTGCAAACCTGCTCTGCAATTGTGCATGTGGTATGAAAGATATTGGTTCTTAACCAGTCTTCTTCAGAATCATCTTTTGGAGTAAGCAAGCTTTTTCTGACAACAAGAGTTTCGTTCCCATCTCCATACAAAATATCCCCATCATTACCTTCATCAAAAATAGGATCTCCGATGTTGACTTGCTCTTCTACTATCTCATCCTCAATCAAGAGATTCTTACCCGTTCTGCTAGAAGATTTTCGGCAATCTGTCGATCGATGACCGGGCTCCCCACATCTAAAACAACGAATGTTGGAATTGGAACTTTGACCTTGCGTAGATTAAGGATTAGGACGAGGCTCTTGAGGACGAGTTCCTCATGTATTTTGATCTCCTCTCGGTGTAGATCTGGTATTATTCCTGGCCTGCTGCTTTTCTACAGTCAAGGCACGTTGGTAGGCTTCAGAAACCGTCCAAATGGAGTGGAGACTAAGGACGTCTTGTAGGGACTGCCGCAAACCGCCTAGGTACCGCGCCACCAACTGCTCCTCAGTCTCTGACAAGTCGTTCCGAGCAACCAACTGGTAGAACTCTTCAGTGTAATCATCAACAGATCTCGCACCTTGTCTCAGCATATGAAGTCGCTGAAATAATGTCTGTGTGTATCCGAAGGGTAAAAAGTTTCCCTTCATTTTCTTCTTCATCTTCTCCCAATCACAATTCTTTGGCTTGCCTTGTCTATCTCGCGATCGCTTTAGATGCTCCCACCAAGCAGATGCACGACCTTTTAGTTTGATGGCGACAAGCTTCACCTTCATACGATCTGGAACCTCCTTATAGTCAAAGATCCTCTCTACCTCATGCAACCAATCAATGAAGCCTTCGGCTTGTAAAGTGCCTGAAAATTCTTGAAGCTCAACTTTGAAGCCTAAGTCTCCATGCCGCCAATCCCGAACACCCTGTTCCCGACCCAGAACAGGATTGTGATACGGGTTCTCAAAATTGGATTCTGAATCACGATCATCCATCTCGCGATCCCTCTCCAAGTTTTGCGCCACTAGACGCTGGGTTAACTCCGCAACCTGCCTCTCCAAATCTTCAATCCTCACGTCTTGTACATGGTGTTCATGGTAGGAGACTTCCTCATTCGGAACCTGCCCACGCCGACCACGACCACGACCTCCAGCCATAAAAACTGATGAAAAATTCACCCCAAGAAGACGCTAAGCTCTGATACCAACTGACGCCGGGCAGAACTAGGATTGTTCTGACAACGTATAAAAGCAGCAGAAACTAAGATTTGAAGATAGAAAAGGGAATTCAGGAAGAGAGAAAATAACAAGTAGGGAAGAGAAAATCCCTAAGTGCCCCAAATAAGCAAACAGAGAAATAACTCTGAAAGACTTAAATTTAATTAATAGTATAAACTGGATTGATAAACAACAAAGACTAGATGCCTTTATATAGGCTAGGCACCTCCTAAACCAACAAGGAAAAGAAAAAGCAAACTTAATTGGAAAAGGAAAACAAATCCTAATAGGAAAAGGAAAAGCAAATCCTAATAGGAAAGGAAAAACCCAATCCTTATTGAAAAAGGAAAAGTAAAACATAAATAATAAATCTACTTTATTATTATTATTCTCCTGCATCAGTAGGGGACCACCGAACATTTTATATTAACCTTTGTAGAGCCCCGGCTTTACTAAGCAAGCCGTAAGTGGAATTATCTAAAATTCTCACGTGATACTACTATTTTTTCTTACTAATTAACACAGCCAAAGATTAGTAACAAATTTTTCTTTTTCTTTTATAACATACACTCACTAGTACGTACCAAAGCTTCTATTATATATCATATGACATCAGCAATTTTATCCAATGAGTTAGATATAAAATGAATACAACTAACTACCATACTAACTTATGGCAATATAACTCTTCAAAAGTAGAAGCCTCCTTCAAGCTTCAAGGGTAAAAGTCTCATACAGATCTCTATCATTAATCACCTTAGCTAAGCCTACAGTAATTGTGTTTGGTGGATTACCCCAATTGAATCCAGGATTGCACCAGCAAATAAGTGAGCCTACAGTCTCAGTAAGTTCAAGCGAATTAACCATTTATAAATAGATCCATTCATTATTTGTAAATCTATCTCATTACCAAACTAAACAGCCGTATATGCATATTTTTCATAAATGAGTTTTAATAAACGTATGGCTATATTGTAAACCAGGTTATAGACATTTTGATAAATCGTAATAATATTTCCTTGCATTTTCTTACTACATAATTAACTTCACATTTCATAAATTGAAGTGGTAAAATAGTTTATAACATAATAAGTAAGACATCTATTAGAGCCAACATAGTTTTAAACACATAGCATTGCATAACATAACATATTATCATAACATAACACTATAGCATATCATCATAACATGACATCATAAGCTAACTTCAAAACATAACATTATAACATAACATCATAACTTATCATCATAGCATAATATCATAACTTATCATCATAGCATAACATCATGACATAATTTCATAACTTATCATCATAAGTTATCATCATAACATAACATCATAGCATATCATCATAACATGACATCATAAGCTAACTTCATAACATAACATCATAACATAACATCATATCATAACATCAGAACTTATCATCATAGCATAACTTCATAACTTATCATCGTAAGTTATCATCATAACATAACATTATAAGTGTAATTATACTCCCACTTATCCCCTGGAGTTTTCTAAGCATATTACCCCAACTTAGCTGCTAGGTTGCTATTAATTTATCCCTCTCATAGCTTTATGGTGTTAAGCATATTAGCCCGCTTGGCTTTACGTGCATTCATACATATCATATCATAGCATACATCTCATAGCATGCATAACATAATAAGTGTAATTATACTCCCACTTATCCTCTGGAGTTTGCTAAGTGTTACCCCACTTAGTCGCTCATAGCTTTGAGGTGTTAAGCGTATTACCCCATTTAACCGCTGGGCTGTTAGGCAACTTTGTTTTCCCCTTCCTAACATCGGGGTGTTGGGCATATAATTCCCACCTAGCCGCTGGGTTTTACATATATTCATACTTAACATCATATATTTCATATCATTATTATTTTCATAAACTTCATTTTCTTTCCAAAACTCAACTTCTTTACATAAATCATTTTCTTCAGAAACACATTTTCATTTAACCCATATGTAAATCATTTCAAAATATAATTATACGTGTAGTTAAAATAACTTACTCAAAAAAATATACATAGCATCCTTTCGTAAAATAGTGCAGGTCAGTAAGTTTGAACTTACCTTATGGGTGTAATGGTCCAGTCAAAGGTTCCCATCCATAGCCTAGTTCGTGTTTGCAATTAAATCTATTCTTGCTCTCATGGCCGAAATCCCCATTTTATTAGGCTTCATCATCGTCTTCTTCTCCTTATTCTATGATCAACATCTCTCTCTCTTTCTCTCTCTCTGTGTGTCAATTCTCCTTCACTGTCTCCTCTGACCATCTCTCTCAGTTCTCGCTCTCTTCCCCTCCGCATGTTTTCTCTCTTCCTCTTCATCTTTACTCTCTCTCTCTTCATCTACCTCTCACGTCTAAATCTCTTTTTCTCTCCCTTTGCATCCCTTCTCTCTCTTTCTATTTCCCATGCCCATCTCCTCTCTCTCTCTCTTCATCTGCTAGATTTCTCTTGCAGTGTGTGCATGTGTGCACCCTAGGTGAAGAGAAAGGAGAGTTAAGTGAGTGGAGGTAGCTGGACGTTTGGGAGAGGAGGAAGGAGAAAAGAAAAAGAAAAGAAGAAAGGACTAGGGGACAAGAGCATGAATGGAGGAAGAAAAGAAGAAAGAAAGGTGGACGGGTGAGGAAAAAATGGGGAAAGTGAAGAAAAGAAGAGGAAGATAGTTGGTTGAGCTGTACACGGATAATAATTCACCAATATAAAAGAAAAACCAATCTAATCATTCATTAATCTTAATTATTCTCGAATAACATCTCTTATAACACCCAATAAAATTATCCGCATATAAACTCCTAAAAATCATAGCTTATGATCTAATAATTTCAAACCCATTTTTATACCTATAATATTCATATGATCTCATAAATTCCTCTTGAATAAATATTATTACGTAATATGAATAGTAATATAATCTTTATCCTCAAACTTTAAATGAGGATTTTAAAATCTAGGTCACTACATCATTAGTGTGAACGTTCGACTAGGGACCACATCGAACATTCGACGACCAAATCTAAAACCATTGGGTATTGACCAACGTTCAATTTGAAACCCTAGACCCATTGTACAATAGTACACTAAACGTTCGAGAATAATACCGAACATTTTATGACAGTTTGAAAAGCAGTTTTAACTCATTTTCCTCCTTATCTAGCATGCACTACCCCCTGCCCTATAAATACCCTACCCTTCCACCCCATTTTCCACCCTTCCACATTTCCACTAAGCCTAAACCTAGAAATCCAAGAGAGAAACGAAGGAGATTTGAGCCTTTCCTTGCCCTCCTTGAGGTAAGCCCTTTTTACTAAGATGGTTTTCATGTTGCTAGCAGGTTTTCCATACTTCTTGCAAGTTTTATATTAAGTGCTAAAATATTCATATTTTCAGCCCTTAACTTACAGGTTTTAATCCTTTGGTTTTAGTTAATTAGATCATTTTAATTCATTTTTGTATATTCCATACTTTTGTAGGCTTTTGGAAGAAAATGAAGTAATATTTTCAGCCCTTAACTTACATGTTTTAATCCTTTGGTTTTAGTTAATTAGATCATTTTAATTCATTTTTGTATATTCCATACTTTTGTAGGCTTTTGGAAGAAAATGAAGTAAATTGGGAAGATTTGGGCTCAAAGAGAGAAGATGGGAAAAGTGGAAGCCCCTGACACTGCGATCGATCATAGGTTCCCTGCGATCGAGCGCAGTACCAGAGAAGACACAGCATGAAGCAGGCCACGAGCGCTCGAGCGCACAACAGAAGAGGCTCAATCGCAGACCTGCGATTGAGCGCACACGGGTTGCGATCGATCGCACCCGTGCGTAGAAGACACATCAAAGCTGCGGCCAAATTGTCATTCTTTCCATATTAGGGTTTTCCAAATCCCAATTGTAATAGGTTTAAAACTCTACGAAAATTCCTAGGTTTACTAGTTTGTCAAGGACTTCTAAAGCTTATAAATAGACCCTTAAGCCTCTAGAATAGGTTTGCTTTGTAAGGAGAAGAATTGGAGCTCTTCAAGTTCAAGTTTTGGGTTTATTCTTTTCCTTTCTTTTATTTTATTATATGAAAATGTTTAACATCAACCTCATGTGTAACTACTTTATTTAGTAGAGCTAAATTGAAGCCCCAGTTATGTTTTGTTAATATTCAATATTGGCGCCTTTATGATGATCTTGTTATGATATCTAACTTGATTAATACCTAGTTTCATGAATTCCTCATATGTGTGTGCCTGATCAACATGTGCATGTGGTATGGACTAATTAGTTAAATCAATTTGGATGACCGAGTCCTGGGATTAACATAAGTAACAAAAGTAATCCACACCGGGTTCTTGGGTTAATCAACATGGGGAACCGGGAGTATACACCCATGCCCTAGGCCTCATGTGTTTGTCGATTTCCACAGAATATATGCTTTCCTAGAGAACAACTTAGTATACACCATACTAAATCCTTTAGGGAAGAAAAGAGTTAGAGTATACACCCATGCCCTTAGGTTGACAAACATTAAATAGACATAACATGATCAAAACATTGGCATATTGATATATTAGCTAAATATAATTAGTGGTGGATATCAAAGTCCTACCTTTTTATCATTATCAATTTAAATCCAATCTCTTGTGTTATTTTACTTTGGGAATTGATTTTAGACAAGATTCAGCAGTCTTCGTGGAAATGGCCCCATATTTGCACACTATACTACTATGTTGACCTCGTGCACTTGCGGGTAAAACATCCAGTTATTTGCCTATTAATTTAGGTAGGTAATTGTGATCATTTTACAGTACCATGATTAAGCTTGTATTATGATTTTCCCTTAAAGAGCAAAAGGTTTTTAAATGCTTTAGACAGCTTCATGATTTCATGAACTTGCATGATGATGTGTCTTACTATGTTTGTAAGAACCTATTATAAGGACTAAGATGAGATTTGTTACGTGATGGGTTGAAAGTAGGAACCTTGCATGAACCTTGCCATGCTAACTGAATGTTCCATGCTCTTTGGCTGAACGTTCAACTTCGAGTCCGAACATTCGATCATGTGATAGAACGTTCAACTAGTGTCCATGATGTGTAAAATTAAGGTTTTATGACCTTCTAGCTAGATGCTTCTCAATTAACACTTTACGTATGGTAGATTCTCTATTAATGTGCATAATAATGAACTATGTTCATTATAGTAGGAACTCAGGATGTCGGAGGATTTGAGTGAGCATACGAGGTAAGTAAATACTTTCGACTGCTTTCCTTAAAAATGTACTATGATGAGTGCCAAATATTATATATTTGAGCATCCTAATTTACATTTGCTAATCTTTTAGCTGTGTTATGATATGATGTCTTGTGCTAGTTCTGTAGTTTTAGTGTTTTACAGGTTGCTAAGAGAAAACTACGGTCTTAATGTGAAAAATGCAAAGTTTGGAAAAAAGAGCCATCAGCAGAAGTGGGATCAAGCGCACAGCCCTACGCTCAAGCGCATCTAGCCCAGCAAGGTCACACTTGAGCGCACTCCCACCTATGCCCAAGCAAGCAACGCTCTAGTGCTGCACCGCAAGAGAGGAATTGCATGCTCGAGTGCAATCGAGCGCACCTAGTGTGCAATCGAGTACACTCGTCTGACCTGGCGCTGATTTTAGGTTAAAAACCCTATACATAGCCCTATAAATAGAATAGACTTTAGAGGAAATTGTAGAGGCTGTAGAGTATGAAATTTCAAAGTAGAGAGAAGAGAGTTTAGGGTCTTCCTAGCTTTTGGTGTTCTCAACTTTGGAGTTTTTAATTTGTAAGCTTCTCAATTCTCCATGGATTCAATTACTCTTGTTTTATCTTTCAATTCCATGAGAGGCTAAACCCTCAACTAAGGTTGAGGATGAAGCCTCACTTATGATTAGCAACATTATTCTCATGTGATGTAATATTTTCCAATTTAATGAGTTTGATTTTCCTATTGTTTTACTTAATTCAATTAAGTGGGATGATTCTTGGATATCATTTGTGATTCAATGATACATTTGATGATTTAAGATAGTTTCATTTAATTGATTGCTTGGTTTTCTTTGTCAAAAAAATTGGATATCCCTTGTGATTTATTCTACGGATACAATTGATGATTTGATTTCAATTGGATATCTTTTGTGATTTACGGATACACTTGATGATTTAATTTAGATTGGATATCTTTTGTGATTTGTGCAAAGAATAGATACATGGGATGGTTTTGATTAATTCTTCGAAGCAAAAAGTAAAACATACCTAAGATTTCCGTTGTGAGAACTTTGGAAATATTATTGATCATGAGAATATGTTGCTATGACTTTGTGAGTGCGGATTCCGAAACCTTTGTGCTTCGTTAATTGATTAATTTCACTTTATTTTGTTTTTACTTTTGATTTTATATTCACAAAAAAAAATCTCACATCTTTTCGAACTAGGTTAGGGTTTGATTGATTTAGACATAATTGTTTTTCAAAAACACAATTCCTTGTGGGATCGACCTCGCACTTGTAACCCTTTATTGCAAACAATTCATGCACTTGCGAGTAATTAAAATTTTCACAACATGCGATATGTTAGATGACTGAGTATTGGAATTGAGCCCTAAATTCCAATGATTTTATATATGTGTTGACATTCAAATGTTTGTAATGAATATATGTTATATTCACTGATTAAATGATTGAGCATATAGCACATAAAATGTCTTTTACATGCTTATTACCAAGTTCATCATATTTGTTATACATGTTAAAATGTCTCAGGATTACATTGAATATGGCTATGGGTGTGAGTAACATGGTTATCACACAAGGTACTAGTCCATAATCCTTGTATCCTTAAATGTATAAAGTTCGCAATTAGTAAATGGAGCTAGGCATTCCATTTTGAGTAAGACTGTTACACATCCAATCTTGGTAATCTACCTTGATCAAGTGAAGTGGTAACTTCGGGATTGATGTATTGTGTGCTAAGATCCTAAGACACTGAACAGACGCCGAAATTTTCTTTTCATAAAGATACCATCTATTACGGAAAGACAATAGCTGTAATACCCTGAAAAAGCACCCATTTTAAATCTACTAAAACAGCTAATGTCTCCATAAAACAAGACTTTAAACCAAAAGACATAAACCTTTTCCAAGTAGCCCAACTCCTTGAGACTTTTTGAAGCAAAAACCCAAAACCACCCTCGCTAGCCGAATCTGCTAGGGGACCACCTGAGCGTACGCTCTTGGCTTAAGTGCAAACTCGCACTAGGGGGCCACCATGAGCGCTCGTTGACTAGTCTTAGAGCCATTGGGCAATACCCAAACGTATGACTGAACCCTTTTATCCATTATGTAATAGTACCCGAACGCTCGCCCAATAGTACCCGAGCCCTCGCTGACATTTCTGTTGTGCCAAATACCCACCTAAATTAATAGGCAAATACTTGGTACGTTTTACTCGCAAGTGCACAAGATCCAACGATAGTATAGCAGGCAAATACAAGATCATTCCCACGAGAACTGGTAAATTATGTTTAGAAGTAATTTCCTATTTAATTAGTAGATAAAACTCAATTGTCACGATTGAGTTAAAATAAAGAAATCAAATAAAAGATAAACTAAAACTAAAAAGGATTAGGGTTTTGATATACACCACTAATCAGACTAATTAAGATAACAATATGCCAATGCGCCAATCATACCGGTATATTTAATGTTTACCAATCTAAGGGTATGGGTGTCTACTCCTTAAGCTATTAATCTCCCTAAGCAACGAATTAGGCATGGGTGTCTACTCTAATTCTTTTCTTTCTTAAAAGATTTAGCATGGATGTATACTAAGTTGTTCTTTAAGAAAGCATAAATCAGTGGAAATCGACAAACACATAAGGCCTAGGGCATGGGTGTCTACTCCCGATTCCCTATGTTGATTAACCTCAGAACTCGGTGTGGATTTATTTTGTTACTCTTATTAAACCCAAAACTCGATCATCCAAATTGATTTAATTAACTAGTCCATACCACATGCATATGTTGGCCAGAGAAACACATATGAGGAATTCAAGATAGCAGGAATTAATCAACTTAAATACACCAAAATATAATTGTAGCAAAGGCACCAATATTGAAATCATAAATAGACATGATTAGGGCTTCAATCTAGCTCTAACTAAAATATAAACTACATAACAAAAATAAAAGGTGGAAGAGAAGAAAAAACTCAAACTCCTCTTGATCTAGCCTTCAGTTCCTTTCCAGAGCTTGTGCCTCTTTTCTCCCCCTTATTCCTAGAAGCTAAGAGGTCTATTTATAGGCCTTTAGAAGTCCTTGACACACTAGTAAACCCAGAAAATTCATAGGTTTAAGTCCTTGTACAGCAAGGACAAGAAAAACCCTAATTTGGAAGGAAAGGGAGAGTCTGGCTGCCTCTGATGTTTCTCTAGCGCACAGGTGCGCTCGATCACAACCCGTGTGCGCTCGATCACACATCTACGATCGAGACTCTTTTTGTGCACGCACGATCACACATGGCTGCACTCACTGCTTGTCTTCTCTTGTAGTGCGCTCCAACGTAGGTTCCCTGCGATCAATCGCACTGCCAGGAACTCCAACTTTTTCCAAATTCTCTCTTTAAGCCCAAATTTTCCAGATTTACTTCCTTCTCTTCCAAAAGCCTACAAAAGCATGAAAAACACATAAAGGAACTAAAATAGCATAAATTAACCATACTAAAGAATTAACACACATAAGTTTAAAGGCTAAAATATGAATATTTCAGCACTTAACAATTTCTAAAAAGCAATTTTAACCCATTCTCCACCTTTCCAAACCAAAGCACGCCCCAAGCCCCTATATAAAGCTTGCCCTTCGACTTCAGCCTCTTCTTACAACAAGAAACCCTAACCCTAGAGTGAAGAGTGATTTGGAGAAAGAAGGAGGGAGCCTTGGTGGAGTTTTGCCATCATCAAGGTAATCTTTAGTTCATTTCTTACTCTTCATCTTGCTATTACGGCTTTCTTAGTATTACACATTTTAAGGATGCTTTGGCAAACCCTTGCACCCATTTTCTTACAAAACAAAGAATGATTTTGAAAAGCTTTCAACCACCTTTGCTTTCTTTAAAGTTTGCATGATAGTATGTTTTGTACCTGAATGTGTCCATTTAGAGCCTAGGGTCAGATGTACCAGCCCATAGTTCAAGATAGCAGCCTAAAACACAGTTTGGAGTTTCTGGCCAAGAGTCTTAACTCCCTGGTCGAACGCTCAACCTCGAGTGCGCACGCTCACCCAGAGAGCAAGGCAATCGCCTTTAGCCTCAAATATGTGATACTAGGGTTTGTAGGAGCCCTTTAAATTAAATGGAACCTTGTACGAGTTCTCTAGTACTGGTTATCGATTGGTCGTATTTCGTTATAGCAAGGATTTGTGATGTCAGAGGACTCGAGCGAGCGCACGAGATAAGTAAACACTTACGAACACTTTCCTTAAAATGTACGATATGTTAGCTAACTGAGCATGCGTAAGATTTGAGCATGTCTACATTTTTGTATAACTTGGTTACTGCTTTAATAACTGGTTGATAAGATGCATTATATGACATGGTACACCAATACGTGAGGTATAATGGCCATGGGCTTACTATATAGACTTGATTCTATGGTCAAACGTGTATGGATGTGATATATCGGCCTTAGATCCAATGGTTATTTTGTAACCGGCGCAGCCTTAACAGGCAGGTCACTACAGGACATACATCATTAGTAGTGTGGGCCACACAAGGTCAGACTCGATCGGGCTGCTAGTTTTATGGACGGTAGTATACAATGGTCGGGGAATCAGCATTGTATTACAGGTCCCTCGGGACAACGCCAACCCTGCTGAGAAAGGATAATATCTCAGGTAGACCATATATGATAGTTATGTCCTATAAAAGCATTAGTTTTCTGCATTAAAATACTTAGGCGATTGTCGCTAAAAGTACACAATCTTTTATCAACGAAACAATACCTTTACAGTGTATTAACAAAGACGACACCTCTTACAAATCTTTATCAAAGTGCACGTTTAATTCTATAAATTAGCTCATGTCGTACCCAATTGTGAGGTTTCTTACTAAGTCATTAGACTTACACGATTATTACATCTTATAGGAAGTTTTTCGTTAGAAACAGTCAAGTGGCAAGGTTGCCACCACGGATTTTGCATAAGATTAAGATCTTCATATTGTTACCATGTTTGATCATCTTACTATTTCTACTAGTTGCTCCATGTCTACGTTTGAGGTTAATATATACTCCCTTTATGACTGTTAAACTTCTCAGATTTATTTCACCTTCCTATGCATCAACTCTGATGATGCTTAGAGGGACGGTTCCTCATTTAGCTACCAGTTAGTTAAACTGGGGTAACTGCTAGTAACCCTACCAATTTGGCCAAGGCCAGATTTGGGGGTGTTACAATAACTCCTTACAGACTACTTAAACTTTGATTCTAAAGCCTGAGAAGTTCGTGAATTCAAATGTGAAGTGTTGATTACCTTAATGTATCTAAGATGAGACCTATTATCAATCAACAATAATCTATACATTGGGTAATCACATCTAACATTGTGGGAACACCGACTTCAAGAAGGAATCCAAATCTTTTGTCAGTGAACAAAGAGATAAGAAATTTTCTCTTGAGATAAATTTTATGGTTATTATTCTCAGAGTCTCCTACCGGGGCATTTCGGTTGGCATACCAAAATATATACATGTGCTTTTCACATGTATGAAAATAACGTAAAATCAGTGACTCAAGGATAAAGAGATAGAGAATTAAATGGCAGTATCCTTAGCCTTAATTCTGTTACGGAATATTTCATGGAGGAATCATAAGTCAATATTAAGTAAAGTCAAAGGGATTAATTGTTTAATCAAAAATATTTATTGGAGTTCAATCACAATTATTTAATGAAATTAATTGTAATTAAAATATTGTTGCGTAATAAATGTCAAAGAGACATGGTTATGAACATATTTAGGCCAATAATATTTTTTCCTTTAGGTTCCTCACCAAGCTGATGTTATTTAACCATAATAAGGATTTCTTATTTATTGGGCTAAGTGTTTTATTTATTTAAAACATGGGCTAGAGAGATATGGTGAAATTGGGATTGAGATAAAACCTATAGGCCCAATGAGCATAGTGGAATACATTAGGCCAAGGAAATATATTTTCTGGGCCCTTTGCACTACAGTTGAATAAAAGCATTGGGACTTGGAGTAAAAACCTAAGCCCAAAAGGCCATAAGGTGGACATATGGGCCAGGGAAATAATTCCCTGGCCAATGCGTTAGGAACAAAAGGAGTGGAGGCTAGGGTTTTAACCCCTAGCTATCCACCTTGTCCTAGTAGCACTAGAATTGCTCTTTTCTAATTCTAAGGGAATTAGAACTACTCCTTTGTACCACATTGCTTAAATCTAAATATCTAATTCCCTGCTAAGCCTATAAATAGAGAAGAGCCTAGTGTACTGACCCAAATAATTAACTAAGCTTAGGTAGCTTAGTTAGAGGGTTAATTTAGACTTTGGGTCACTAGGAATAGCTGGAAGGACATTTTGAAAATTTCAAACTTTCTGATCGGACGTACGCTTGGGGACCACCATACGTACGCTCTTGTTTTTAGTAAGGACATACATAGAGGGACCATCGTACGTACGCTCTTGTCTTTAAGTGAGGACGTATGCTGGGGGACCACCGGACGTACTCTGCAAATAGTACACAGACGTACATCCCAATAGTACCAAACGTCCGCTACTTTTCAGAATAGTTGGTAGCACCCTCTGCTTTTTCTCACCTATAAATACCCCTCCCTACTCGACCCTTAAGCCTCATTCTGCCCTTGTTTCCCTCTAGAAACCCTGCTTGAGTGATTTTGTGAGTTGTGATAGTTCTTGGAGGTAAAGGAGAGATTTCTTGGAAGTTTTGCTTCAAGGAGGTAATCTTCTAAATTTAGTTTGTTCCTTAGTCATTATGTTATTTAAGTGCTTTTCATAGTTAGCTCAGTTGGTAGTTTGTAGCTTCTAATTAGTTTGTTGCATGGATTAACGTTTAATTCTTGTTAAGCATATTTCCTTTTGCATGGACGTGTTGTTTTTAGATAGGAGGTCCTAGGAATCCTTTTGGTAGCTTTAAAACCAGTTTGGGAGGATAGGAGGACGATTGAACCAAATGAGGTTCTACCTGAACCTTCTGGGCAAATGTATGGCCACGAGACCAGACGTATGAGCCTTATGGGTGGATGTACAGCCACGGACCCAAATGTACGGTCAAAAGCATTCCAGAGAACGTCACTTTGGCCAGTCATCTGATAGCCTCTGTTTTCATGTTCTAGGTTCGTTTTAGTTAGATTTAGAACTAATGATAGGTCTTTTCTCAGTCTTCGAGGTTATGGAGCCTCAAGGGAATTTTATGGAGGAGCCTTACGACCTAGGTGAGTACAAACTCACATGGATGCATGTTGTTACTTTTTCCGCATTGCACGTCTATTTTATATATATATCAAACATGCATATTTTGCAACTCTCATGAAATACAGTTTAGAACTACTGTAAACTCTCTTTTGCGAAAATGTATGTTGATTAACAAGATAATGATGAGACTTATAAAACTATGCATGTAAAAGACTGATAAGATTAATTGCATCGTATGACATGGTACACTAATACGTGCCGGATAATGACCATGGGCTTACTATACAGGTTAACTTTATGGTCAAATGTGTGTGTGTGTGGGCTTTGAATCCAATGGTTTTGTGACCAGGCGCAGCCATTCCCTAATGGATGGTCACTACAAGATGTAGGTCATTAGTGGTGTGGGCCACCCAAGGTCAGACTCGGTCGTGCCACTAATGTTATGGAAGGTAGCGTACAATATCCGAGGCACCGATATTGTATTATAAGTCCCTCGAGACAGCGCCAACCCTGCTGAGAAGAGGTAATATCTTGGGTAGACCATACGGTTGAACTATTTCTATTACTATTTCTCATGATTATAAGCATATATTATATGTATATCACATCAATGATAAACTGTCGTCTCATAATATTTCATGTGCTTTATAAACAACTGAGTTCACCATTTAATGACGTGTACGTCATGTGCATTTATACTCACTAAGTTGTCGGACTTACCCTTGTATTATTTTCCTTTTTTCCTCCATATGTACAACTATGCGGTTATCGATAGTTTAGCAGAGATGGATACCGCAAAGCATCCGGTTATTGTGGAGGATTCGACCCGAGAGATGCTTGAGGACATATTGCAAGCTTGGGCGGGTACTCATGGTAATTAGTACGTTGCATTATGCTGTAGGCTTAAGAGCTTTTATGCATGCTTGCATATTAAGGTATAGCATGAATCCCTTGTAAAGATGACTTGTGTAGTGTGATTTTATCTACTTTTATGTTCCTTAGTAGATGCTCTACTTGTAATGATTAATGTTTATAGAACTTAAATACTTTCCGCTGATTAGTATCTTCTCTTTTCGAAAAGTAGAGGTCCCTGAGTCGTGTCCCGCTGATAAGTGCTAAAATATTCATATTTTCAGCCCTTAACTTGCATGTTTTAATCTTTTGGTTTTGGTTAATTATGTCATTTTACTTCCTTTTTGTGTTTTTGATGTTTTTACAGGCTTTTGGAAGAAAAGAAGCGTTTTTGGACAAATTCCAAGCTTAAAGGGCAAATTGGGAAAACCTAGAAGATATGGTTAAGCTTAACCCATCATGGTTAAGTTTAATCAAATAAAGGAAATGATCAATTCGGAATTTCTCACATTGAAGTCAAATCGGATTGGATGCAAAATTGGATTCTGAACACGTCTCGGTATTTTGACCATAGCTTTCAGCTCAGATAACCGATTGAGTTAATTCAAGCGGTATTGAAAAGCTAACTCAAAATGCTACAAATCATTGTGAAATATAATTTCCCTAATTTGGAGCGTCGCAAGGCCAAAATCGCGCCGCAAGTTAAGACCGCAATCCTGGGCGAATCCTAGTCCGATTTGGACTTAGGTTTTCTTATCCTAATTGGACTTGGACTTAAAACTCCGAATTTCCTAGGATTACTAGGGCTTCTAGGACTCTCCTAAGCTCTATAAATAGACCCCTAAGCCTCACAATTTAAATCATCCAAAAATCCTTAGAAGAGGCACAACTTGGGGAGAGGATTGGAGGCTACTTCTAGGAGCGGTTTTCGGTTCTTTCTTTCCCTTCTCTTTTCTTTTTATTTTAATTATGTGTAACTAACTCTTAAGGAGGGCTAGATTGAAGCCCTAATTATGTTTATTTAATATTCAATATTGGCGTCTTTGTGATAATCGTATTGTGTTGCTTAACTTGATTAATTCCTATTTTCATGAATTCCTCATATGGATATGACTGGCCATTATATGCATGTGGTATGGACTAGTTAGTTAAATCAATTTGGATGACCGAGTCCTGGGTTTAACATAAGTAACAAAAGAATCGACACCGCGATTCTTGGGTTAATCAACATGGGGAACCAGGAGTATACACCCATGCCCTAGGCCTCATGTGTTTGTCGATTTCCATAGAATATATACTTTTCTAAAGAACAACTTAGTATATACCATACTAAATCCTTTAGGAAAAAAAAGAGTTAGAGTATACACCCATGCCTAACTTGTTGCTTAGGGAAATCAATAGCTTAAGGAGTATACACCCATACCCTTAGGTTGGCAAACATTAGGTATTCATAATATGATTGGATCATTGGCATATTGTTATATTAATTAAGCATAATTAGTGGTGGATATCAAAGCCCTGCCTTTACCTTTATTTTATCTTTATATCTTTTTATTTTTTTTTCACAATATCAATTCAGTGACAAATTGATATTTTTAATTAATTCTAAACAAAATCACAATCTCTGTGGGTTCGACCTCGTACTTGCTGCACTATACTATTGTTTTGATCTTGTGCACTTGCGAGTTAAAACGTACAATTATTTACCTATTAATTTAGGTAGATTTTTGCACAACACTCGCGAGGGATAAGGCTGGGAGACAAACCGTTGAGTTAATTACCAGTTCATTAATTTTCGGTGCGTTACACCTAGGCTCTCAGATCACTCAATTAATTCTATCAAGTTCTCTTGATAGTTAATTCTCAAAAACTCTCTAAGAATTAATAGTTTTTTGTGTTAACTCACAAAGAACAAAAGTTTAAGATTTAAAGTGCCAAGTAAGAGCTCACACTCTCTTGAGTATTATCAGTCATTGGTGAGAAGATCTAGAGGTGTCTACATCCCTGAGATCTGTCGTATTCTTGAAGAAAGAATAGCTTGTTCTTCATGTTCATGAAAAAGAAGAAATTGTTCTTCGTATTCTTAAACAAGAAAGAACATGTTCTTGGAGAAGCAAAATGATTTTTTCCCAAAGCTAGGAGTGGCCGTTGATATCCAAGTAAGATTTCTTCGTTCTTGAAATTTAATTTTAAATAATAACTATTCTTCACATGTTCTTCGTAAAGGATCTTGGCATAAGAATTCGATTCCTTCCGCTGCACAAATATCTAATTTGCAATTGAGCACCCGTATGTATGAGCATAATTACTTTTCATGCAACTTGGTAAATGCCTTAATAGCGTATTAATAAAGATGCATTGTATGACATGGTACACCGATTTGTGCAGTATAATGGCTATAGGCTTACTGTATATACTTAATTATATAGTTAAATGTATGTGTATTACATACACCTTGGATCCAATGGTTGTTTTGTGACCGGCGCAGCCATATTTGATTGGCAAATCACTACAAGATGTCATTAGTAACATGGGCCACCCAAAAGTCGGACTCGATCGGGCTACTAGTGTTATGAATGGTAGCGTACAATGGCCAGGGCACCGATATTGTATTAGAAGTCCCTAGAGACAGTGCCAACCCTGCTGAGAAGGGATAATATCTCGAGTAAACCATGTATGATAGTTCTGACCTATTAACACATTAGTTTTCTGCATTAAAACGTATAAGCGATTGTCGTTGGGATTACACCTAAAGGCCTGTTTTGGTGTGTGTTTGAGAAGCCTAAAAGTGTGTCTAACATTCAAAAAGTCCTTTTAAATAAAAAAAATTTTTAAAAAAAGTACCCGTTTGGTAAAAAGAAATTTGATGCACTTTTAAGGGTTCAAAAAACCTACAAATGACCGAAACGCACTTTTGGCAAAATCTTTAAAATGAGGCTTTTGCCAAAAAGCATCTTTTTGACTTAAAAGCTCTATTTTTCAAACACAATCTCAAACATGCGGCTTGTCAAATTATCTATTTTAACAGGGCTTTTAAAGAAAAGAAGTTTAGGACTATTGTACTTATACCATATTGAATAATTGTATTTCAATTAGTAGCTCACAGCCTGTGATGGATGATAGCATATGCATGCATGATGACTTGTTTTAAATATCTAAGATCTATCATTTTCACCTTCCATTATAATTACTCTGAGTATGTTTGATATCCCTTCAGTTAGTTACCAATTAACTAGATTTGAGGAATTGCTAGTAACCCTACTAAAATGGTTAAGGCCAGTTTTGGGGGCATTATAGTCTCTAGCCGAGACCCGCCGTGGTTCCAAGGTGACCTAGTGTGGGTCACTTTTTTTTTTTTTTTTAATAACATTTTTGTGGAAAATACACTTTACCCCCATGAAGTATACACTCATTTGTGTTTTGACGTCCAATGTTTAAAAAGTGACACATGACCCCTACAATTTTTAACACGTTAACAAAAAACCCATCAGTTTATTTTAGCAATCACTTTGCACGGAAACCAAGTCACGTGCATGGCACGTGGCACGTGACATTTTTCAACCAAAAAGTTTGAAAATACCATCAGGAGTAAAGTGTAAACATAAAATAAATAAATAAATAAATAACTTTTTTTTAAAGCTTATTTAAAAAATATATAAATAAATAACTAAACTAAACTAAAACAAAAAAAACTCGGGTTAATTACCCTTTTAGTACCAAGGTTCTCACTTTTTTTTATTTTCTCTCACTTAGGTTACAAATCGTATCACAGATAGTACCTGAGTTATGGGAAAGACTAACTTGATATCTCTATCACATTCTGTTAGCCTAAACTAACAGACTGCCATGTGTCACCCCCCAAAATGCCACATGTCCTTAACAAAAATAAATTAAAAATTAATATATATATATATATATTAAATGCCACATGTCCTTAAAAAATTGAAAACAAATTATAGGGTGGTCGGGCCACCCTATTTTGGCTATTAGGGGTGGCTGAGTCTAGGGGTGGCCGAAACCAACCCCCAAAGGCCAAAAAGGGGTGGCCTGGCCACCCCTATAATTTTTTCAATTTTGTTTTTAGGGTTTATCTTTTTTAATTTTTTTTTATTTTTTTAGGACATGTGGCATTCTCTTGGGGTGACACGTGATAGTCCGTTAGTTTGGGCTAATAGAATGTGACGGAAGTACGTACTAAGTTGGTCTTTACTCATAAGCCATGTACCATCTGTTATACGATTTGTAATATATGTGGGAGGAAAAAAAAAAAAAAAAGAAGCTGAGGACCTTGGTACTAAAAAGATAATTAACCCGAGTTTTTTGTTTTAGTTTAGTTTAGTTTAGTTTTTTTATTT